>NC_136706.1:15161803-15197994 GCF_947650265.1 Symphodus melops | reverse complement strand
CACACACACACACACACACACACACACACACACACACACACACACACACACACACACACACACACACACACACACACACACACACACACACACACACACACACACACACACACACACACACACACACACACACACACACACACACACACACACACACGAGCTGTTAAAACTTCCGAAACGTACACATTCAAACCTGAGGCATTCACATTCTCTTCACAAAAATTTTATATCAAGACTTACGGTCACATCACCCAGGACAGCTGCGACAGAGAGGTCGAAAAGACAGCTCCCGTTGACTGTGGGGGGGGGGGGGGGGGGACCCAAGAAAAACACAGAAGAACCTTTGAGAGACTGTATAACTGATAGTACGAATTTCTGTGAATACGTTCAGTTTGGCTGCACTTTGTAGAGGTGACTTTACTGTGAGCAGACTATGTTCTATTCTGAGAAGCTATGACCATATTTGAAGAATAGATTCAGTTTTAGGGTCATTTATATTATTCAACCCATCAATAACATATACAAAGGAGTATTGTCGAGCTTTGCTTAATCCGTAGCACGCACACACACACACACACACACACACACACACACACACACACACACACACACACACACACACACACACACACACACACACACACACACACACACACACACACACACACACACACACACACACACACACACACACACACACACACACGAGCTGTTAAAACTTCCCAAACGTACACATTCAAACCTGAGGCATTCACATTCTCTTCACTAAAATTTTATATCAAGACTTACGGTCACATCACCCAGGACAGCTGCGACAGAGAGGTCGAAAAGACAGCTCCCGTTGACTGTGGGGGGGGGGGGGGGACCCAAGAAAAACAGAGAAGAACCTTTGAGAGACTGTATAACTGATAGTACGAATTTCTGTGAATACGTTCAGTTTGGCTGCACTTTGTAGAGGTGACTTTACTGTGAGCAGACTATGTTCTATTCTGAGAAGCTATGACCATATTTGAAGAATAGATTCAGTTTTAGGGGCATTTATATTATTCAACCCATCAAAAACATATACAAAGGAGTATTGTCGAGCTTTGCTTAATCCGTAGCACGCACGCACACACACACACACACACACACACACACACACACACACACACACACACACACACACACACACACACACACACACACACACACACACACACACACACACACACACACACACACACACACACACACACACACACACACACACACACACACACACACGAGCTGTTAAAACTTCCGAAACGTACACATTCAAACCTGAGGCATTCACATTCTCTTCACAAAAATTTTATATCAAGACTTACGGTCACATCACCCAGGACAGCTGCGACAGAGAGGTCGAAAAGACAGCTCCCGTTGACTGTGGGGGGGGGGGGGGACCCAAGAAAAACAGAGAAGAACCTTTGAGAGACTGTATAACTGATAGTACGAATTTCTGTGAATACGTTCAGTTTGGCTGCACTTTGTAGAGGTGACTTTACTGTGAGCAGACTATGTTCTATTCTGAGAAGCTATGACCATATTTGAAGAATAGATTCAGTTTTAGGGGCATTTATATTATTCAACCCATCAAAAACATATACAAAGGAGTATTGTCGAGCTTTGCTTAATCCGTAGCACGCACACACACACACACACACACACACACACACACACACACACACACACACACACACACACACACACACACACACACACACACACACACACACACACACACACACACACACACACACACACACACACACACACACACACACACACACACACACACACACACACACACGAGCTGTTAAAACTTCCCAAACGTACACATTCAAACCTGAGGCATTCACATTCTCTTCACAAAAATTTTATATCAAGACTTACGGTCACATCACCCAGGACAGCTGCGACAGAGAGGTCGAAAAGACAGCTCCCGTTGACTGTGGGGGGGGGGGGGGACCCAAGAAAAACAGAGAAGAACCTTTGAGAGACTGTATAACTGATAGTACGAATTTCTGTGAATACGTTCAGTTTGGCTGCACTTTGTAGAGGTGACTTTACTGTGAGCAGACTATGTTCTATTCTGAGAAGCTATGACCATATTTGAAGAATAGATTCAGTTTTAGGGTCATTTATATTATTCAACCCATCAATAACATATACAAAGGAGTATTGTCGAGCTTTGCTTAATCCGTAGCACGCACACACACACACACACACACACACACACACACACACACACGAGCTGTTAAAACTTCTGAAACGTACACATTCAAACCTGAGGCATTCACATTCTCTTCACTAAAATTTTATATCAAGACTTACAGTCACATCACCCAGGACAGCTGCGACAGAGAGGTCGAAAAGACAGCTCCCGTTGACTGTGGGGGGGGGGGGGGGGGGGGGGACCCAAGAAAAACACAGAAGAACCTTTGAGAGACTGTATAACTGATAGTACGAATTTCTGTGAATACGTTCAGTTTGGCTGCACTTTGTAGAGGTGACTTTACTGTGAGCAGACTATGTTCTATTCTGAGAAGCTATGACCATATTTGAAGAATAGATTCAGTTTTAGGGGCATTTATATTATTCAACCCATCAATAACATATACAAAGGAGTATTGTCGAGCTTTGCTTAATCCGTAGCACGCACACACACACACACACACACACACACACACACACACACACACACACACACACACACACACACACACACACACACACACACACACACACACACACACACACACACACACACACACACACACACACACACACACACACACACACACACACACACACACACGCGAGCTGTTAAAACTTCCCAAACGTACACATTCAAACCTGAGGCATTCACATTCTCTTCACTTAAATTTTATATCAAGACTTACGGTCACATCACCCAGGACAGCTGCGACAGAGAGGTCGAAAAGACAGCTCCGGTTGACTGTGGGGGGGGGGGGGGGGGGGGACCCAAGAAAAACAGAGAAGAACCTTTGAGAGACTGTATAACTGATAGTACGAATTTCTGTGAATACGTTCAGTTTGGCTGCACTTTGTAGAGGTGACTTTACTGTGAGCAGACTATGTTCTATTCTGAGAAGCTATGACCATATTTGAAGAATAGATTCAGTTTTAGGGTCATTTATATTATTCAACCCATCAATAACATATACAAAGGAGTATTGTCGAGCTTTGCTTAATCCGTAGCACGCACACACACACACAAACACACACACACACAAACACACACACACACACACACACACACACACACACACACACACACACACACACACACACACACACACACACACACACACACACACACACACACACACACACACACACACACACACACACACACACGAGCTGTTAAAACTTCCCAAACGTACACATTCAAACCTGAGGCATTCACATTCTCTTCACTAAAATTTTATATCAAGACTTACGGTCACATCACCCAGGACAGCTGCGACAGAGAGGTCGAAAAGACAGCTCCGGTTGACTGTGGGGGGGGGGGGGGGGGGGGGGGGGGGGGGAACCCAAGAAAAACAGAGAAGAACCTTTGAGAGACTGTATAACTGATAGTACGAATTTCTGTGAATACGTTCAGTTTGGCTGCACTTTGTAGAGGTGACTTTACTGTGAGCAGACTATGTTCTATTCTGAGAAGCTATGACCATATTTGAAGAATAGATTCAGTTTTAGGGGCATTTATATTATTCAACCCATCAATAACATATACAAAGGAGTATTGTCGAGCTTTGCTTAATCCGTAGCACGCACACACACACACACACACACACACACACACACACACACACACACACACACACACACACACACACACACACACACACACACACACACACACACACACACACACACACACACACACACACACACACACACACACACGAGCTGTTAAAACTTCCCAAACGTACACATTCAAACCTGAGGCATTCACATTCTCTTCACTAAAATTTTATATCAAGACTTACGGTCACATCTCCCAGGACAGCTGCGACAGAGAGGTCGAAAAGACAGCTCCCGATGACTGTGGGGGGGGGGGGGACCCAAGAAAAACAGAGAAGAACCTTTGAGAGACTGTATAACTGATAGTACGAATTTCTGTGAATACGTTCAGTTTGGCTGCACTTTGTAGAGGTGACTTTACTGTGAGCAGACTATGTTCTATTCTGAGAAGCTATGACCATATTTGAAGAATAGATTCAGTTTTAGGGGCATTTATATTATTCAACCCATCAATAACATATACAAAGGAGTATTGTCGAGCTTTGCTTAATCCGTAGCACGCACACACACACACACACACACACACACACACACACACACACACACACACACACACACACACACACACACACACACACACACACACACACACACACACACACACACACACACACACACACACACACACACACACACACACACACACGAGCTGTTAAAACTTCCCAAACGTACACATTCAAACCTGAGGCATTCACATTCTCTTCACTAAAATTTTATATCAAGACTCACGGTCACATCTCCCAGGACAGCTGCGACAGAGAGGTCGAAAAGACAGCTCCCGATGACTGTGGGGGGGGGGGGGGGGACCCAAGAAAAACAGAGAAGAACCTTTGAGAGACTGTATAACTGATAGTACGAATTTCTGTGAATACGTTCAGTTTGGCTGCACTTTGTAGAGGTGACTTTACTGTGAGCAGACTATGTTCTATTCTGAGAAGCTATGACCATATTTGAAGAATAGATTCAGTTTTAGGGTCATTTATATTATTCAACCCATCAATAACATATACAAAGGAGTATTGTCGAGCTTTGCTTAATCCGTAGCACGCACACACACACACACACACACACACACACACACACACACACACACACACACACACACACACACACACACACACACACACACACACACACACACACACACACACACACACACACACACACACACACACACACACACACACACACACACACACACACACACACACACACACACGAGCTGTTAAAACTTCCCAAACGTACACATTCAAACCTGAGGCATTCACATTCTCTTCACTAAAATTTTATATCAAGACTTACGGTCACATCTCCCAGGACAGCTGCGACAGAGAGGTCGAAAAGACAGCTCCCGATGACTGTGGGGGGGGGGGGGGACCCAAGAAAAACAGAGAAGAACCTTTGAGAGACTGTATAACTGATAGTACGAATTTCTGTGAATACGTTCAGTTTGGCTGCACTTTGTATAGGTGACTTTATTGTGAGCAGACTATGTTCTATTCTGAGAAGCTATGACCATATTTGAAGAATAGATTCAGTTTTAGGGTCATTTATATTATTCAACCCATCAATAACATATACAAAGGAGTATTGTCGAGCTTTGCTTAATCCGTAGCACGCACACACACACACACACACACACACACACACACACACACACACACACACACACACACACACACACACACACACACACACACACACACACACACACACACACACACACACACACACACACACACACACGAGCTGTTAAAACTTCTGAAACGTACACATTTAAACCTGAGGCATTCACATTCTCTTCAATAAAATTTTATATCAAGACTTACAGTCACATCACCCAGGACAGCTGCGACAGAGAGGTCGAAAAGACAGCTCCCGTTGACTGCGGGGGGGGGGGGGGGGGGGGACCCAAGAAAAACAGAGAAGAACCTTTGAGAGACTGTATAACTGATAGTACGAATTTCTGTGAATGAGTTCAGTTTGGCTGCACTTTGTAGAGGTGACTTTACTGTGAGCAGACTATGTTCTATTCTGAGAAGCTATGACCATATTTGAAGAATAGATTCAGTTTTAGGGGCATTTATATTATTCAACCCATCAATAACATATACAAAGGAGTATTGTCGAGCTTTGCTTAATCCGTAGCACGCACACACACACACACACACACACACACACACACACACACACACACACACACACACACACACACACACACACACACACACACACACACACACACACACACACACACACACACACACACACACACACACGAGCTGTTAAAACTTCCCAAACGTACACATTCAAACCTGAGGCATTCACATTCTCTTCACTAAAATTTTATATCAAGACTTACGGTCACATCTCCCAGGACAGCTGCGACAGAGAGGTCGAAAAGACAGCTCCCGATGACTGTGGGGGGGGGGGGGGACCAAGAAAAACAGAGAAGAACCTTTGAGAGACTGTATAACTGATAGCACGAATTTCTGTGAATACGTTCAGTTTGGCTGCACTTTGTAGAGGTGACTTTACTGTGAGCAGACTATGTTCTATTCTGAGAAGCTATGACCATATTTGAAGAATAGATTCAGTTTTAGGGGCATTAATATTATTCAACCCATCAATAACATATACAAAGGAGTATTGTCGAGCTTTGCTTAATCCGTAGCACGCACGCGCACACACACACACACACACACACACACACACACACACACACACACACACACACACACACACACACACACACACACACACACACACACACACACACACACACACACACACACACACACACACACACACACACACACACACACACACACACGAGCTGTTAAAACTTCCCAAACGTACACATTCAAACCTGAGGCATTCACATTCTCTTCACTAAAATTTTATATCAAGACTTACGGTCACATCACCCAGGACAGCTGCGACAGAGAGGTCGAAAAGACAGCTCCGGTTGACTGTGGGGGGGGGGGGGGGACCCAAGAAAAACAGAGAAGAACCTTTGAGAGACTGTATAACTGATAGTACGAATTTCTGTGAATAAGTTCAGTTTGGCTGCACTTTGTAGAGGTGACTTTACTGTGAGCAGACTATGTTCTATTCTGAGAAGCTATGACCATATTTGAAGAATAGATTCAGTTTTAGGGGCATTTATATTATTCAACCCATCAATAACATATACAAAGGAGTATTGTCGAGCTTTGCTTAATCCGTAGCACGCACACACACACACACACACACACACACACACACACACACACACACACACACACACACACACACACACACACACACACACACACACACACACACACACACACACACACACACACACACACACACACACACACACACACACACACACACACACACACACACGAGCTGTTAAAACTTCCCAAACGTACACATTCAAACCTGAGGCATTCACATTCTCTTCACTAAAATTTTATATCAAGACTTACGGTCACATCTCCCAGGACAGCTGCGACAGAGAGGTCGAAAAGACAGCTCCCGATGACTGTGGGGGGGGGGGGGGGGGACCAAGAAAAACAGAGAAGAACCTTTGAGAGACTGTATAACTGATAGTACGAATTTCTGTGAATACGTTCAGTTTGGCTGCACTTTGTAGAGGTGACTTTACTGTGAGCAGACTATGTTCTATTCTGAGAAGCTATGACCATATTTGAAGAATAGATTCAGTTTTAGGGGCATTTATATTATTCAACCCATCAATAACATATACAAAGGAGTATTGTCGAGCTTTGCTTAATCCGTAACACGCACACACACACACACACACACACACACACACACACACACACACACACACACACACACACACACACACACACACACACACACACACACACACACACACACACACACACACACACACACGAGCTGTTAAAACTTCCCAAACGTACACATTCAAACCTGAGGCATTCACATTCTCTTCACTAAAATTTTATATCAAGACTTACGGTCACATCACCCAGGACAGCTGCGACAGAGAGGTCGAAAAGACAGCTCCGGTTGACTGTGGGGGGGGGGGGGGGACCCAAGAAAAACAGAGAAGAACCTTTGAGAGACTGTATAACTGATAGTACGAATTTCTGTGAATAAGTTCAGTTTGGCTGCACTTTGTAGAGGTGACTTTACTGTGAGCAGACTATGTTCTATTCTGAGAAGCTATGACCATATTTGAAGAATAGATTCAGTTTTAGGGGCATTTATATTATTCAACCCATCAATAACATATACAAAGGAGTATTGTCGAGCTTTGCTTAATCCGTAGCACGCACACACACACACACACACACACACACACACACACACACACACACACACACACACACACACACACACACACACACACACACACACACACACACACACACACACACACACACACACACACACACACACACACACACACACACACACGAGCTGTTAAAACTTCCCAAACGTACACATTCAAACCTGAGGCATTCACATTCTCTTCACTAAAATTTTATATCAAGACTTACGGTCACATCTCCCAGGACAGCTGCGACAGAGAGGTCGAAAAGACAGCTCCCGATGACTGTGGGGGGGGGGGGGGGGGGACCAAGAAAAACAGAGAAGAACCTTTGAGAGACTGTATAACTGATAGTACGAATTTCTGTGAATACGTTCAGTTTGGCTGCACTTTGTAGAGGTGACTTTACTGTGAGCAGACTATGTTCTATTCTGAGAAGCTATGACCATATTTGAAGAATAGATTCAGTTTTAGGGGCATTTATATTATTCAACCCATCAATAACATATACAAAGGAGTATTGTCGAGCTTTGCTTAATCCGTAACACGCACACACACACACACACACACACACACACACACACACACACACACACACACACACACACACACACACACACACACACACACACACACACACACACACACACACACACACACACACGAGCTGTTAAAACTTCCGAAACGTACACATTCAAACCTGAGGCATTCACATTCTCTTCACTAAAATTTTATATCAAGACTTACGGTCACATCACCCAGGACAGCTGCGACAGAGAGGTCGAAAAGACAGCTCCCGTTGACTGTGGGGGGGGGGGGGGGGACCCAAGAAAAACAGAGAAGAACCTTTGAGAGACTGTATAACTGATAGTACGAATTTCTGTGAATACGTTCAGTTTGGCTGCACTTTGTAGAGGTGACTTTACTGTGAGCAGACTATGTTCTATTCTGAGAAGCTATGACCATATTTGAAGAATAGATTCAGTTTTAGGGGCATTTATATTATTCAGCCCATCAATAACATATACAAAGGAGTATTGTCGAGCTTTGCTTAATCCGTAGCACGCACACACACACACACACACACACACACACACACACACGAGCTGTTAAAACTTCTGAAACGTACACATTCAAACCTGAGGCATTCACATTCTCTTCACTAAAATTTTATATCAAGACTTACGGTCACATCTCCCAGGACAGCTGCGACAGAGAGGTCGAAAAGACAGCTCCCGATGACTGTGGGTGGGGGGGGACCCAAGAAAAACAGAGAAGAACCTTTGAGAGACTGTATAACTGATAGTACGAATTTCTGTGAATACGTTCAGTTTGGCTGCACTTTGTAGAGGTGACTTTACTGTGAGCAGACTATGTTCTATTCTGAGAAGCTATGACCATATTTGAAGAATAGATTCAGTTTTAGGGGCATTTATATTATTCAACCCATCAATAACATATACAAAGGAGTATTGTCGAGCTTTGCTTAATCCGTAGCACGCACACACACACACACACACACACACACACACACACACACACACACACACACACACACACACACACACACACACACACACACACACACACACACACACACACACACACACACACACACACACACACACACACACACACACACACACACACACACACACACAAGCTGTTAAAACTTCCCAAACGTACACATTCAAACCTGAGGCATTCACATTCTCTTCACTAAAATTTTATATCAAGACTTACGGTCACATCTCCCAGGACAGCTGCGACAGAGAGGTCGAAAAGACAGCTCCGGTTGACTGTGTGGGGGGGGACCCAAGAAAAACAGAGAAGAACCTTTGAGAGTCTGTATAACTGATAGTACGAATTTCTGTGAATACGTTCAGTTTGGCTGCACTTTGTAGAGGTGACTTTACTGTGAGCAGACTATGTTCTATTCTGAGAAGCTATGACCATATTTGAAGAATAGATTCAGTTTTAGGGGCATTTATATTATTCAACCCATCACTAACATATACAAAGGAGTATTGTCGAGCTTTGCTTAATCCGTAGCACGCACACACACACACACACACACACACACACACACACACACACACACACACACACACACACACACACACACACACACACACACACACACACACACACACACACACACACACACACACACACACACACACACACACACACACACACACACACACACACACACACGAGCTGTTAAAACTTCTGAAACGTACACATTTAAACCTGAGGCATTCACATTCTCTTCAATAAAATTTTATATCAAGACTTACAGTCACATCACCCAGGACAGCTGCGACAGAGAGGTCGAAAAGACAGCTCCCGTTGACTGTGGGGGGGGGGGGGGGGACCCAAGAAAAACAGAGAAGAACCTTTGAGAGACTGTATAACTGATAGTACGAATTTCTGTGAATAAGTTCAGTTTGGCTGCACTTTGTAGAGGTGACTTTACTGTGAGCAGACTATGTTCTATTCTGAGAAGCTATGACCATATTTGAAGAATAGATTCAGTTTTAGGGGCATTTATATTATTCAACCCATCAATAACATATACAAAGGAGTATTGTCGAGCTTTGCTTAATCCGTAGCACGCACGCACACACACACACACACACACACACACACACACACACACACACACACACACACACACACACACACACACACACACACACACACACACACACACACACACACACACACACACACACACACACACACACACACACACACACACACACACACACACACACACACACACACACACACACGAGCTGTTAAAACTTCCCAAACGTACACATTCAAACCTGAGGCATTCACATTCTCTTCACTAAAATTTTATATCAAGACTTACGGTCACATCTCCCAGGACAGCTGCGACAGAGAGGTCGAAAAGACAGCTCCCGATGACTGTGGGGGGGGGGGGGGGGGACCAAGAAAAACAGAGAAGAACCTTTGAGAGACTGTATAACTGATAGTACGAATTTCTGTGAATACGTTCAGTTTGGCTGCACTTTGTAGAGGTGACTTTACTGTGAGCAGACTATGTTCTATTCTGAGAAGCTATGACCATATTTGAAGAATAGATTCAGTTTTAGGGGCATTTATATTATTCAACCCATCAATAACATATACAAAGGAGTATTGTCGAGCTTTGCTTAATCCGTAACACGCACACACACACACACACACACACACACACACACACACACACACACACACACACACACACACACACACACACACACACACACACACACACACACACACACACACACACACACACACACACACACACACACACACACACACACACACACACACACACACACGAGCTGTTAAAACTTCCGAAACGTACACATTCAAACCTGAGGCATTCACATTCTCTTCACTAAAATTTTATATCAAGACTTACGGTCACATCACCCAGGACAGCTGCGACAGAGAGGTCGAAAAGACAGCTCCCGTTGACTGTGGGGGGGGGGGGGGGACCCAAGAAAAACAGAGAAGAACCTTTGAGAGACTGTATAACTGATAGTACGAATTTCTGTGAATACGTTCAGTTTGGCTGCACTTTGTAGAGGTGACTTTACTGTGAGCAGACTATGTTCTATTCTGAGAAGCTATGACCATATTTGAAGAATAGATTCAGTTTTAGGGGCATTTATATTATTCAACCCATCAATAACATATACAAAGGAGTATTGTCGAGCTTTGCTTAATCCGTAGCACGCACACACACACACACACACACACACACACACACACACGAGCTGTTAAAACTTCTGAAACGTACACATTCAAACCTGAGGCATTCATATTCTCTTCACTAAAATTTTATATCAAGACTTACGGTCACATCTCCCAGGACAGCTGCGACAGAGAGGTCGAAAAGACAGCTCCCGATGACTGTGGGTGGGGGGGGACCCAAGAAAAACAGAGAAGAACCTTTGAGAGACTGTATAACTGATAGTACGAATTTCTGTGAATACGTTCAGTTTGGCTGCACTTTGTAGAGGTGACTTTACTGTGAGCAGACTATGTTCTATTCTGAGAAGCTATGACCATATTTGAAGAATAGATTCAGTTTTAGGGGCATTTATATTATTCAACCCATCAATAACATATACAAAGGAGTATTGTCGAGCTTTGCTTAATCCGTAGCACGCACACACACACACACACACACACACACACACACACACACACACACACACACACACACACACACACACACACACACACACACACACACACACACACACACACACACACACACACACACACACACACACACACACACACACACACACACACACACACACACACACACACACACACACAAGCTGTTAAAACTTCCCAAACGTACACATTCAAACCTGAGGCATTCACATTCTCTTCACTAAAATTTTATATCAAGACTTACGGTCACATCTCCCAGGACAGCTGCGACAGAGAGGTCGAAAAGACAGCTCCGGTTGACTGTGTGGGGGGGGACCCAAGAAAAACAGAGAAGAACCTTTGAGAGTCTGTATAACTGATAGTACGAATTTCTGTGAATACGTTCAGTTTGGCTGCACTTTGTAGAGGTGACTTTACTGTGAGCAGACTATGTTCTATTCTGAGAAGCTATGACCATATTTGAAGAATAGATTCAGTTTTAGGGGCATTTATATTATTCAACCCATCAATAACATATACAAAGGAGTATTGTCGAGCTTTGCTTAATCCGTAGCACGCACACACACACACACACACACACACACACACACACACACACACACACACACACACACACACACACACACACACACACACACACACACACACACACACACACACACACACACACACACACACACACACACACACACACACACACACACACACACACACACACACACACACACACACACGAGCTGTTAAAACTTCCGAAACGTACACATTCAAACCTGAGGCATTCACATTCTCTTCACTAAAATTTTATATCAAGACTTACGGTCACATCACCCAGGACAGCTGCGACAGAGAGGTCGAAAAGACAGCTCCCGTTGAATGTGGGGGGGGGGGGGGGGACCCAAGAAAAACAGAGAAGAACCTTTGAGAGACTGTATAACTGATAGTACGAATTTCTGTGAATACGTTCAGTTTGGCTGCACTTTGTAGAGGTGACTTTACTGTGAGCAGACTATGTTCTATTCTGAGAAGCTATGACCATATTTGAAGAATAGATTCAGTTTTAGGGGCATTTATATTATTCAACCCATCAATAACATATACAAAGGAGTATTGTCGAGCTTTGCTTAATCCGTAGCACGCACACACACACACACACACACACACACACACACACACACACACACACACACACACACACACACACACACACACACACACACACACACACACACACACGAGCTGTTAAAACTTCTGAAACGTACACATTTAAACCTGAGGCATTCACATTCTCTTCACTAAAATTTTATATCAAGACTTACAGTCACATCACCCAGGACAGCTGCGACAGAGAGGTCGAAAAGACAGCTCCCGTTGACTGTGTGGGGGGGGGACCCAAGAAAAACAGAGAAGAACCTTTGAGAGACTTTATAACTGATAGTACGAATTTCTGTGAATACGTTCAGTTTGGCTGCACTTTGTAGAGGTGACTTTACTGTGAGCAGACTATGTTCTATTCTGAGAAGCTATGACCATATTTGAAGAATAGATTCAGTTTTAGGGGCATTTATATTATTCAACCCATCAATAACATATACAAAGGAGTATTGTCGAGCTTTGCTTAATCCGTAGCACGCACACACACACACACACACACACACACACACACACACACACACACACACACACACACACACACACACACACACACACACACACACACACACACACACACACACACACACACACACACACACACACACACACACACACACACACACGAGCTGTTAAAACTTCCCAAACGTACACATTCAAACCTGAGGCATTCACATTCTCTTCACTAAAATTTTATATCAAGACTTACGGTCACATCTCCCAGGACAGCTGCGACAGAGAGGTCGAAAAGACAGCTCCCGATGACTGTGGGGGGGGGGGGGGGGGACCAAGAAAAACAGAGAAGAACCTTTGAGAGACTGTATAACTGATAGTACGAATTTCTGTGAATACGTTCAGTTTGGCTGCACTTTGTAGAGGTGACTTTACTGTGAGCAGACTATGTTCTATTCTGAGAAGCTATGACCATATTTGAAGAATAGATTCAGTTTTAGGGGCATTTATATTATTCAACCCATCAATAACATATACAAAGGAGTATTGTCGAGCTTTGCTTAATCCGTAACACGCACACACACACACACACACACACACACACACACACACACACACACACACACACACACACACACACACACACACACACACACACACACACACACACACACACACACACACACACACACACACACACACGAGCTGTTAAAACTTCCCAAACGTACACATTCAAACCTGAGGCATTCACATTCTCTTCACTAAAATTTTATATCAAGACTTACGGTCACATCACCCAGGACAGCTGCGACAGAGAGGTCGAAAAGACAGCTCCGGTTGACTGTGGGGGGGGGGGGGGGACCCAAGAAAAACAGAGAAGAACCTTTGAGAGACTGTATAACTGATAGTACGAATTTCTGTGAATAAGTTCAGTTTGGCTGCACTTTGTAGAGGTGACTTTACTGTGAGCAGACTATGTTCTATTCTGAGAAGCTATGACCATATTTGAAGAATAGATTCAGTTTTAGGGGCATTTATATTATTCAACCCATCAATAACATATACAAAGGAGTATTGTCGAGCTTTGCTTAATCCGTAGCACGCACACACACACACACACACACACACACACACACACACACACACACACACACACACACACACACACACACACACACACACACACACACACACACACACACACACACACACACACACACACACACACACACACACACACACACACGAGCTGTTAAAACTTCCCAAACGTACACATTCAAACCTGAGGCATTCACATTCTCTTCACTAAAATTTTATATCAAGACTTACGGTCACATCTCCCAGGACAGCTGCGACAGAGAGGTCGAAAAGACAGCTCCCGATGACTGTGGGGGGGGGGGGGGGGGGGACCAAGAAAAACAGAGAAGAACCTTTGAGAGACTGTATAACTGATAGTACGAATTTCTGTGAATACGTTCAGTTTGGCTGCACTTTGTAGAGGTGACTTTACTGTGAGCAGACTATGTTCTATTCTGAGAAGCTATGACCATATTTGAAGAATAGATTCAGTTTTAGGGGCATTTATATTATTCAACCCATCAATAACATATACAAAGGAGTATTGTCGAGCTTTGCTTAATCCGTAACACGCACACACACACACACACACACACACACACACACACACACACACACACACACACACACACACACACACACACACACACACACACACACACACACACACACACACACACACACGAGCTGTTAAAACTTCCGAAACGTACACATTCAAACCTGAGGCATTCACATTCTCTTCACTAAAATTTTATATCAAGACTTACGGTCACATCACCCAGGACAGCTGCGACAGAGAGGTCGAAAAGACAGCTCCCGTTGACTGTGGGGGGGGGGGGGGACCCAAGAAAAACAGAGAAGAACCTTTGAGAGACTGTATAACTGATAGTACGAATTTCTGTGAATACGTTCAGTTTGGCTGCACTTTGTAGAGGTGACTTTACTGTGAGCAGACTATGTTCTATTCTGAGAAGCTATGACCATATTTGAAGAATAGATTCAGTTTTAGGGGCATTTATATTATTCAGCCCATCAATAACATATACAAAGGAGTATTGTCGAGCTTTGCTTAATCCGTAGCACGCACACACACACACACACACACACACACACACACACGAGCTGTTAAAACTTCTGAAACGTACACATTCAAACCTGAGGCATTCACATTCTCTTCACTAAAATTTTATATCAAGACTTACGGTCACATCTCCCAGGACAGCTGCGACAGAGAGGTCGAAAAGACAGCTCCCGATGACTGTGGGTGGGGGGGGACCCAAGAAAAACAGAGAAGAACCTTTGAGAGACTGTATAACTGATAGTACGAATTTCTGTGAATACGTTCAGTTTGGCTGCACTTTGTAGAGGTGACTTTACTGTGAGCAGACTATGTTCTATTCTGAGAAGCTATGACCATATTTGAAGAATAGATTCAGTTTTAGGGGCATTTATATTATTCAACCCATCAATAACATATACAAAGGAGTATTGTCGAGCTTTGCTTAATCCGTAGCACGCACACACACACACACACACACACACACACACACACACACACACACACACACACACACACACACACACACACACACACACACACACACACACACACACACACACACACACACACACACACACACACACACACACACACACACACACACACACACACAAGCTGTTAAAACTTCCCAAACGTACACATTCAAACCTGAGGCATTCACATTCTCTTCACTAAAATTTTATATCAAGACTTACGGTCACATCTCCCAGGACAGCTGCGACAGAGAGGTCGAAAAGACAGCTCCGGTTGACTGTGTGGGGGGGGACCCAAGAAAAACAGAGAAGAACCTTTGAGAGTCTGTATAACTGATAGTACGAATTTCTGTGAATACGTTCAGTTTGGCTGCACTTTGTAGAGGTGACTTTACTGTGAGCAGACTATGTTCTATTCTGAGAAGCTATGACCATATTTGAAGAATAGATTCAGTTTTAGGGGCATTTATATTATTCAACCCATCACTAACATATACAAAGGAGTATTGTCGAGCTTTGCTTAATCCGTAGCACGCACACACACACACACACACACACACACACACACACACACACACACACACACACACACACACACACACACACACACACACACACACACACACACACACACACACACACACACACACACACACACACACACACACACACACACACACACACACACACACACACACACACACACACACACACACGAGCTGTTAAAACTTCTGAAACGTACACATTTAAACCTGAGGCATTCACATTCTCTTCAATAAAATTTTATATCAAGACTTACAGTCACATCACCCAGGACAGCTGCGACAGAGAGGTCGAAAAGACAGCTCCCGTTGACTGTGGGGGGGGGGGGGGGGACCCAAGAAAAACAGAGAAGAACCTTTGAGAGACTGTATAACTGATAGTACGAATTTCTGTGAATAAGTTCAGTTTGGCTGCACTTTGTAGAGGTGACTTTACTGTGAGCAGACTATGTTCTATTCTGAGAAGCTATGACCATATTTGAAGAATAGATTCAGTTTTAGGGGCATTTATATTATTCAACCCATCAATAACATATACAAAGGAGTATTGTCGAGCTTTGCTTAATCCGTAGCACGCACACACACACACACACACACACACACACACACACACACACACACACACACACACACACACACACACACACACACACACACACACACACACACACACACACACACACACACACACACACACACACACACACACACACACACACACACACACACACACACACACACACACACACACACGAGCTGTTAAAACTTCCCAAACGTACACATTCAAACCTGAGGCATTCACATTCTCTTCACTAAAATTTTATATCAAGACTTACGGTCACATCTCCCAGGACAGCTGCGACAGAGAGGTCGAAAAGACAGCTCCCGATGACTGTGGGGGGGGGGGGGGGGACCAAGAAAAACAGAGAAGAACCTTTGAGAGACTGTATAACTGATAGTACGAATTTCTGTGAATACGTTCAGTTTGGCTGCACTTTGTAGAGGTGACTTTACTGTGAGCAGACTATGTTCTATTCTGAGAAGCTATGACCATATTTGAAGAATAGATTCAGTTTTAGGGGCATTTATATTATTCAACCCATCAATAACATATACAAAGGAGTATTGTCGAGCTTTGCTTAATCCGTAACACGCACACACACACACACACACACACACACACACACACACACACACACACACACACACACACACACACACACACACACACACACACACACACACACACACACACACACACACACACACACACACACACACACACACACACACACACACACACACACACACACACACACACACACACGAGCTGTTAAAACTTCCGAAACGTACACATTCAAACCTGAGGCATTCACATTCTCTTCACTAAAATTTTATATCAAGACTTACGGTCACATCACCCAGGACAGCTGCGACAGAGAGGTCGAAAAGACAGCTCCCGTTGACTGTGGGGGGGGGGGGGGGACCCAAGAAAAACAGAGAAGAACCTTTGAGAGACTGTATAACTGATAGTACGAATTTCTGTGAATACGTTCAGTTTGGCTGCACTTTGTAGAGGTGACTTTACTGTGAGCAGACTATGTTCTATTCTGAGAAGCTATGACCATATTTGAAGAATAGATTCAGTTTTAGGGGCATTTATATTATTCAACCCATCAATAACATATACAAAGGAGTATTGTCGAGCTTTGCTTAATCCGTAGCACGCACACACACACACACACACACACACACACACACACACGAGCTGTTAAAACTTCTGAAACGTACACATTCAAACCTGAGGCATTCATATTCTCTTCACTAAAATTTTATATCAAGACTTACGGTCACATCTCCCAGGACAGCTGCGACAGAGAGGTCGAAAAGACAGCTCCCGATGACTGTGGGTGGGGGGGGACCCAAGAAAAACAGAGAAGAACCTTTGAGAGACTGTATAACTGATAGTACGAATTTCTGTGAATACGTTCAGTTTGGCTGCACTTTGTAGAGGTGACTTTACTGTGAGCAGACTATGTTCTATTCTGAGAAGCTATGACCATATTTGAAGAATAGATTCAGTTTTAGGGGCATTTATATTATTCAACCCATCAATAACATATACAAAGGAGTATTGTCGAGCTTTGCTTAATCCGTAGCACGCACACACACACACACACACACACACACACACACACACACACACACACACACACACACACACACACACACACACACACACACACACACACACACACACACACACACACACACACACACACACACACACACACACACACACACACACACACACACACACACACACAAGCTGTTAAAACTTCCCAAACGTACACATTCAAACCTGAGGCATTCACATTCTCTTCACTAAAATTTTATATCAAGACTTACGGTCACATCTCCCAGGACAGCTGCGACAGAGAGGTCGAAAAGACAGCTCCGGTTGACTGTGTGGGGGGGGACCCAAGAAAAACAGAGAAGAACCTTTGAGAGTCTGTATAACTGATAGTACGAATTTCTGTGAATACGTTCAGTTTGGCTGCACTTTGTAGAGGTGACTTTACTGTGAGCAGACTATGTTCTATTCTGAGAAGCTATGACCATATTTGAAGAATAGATTCAGTTTTAGGGGCATTTATATTATTCAACCCATCAATAACATATACAAAGGAGTATTGTCGAGCTTTGCTTAATCCGTAGCACGCACACACACACACACACACACACACACACACACACACACACACACACACACACACACACACACACACACACACACACACACACACACACACACACACACACACACACACACACACACACACACACACACACACACACACACACACACACACACACACGAGCTGTTAAAACTTCCCAAACGTACACATTCAAACCTGAGGCATTCACATTCTCTTCACTAAAATTTTATATCAAGACTTACGGTCACATCTCCCAGGACAGCTGCGACAGAGAGGTCGAAAAGACAGCTCCCGATGACTGTGGGGGGGGGGGGGGGGGACCAAGAAAAACAGAGAAGAACCTTTGAGAGACTGTATAACTGATAGTACGAATTTCTGTGAATACGTTCAGTTTGGCTGCACTTTGTAGAGGTGACTTTACTGTGAGCAGACTATGTTCTATTCTGAGAAGCTATGACCATATTTGAAGAATAGATTCAGTTTTAGGGGCATTTATATTATTCAACCCATCAATAACATATACAAAGGAGTATTGTCGAGCTTTGCTTAATCCGTAACACGCACACACACACACACACACACACACACACACACACACACACACACACACACACACACACACACACACACACACACACACACACACACACACACACACACACACACACACACACACACACACACACACACACACACACACACACACACACACACACACACACACACACACGAGCTGTTAAAACTTCCGAAACGTACACATTCAAACCTGAGGCATTCACATTCTCTTCACTAAAATTTTATATCAAGACTTACGGTCACATCACCCAGGACAGCTGCGACAGAGAGGTCGAAAAGACAGCTCCCGTTGACTGTGGGGGGGGGGGGGGGACCCAAGAAAAACAGAGAAGAACCTTTGAGAGACTGTATAACTGATAGTACGAATTTCTGTGAATACGTTCAGTTTGGCTGCACTTTGTAGAGGTGACTTTACTGTGAGCAGACTATGTTCTATTCTGAGAAGCTATGACCATATTTGAAGAATAGATTCAGTTTTAGGGGCATTTATATTATTCAACCCATCAATAACATATACAAAGGAGTATTGTCGAGCTTTGCTTAATCCGTAGCACGCACACACACCACACACACACACACACACACACACACGAGCTGTTAAAACTTCTGAAACGTACACATTCAAACCTGAGGCATTCATATTCTCTTCACTAAAATTTTATATCAAGACTTACGGTCACATCTCCCAGGACAGCTGCGACAGAGAGGTCGAAAAGACAGCTCCCGATGACTGTGGGTGGGGGGGACCCAAGAAAAACAGAGAAGAACCTTTGAGAGACTGTATAACTGATAGTACGAATTTCTGTGAATACGTTCAGTTTGGCTGCACTTTGTAGAGGTGACTTTACTGTGAGCAGACTATGTTCTATTCTGAGAAGCTATGACCATATTTGAAGAATAGATTCAGTTTTAGGGGCATTTATATTATTCAACCCATCAATAACATATACAAAGGAGTATTGTCGAGCTTTGCTTAATCCGTAGCACGCACACACACACACACACACACACACACACACACACACACACACACACACACACACACACACACACACACACACACACACACACACACACACACACACACACACACACACACACACACACACACACACACACACACACACACACACACACACACACAAGCTGTTAAAACTTCCCAAACGTACACATTCAAACCTGAGGCATTCACATTCTCTTCACTAAAATTTTATATCAAGACTTACGGTCACATCTCCCAGGACAGCTGCGACAGAGAGGTCGAAAAGACAGCTCCGGTTGACTGTGTGGGGGGGGACCCAAGAAAAACAGAGAAGAACCTTTGAGAGTCTGTATAACTGATAGTACGAATTTCTGTGAATACGTTCAGTTTGGCTGCACTTTGTAGAGGTGACTTTACTGTGAGCAGACTATGTTCTATTCTGAGAAGCTATGACCATATTTGAAGAATAGATTCAGTTTTAGGGGCATTTATATTATTCAACCCATCAATAACATATACAAAGGAGTATTGTCGAGCTTTGCTTAATCCGTAGCACGCACACACACACACACACACACACACACACACACACACACACACACACACACACACACACACACACACACACACACACACACACACACACACACACACACACACACACACACACACACACACACACACACACACACACACACACACACACACACACACACACACGAGCTGTTAAAACTTCCGAAACGTACACATTCAAACCTGAGGCATTCACATTCTCTTCACTAAAATTTTATATCAAGACTTACGGTCACATCACCCAGGACAGCTGCGACAGAGAGGTCGAAAAGACAGCTCCCGTTGAATGTGGGGGGGGGGGGGGGGACCCAAGAAAAACAGAGAAGAACCTTTGAGAGACTGTATAACTGATAGTACGAATTTCTGTGAATACGTTCAGTTTGGCTGCACTTTGTAGAGGTGACTTTACTGTGAGCAGACTATGTTCTATTCTGAGAAGCTATGACCATATTTGAAGAATAGATTCAGTTTTAGGGGCATTTATATTATTCAACCCATCAATAACATATACAAAGGAGTATTGTCGAGCTTTGCTTAATCCGTAGCACGCACACACACACACACACACACACACACACACACACACACACACACACACACACACACACACACACACACACACACACACACACACACACACACACACACACGAGCTGTTAAAACTTCTGAAACGTACACATTTAAACCTGAGGCATTCACATTCTCTTCACTAAAATTTTATATCAAGACTTACAGTCACATCACCCAGGACAGCTGCGACAGAGAGGTCGAAAAGACAGCTCCCGTTGACTGTGTGGGGGGGGGACCCAAGAAAAACAGAGAAGAACCTTTGAGAGACTTTATAACTGATAGTACGAATTTCTGTGAATACGTTCAGTTTGGCTGCACTTTGTAGAGGTGACTTTACTGTGAGCAGACTATGTTCTATTCTGAGAAGCTATGACCATATTTGAAGAATAGATTCAGTTTTAGGGTCATTTATATTATTCAACCCATCAATAACATATACAAAGGAGTATTGTCGAGCTTTGCTTAATCCGTAGCACACACACACACACACACACACACACACACACACACACACACACACACACACACACACACACACACACACACACACACACACACACACACACACACACACACACACACACACACACACACACACACACACACACACACACGAGCTGTTAAAACTTCCGAAACGTACACATTCAAACCTGAGGCATTCACATTCTCTTCACTAAAATTTTATATCAAGACTTACGGTCACATCACCCAGGACAGCTGCGACAGAGAGGTCGAAAAGACAGCTCCCGATGACTGTGGGTGGGGGGGGGGGACCCAAGAAAAACAGAGAAGAACCTTTGAGAGACTGTATAACTGATAGTACGAATTTCTGTGAATACGTTCAGTTTGGCTGCACTTTGTAGAGGTGACTTTACTGTGAGCAGACTATGTTCTATTCTGAGAAGCTATGACCATATTTGAAGAATAGATTCAGTTTTAGGGGCATTTATATTATTCAACCCATCAATAACATATACAAAGGAGTATTGTCGAGCTTTGCTTAATCCGTAGCACGCACACACACACACACACACACACACACACACACACACACACACACACACACACACACACACACACACACACACACACACACACACACACACACACACACACACACACACACACACACACACACACACACACACACACACACACACACACACAAGCTGTTAAAACTTCCCAAACGTACACATTCAAACCTGAGGCATTCACATTCTCTTCACTAAAATTTTATATCAAGACTTACGGTCACATCTCCCAGGACAGCTGCGACAGAGAGGTCGAAAAGACAGCTCCGGTTGACTGTGTGGGGGGGGACCCAAGAAAAACAGAGAAGAACCTTTGAGAGTCTGTATAACTGATAGTACGAATTTCTGTGAATACGTTCAGTTTGGCTGCACTTTGTAGAGGTGACTTTACTGTGAGCAGACTATGTTCTATTCTGAGAAGCTATGACCATATTTGAAGAATAGATTCAGTTTTAGGGGCATTTATATTATTCAACCCATCAATAACATATACAAAGGAGTATTGTCGAGCTTTGCTTAATCCGTAGCACGCACACACACACACACACACACACACACACACACACACACACACACACACACACACACACACACACACACACACACACACACACACACACACACACACACACACACACACACACACACACACACGAGCTGTTAAAACTTCCGAAACGTACACATTCAAACCTGAGGCATTCACATTCTCTTCACTAAAATTTTATATCAAGACTTACGGTCACATCACCCAGGACAGCTGCGACAGAGAGGTCGAAAAGACAGCTCCCGTTGACTGTGGGGGGGGGGGGGGGACCCAAGAAAAACAGAGAAGAACCTTTGAGAGACTGTATAACTGATAGTACGAATTTCTGTGAATACGTTCAGTTTGGCTGCACTTTGTAGAGGTGACTTTACTGTGAGCAGACTATGTTCTATTCTGAGAAGCTATGACCATATTTGAAGAATAGATTCAGTTTTAGGGGCATTTATATTATTCAACCCATCAATAACATATACAAAGGAGTATTGTCGAGCTTTGCTTAATCCGTAGCACGCACACACACACACACACACACACACACACACACACACGAGCTGTTAAAACTTCTGAAACGTACACATTCAAACCTGAGGCATTCATATTCTCTTCACTAAAATTTTATATCAAGACTTACGGTCACATCTCCCAGGACAGCTGCGACAGAGAGGTCGAAAAGACAGCTCCCGATGACTGTGGGTGGGGGGGGACCCAAGAAAAACAGAGAAGAACCTTTGAGAGACTGTATAACTGATAGTACGAATTTCTGTGAATACGTTCAGTTTGGCTGCACTTTGTAGAGGTGACTTTACTGTGAGCAGACTATGTTCTATTCTGAGAAGCTATGACCATATTTGAAGAATAGATTCAGTTTTAGGGGCATTTATATTATTCAACCCATCAATAACATATACAAAGGAGTATTGTCGAGCTTTGCTTAATCCGTAGCACGCACACACACACACACACACACACACACACACACACACACACACACACACACACACACACACACACACACACACACACACACACACACACACACACACACACACACACACACACACACACACACACACACACACACACACACACACACACACACACACACACACACACACACACACACAAGCTGTTAAAACTTCCCAAACGTACACATTCAAACCTGAGGCATTCACATTCTCTTCACTAAAATTTTATATCAAGACTTACGGTCACATCTCCCAGGACAGCTGCGACAGAGAGGTCGAAAAGACAGCTCCGGTTGACTGTGTGGGGGGGGACCCAAGAAAAACAGAGAAGAACCTTTGAGAGTCTGTATAACTGATAGTACGAATTTCTGTGAATACGTTCAGTTTGGCTGCACTTTGTAGAGGTGACTTTACTGTGAGCAGACTATGTTCTATTCTGAGAAGCTATGACCATATTTGAAGAATAGATTCAGTTTTAGGGGCATTTATATTATTCAACCCATCAATAACATATACAAAGGAGTATTGTCGAGCTTTGCTTAATCCGTAGCACGCACACACACACACACACACACACACACACACACACACACACACACACACACACACACACACACACACACACACACACACACACACACACACACACACACACACACACACACACACACACACACACACACACACACACACACACACACGAGCTGTTAAAACTTCCGAAACGTACACATTCAAACCTGAGGCATTCACATTCTCTTCACTAAAATTTTATATCAAGACTTACGGTCACATCACCCAGGACAGCTGCGACAGAGAGGTCGAAAAGACAGCTCCCGTTGACTGTGGGGGGGGGGGGGGGACCCAAGAAAAACAGAGAAGAACCTTTGAGAGACTGTATAACTGATAGTACGAATTTCTGTGAATACGTTCAGTTTGGCTGCACTTTGTAGAGGTGACTTTACTGTGAGCAGACTATGTTCTATTCTGAGAAGCTATGACCATATTTGAAGAATAGATTCAGTTTTAGGGGCATTTATATTATTCAACCCATCAATAACATATACAAAGGAGTATTGTCGAGCTTTGCTTAATCCGTAGCACGCACACACACACACACACACACACACACACACACACACGAGCTGTTAAAACTTCTGAAACGTACACATTCAAACCTGAGGCATTCATATTCTCTTCACTAAAATTTTATATCAAGACTTACGGTCACATCTCCCAGGACAGCTGCGACAGAGAGGTCGAAAAGACAGCTCCCGATGACTGTGGGTGGGGGGGGACCTAAGAAAAACAGAGAAGAACCTTTGAGAGACTGTATAACTGATAGTACGAATTTCTGTGAATACGTTCAGTTTGGCTGCACTTTGTAGAGGTGACTTTACTGTGAGCAGACTATGTTCTATTCTGAGAAGCTATGACCATATTTGAAGAATAGATTCAGTTTTAGGGGCATTTATATTATTCAACCCATCAATAACATATACAAAGGAGTATTGTCGAGCTTTGCTTAATCCGTAGCACGCACACACACACACACACACACACACACACACACACACACACACACACACACACACACACACACACACACACACACACACACACACACACACACACACACACACACACACACACACACACACACACACACACACACACACACACACACACACACACACACACGAGCTGTTAAAACTTCCCAAACGTACACATTCAAACCTGAGGCATTCACATTCTCTTCACTAAAATTTTATATCAAGACTTACGGTCACATCTCCCAGGACAGCTGCGACAGAGAGGTCGAAAAGACAGCTCCCGATGACTGTGGGGGGGGGGGGGGGGGGGGGGGACCAAGAAAAACAGAGAAGAACCTTTGAGAGACTGTATAACTGATAGTACGAATTTCTGTGAATACGTTCAGTTTGGCTGCACTTTGTAGAGGTGACTTTACTGTGAGCAGACTATGTTCTATTCTGAGAAGCTATGACCATATTTGAAGAATAGATTCAGTTTTAGGGGCATTTATATTATTCAACCCATCAATAACATATACAAAGGAGTATTGTCGAGCTTTGCTTAATCCGTAACACGCACACACACACACACACACACACACACACACACACACACACACACACACACACACACACACACACACACACACACACACACACACACACACACACACACACACACACACACACACACACACACACACACACACACACACACACACACACGAGCTGTTAAAACTTCCGAAACGTACACATTCAAACCTGAGGCATTCACATTCTCTTCACTAAAATTTTATATCAAGACTTACGGTCACATCACCCAGGACAGCTGCGACAGAGAGGTCGAAAAGACAGCTCCCGTTGACTGTGGGGGGGGGGGGGGACCCAAGAAAAACAGAGAAGAACCTTTGAGAGACTGTATAACTGATAGTACGAATTTCTGTGAATACGTTCAGTTTGGCTGCACTTTGTAGAGGTGACTTTACTGTGAGCAGACTATGTTCTATTCTGAGAAGCTATGACCATATTTGAAGAATAGATTCAGTTTTAGGGGCATTTATATTATTCAACCCATCAATAACATATACAAAGGAGTATTGTCGAGCTTTGCTTAATCCGTAGCACGCACACACACACACACACACACACACACACACACACACACACACACACACACACACACACACACACACACACACACACACACACACACACACACACACACACACACACACACACACACACACACACACACACACACACACACACACACACACACACACACACACACGAGCTGTTAAAACTTCCGAAACGTACACATTCAAACCTGAGGCATTCACATTCTCTTCACTAAAATTTTATATCAAGACTTACGGTCACATCACCCAGGACAGCTGCGACAGAGAGGTCGAAAAGACAGCTCCCGTTGACTGTGGGGGGGGGGGGGGGACCCAAGAAAAACAGAGAAGAACCTTTGAGAGACTGTATAACTGATAGTACGAATTTCTGTGAATACGTTCAGTTTGGCTGCACTTTGTAGAGGTGACTTTACTGTGAGCAGACTATGTTCTATTCTGAGAAGCTATGACCATATTTGAAGAATAGATTCAGTTTTAGGGGCATTTATATTATTCAACCCATCAATAACATATACAAAGGAGTATTGTCGAGCTTTGCTTAATCCGTAGCACGCACACACACACACACACACACACACACACACACACACGAGCT
Organism: Symphodus melops; assembly: GCF_947650265.1. Taxonomy (NCBI): domain Eukaryota; kingdom Metazoa; phylum Chordata; class Actinopteri; order Labriformes; family Labridae; genus Symphodus; species Symphodus melops. Next base: position 15,169,643 of record NC_136706.1, on the reverse strand, counting down.
GTTAAAACTTCTGAAACGTACACATTCAAACCTGAGGCATTCATATTCTCTTCACTAAAATTTTATATCAAGACTTACGGTCACATCTCCCAGGACAGCTGCGACAGAGAGGTCGAAAAGACAGCTCCCGATGACTGTGGGTGGGGGGGGACCTAAGAAAAACAGAGAAGAACCTTTGAGAGACTGTATAACTGATAGTACGAATTTCTGTGAATACGTTCAGTTTGGCTGCACTTTGTAGAGGTGACTTTACTGTGAGCAGACTATGTTCTATTCTGAGAAGCTATGACCATATTTGAAGAATAGATTCAGTTTTAGGGGCATTTATATTATTCAACCCATCAATAACATATACAAAGGAGTATTGTCGAGCTTTGCTTAATCCGTAGCACGCACACACACACACACACACACACACACACACACACACACACACACACACACACACACACACACACACACACACACACACACACACACACACACACACACACACACACACACACACACACACACACACACACACACACGAGCTGTTAAAACTTCCCAAACGTACACATTCAAACCTGAGGCATTCACATTCTCTTCACTAAAATTTTATATCAAGACTTACGGTCACATCTCCCAGGACAGCTGCGACAGAGAGGTCGAAAAGACAGCTCCCGATGACTGTGGGGGGGGGGGGGGGGGGGGGGACCAAGAAAAACAGAGAAGAACCTTTGAGAGACTGTATAACTGATAGTACGAATTTCTGTGAATACGTTCAGTTTGGCTGCACTTTGTAGAGGTGACTTTACTGTGAGCAGACTATGTTCTATTCTGAGAAGCTATGACCATATTTGAAGAATAGATTCAGTTTTAGGGGCATTTATATTATTCAACCCATCAATAACATATACAAAGGAGTATTGTCGAGCTTTGCTTAATCCGTAACACGCACACACACACACACACACACACACACACACACACACACACACACACACACACACACACACACACACACACACACACACACACACACACACACACACACACACACACACACACACACACACACACACACACACACACACACACACACACACACACACACACACACACGAGCTGTTAAAACTTCCGAAACGTACACATTCAAACCTGAGGCATTCACATTCTCTTCACTAAAATTTTATATCAAGACTTACGGTCACATCACCCAGGACAGCTGCGACAGAGAGGTCGAAAAGACAGCTCCCGTTGACTGTGGGGGGGGGGGGGGACCCAAGAAAAACAGAGAAGAACCTTTGAGAGACTGTATAACTGATAGTACGAATTTCTGTGAATACGTTCAGTTTGGCTGCACTTTGTAGAGGTGACTTTACTGTGAGCAGACTATGTTCTATTCTGAGAAGCTATGACCATATTTGAAGAATAGATTCAGTTTTAGGGGCATTTATATTATTCAACCCATCAATAACATATACAAAGGAGTATTGTCGAGCTTTGCTTAATCCGTAGCACGCACACACACACACACACACACACACACACACACACACACACACACACACACACACACACACACACACACACACACACACACACACACACACACACACACACACACACACACACACACACACACACACACACACACACACACACACACACACACACACGAGCTGTTAAAACTTCCCAAACGTACACATTCAAACCTGAAGCATTCACATTCTCTTCACTAAAATTTTATATCAAGACTTACGGTCACATCTCCCAGGACAGCTGCGACAGAGAGGTCGAAAAGACAGCTCCCGTTGACTGTGGGGGGGGGGGGGGACCCAAGAAAAACAGAGAAGAACCTTTGAGAGACTGTATAACTGATAGTACGAATTTCTGTGAATACGTTCAGTTTGGCTGCACTTTGTAGAGGTGACTTTACTGTGAGCAGACTATGTTCTATTCTGAGAAGCTATGACCATATTTGAAGAATAGATTCAGTTTTAGGGGCATTTATATTATTCAACCCATCAATAACATATACAAAGGAGTATTGTCGAGCTTTGCTTAATCCGTAGCACGCACACACACACACACACACACACACACACACACACACACACACACACACACACACACACACACACACACACACACACACACACACACACACACACACACACACACACACACACACACACACACACACACACACACACACACACACACACACACACACACACACACACACACGAGCTGTTAAAACTTCCCAAACGTACACATTCAAACCTGAAGCATTCACATTCTCTTCACTAAAATTTTATATCAAGACTTACGGTCACATCTCCCAGGACAGCTGCGACAGAGAGGTCGAAAAGACAGCTCCCGATGACTGTGGGGGGGGGGGGGGGGGACCAAGAAAAACAGAGAAGAACCTTTGAGAGACTGTATAACTGATAGCACGAATTTCTGTGAATACGTTCAGTTTGGCTGCACTTTGTAGAGGTGACTTTACTGTGAGCAGACTATGTTCTATTCTGAGAAGCTATGACCATATTTGAAGAATAGATTCAGTTTTAGGGGCATTAATATTATTCAACCCATCAATAACATATACAAAGGAGTATTGTCGAGCTTTGCTTAATCCGTAGCACGCACGCGCACACACACACACACACACACACACACACACACACACACACACACACACACACACACACACACACACACACACACACACACACACACACACACACACACACACACACACACACACACACACACACACACACACACACACACGAGCTGTTAAAACTTCCCAAACGTACACATTCAAACCTGAGGCATTCACATTCTCTTCACTAAAATTTTATATCAAGACTTACGGTCACATCACCCAGGACAGCTGCGACAGAGAGGTCGAAAAGACAGCTCCGGTTGACTGTGGGGGGGGGGGGGGGGGGACCCAAGAAAAACAGAGAAGAACCTTTGAGAGACTGTATAACTGATAGTACGAATTTCTGTGAATACGTTCAGTTTGGCTGCACTTTGTAGAGGTGACTTTATTGTGAGCAGACTATGTTCTATTCTGAGAAGCTATGACCATATTTGAAGAATAGATTCAGTTTTAGGGGCATTTATATTATTCAACCCATCAATAACATATACAAAGGAGTATTGTCGAGCTTTGCTTAATCCGTAGCACACACACACACACACACACACACACACACACACACACACACACACACACACACACACACACACACACACACACACACACACACACACACACACACACACACACACACACACACACACACACACACACACACACACACACACACACACACACACACACACACACACACGAGCTGTTAAAACTTCCGAAACGTACACATTCAAACCTGAGGCATTCACATTCTCTTCACTAAAATTTTATATCAAGACTTACGGTCACATCACCCAGGACAGCTGCGACAGAGAGGTCGAAAAGATAGCTCCCGATGACTGTGGGTGGGGGGGGAACCCAAGAAAAACAGAGAAGAACCTTTGAGAGACTGTATAACTGATAGTACGAATTTCTGTGAATACGTTCAGTTTGGCTGCACTTTGTAGAGGTGACTTTACTGTGAGCAGACTATGTTCTATTCTGAGAAGCTATGACCATATTTGAAGAATAGATTCAGTTTTAGGGGCATTTATATTATTCAACCCATCAATAACATATACAAAGGAGTATTGTCGAGCTTTGCTTAATCCGTAGCACACAGACACACACACACACACACACACACACACACACACACACACACACACACACACACACACACACACACACACACACACACACACACACACACACACACACACACACACACACACACACACGAGCTGTTAAAACTTCTGAAACGTACACATTTAAACCTGAGGCATTGACATTCTCTTCAATAAAATTTTATATCAAGACTTACAGTCACATCACCCAGGACAGCTGCGACAGAGAGGTCGAAAAGACAGCTCCCGTTGACTGTGGGGGGGGGGGGGGGACCCAAGAAAAACAGAGAAGAACCTTTGAGAGACTGTATAACTGATAGTACGAATTTCTGTGAATAAGTTCAGTTTGGCTGCACTTTGTAGAGGTGACTTTACTGTGAGCAGACTATGTTCTATTCTGAGAAGCTATGACCATATTTGAAGAATAGATTCAGTTTTAGGGGCATTTATATTATTCAACCCATCAATAACATATACAAAGGAGTATTGTCGAGCTTTGCTTAATCCGTAGCACGCGCACACACCCCCACACACACACACACACACACACACACACACACACACACACACACACACACACACACACACACACACACACACACACACACACACACACACACACACACACACACACACACACACACACACACACACACACACACACACACGAGCTGTTAAAACTTCTGAAACGTACACATTTAAACCTGAGGCATTCACATTCTCTTCAATAAAATTTTATATCAAGACTTACAGTCACATCACCCAGGACAGCTGCGACAGAGAGGTCGAAAAGACAGCTCCCGTTGACTGTGGGGGAGGGGGGGGGGGACCCAAGAAAAACAGAGAAGAACCTTTGAGAGACTGTATAACTGATAGTACGAATTTCTGTGAATACGTTCAGTTTGGCTGCACTTTGTAGAGGTGACTCTACTGTGAGCAGACTATGTTCTATTCTGAGAAGCTATGACCATATTTGAAGAATAGATTCAGTTTTAGGGGCATTTATATTATTCAACCCATCAATAACATATACAAAGGAGTATTGTCGAGCTTTGCTTAATCCGTAGCACGCACACACACACACACACACACACACACACACACACACACACACACACACACACACACACACACACACACACACACACACACACACACACACACACACACACACACACACACACACACACACACACACACACACACACACACACACACACACACACACACACACACACACACACACGAGCTGTTAAAACTTCCCAAACGTACACATTCAAACCTGAAGCATTCACATTCTCTTCACTAAAATTTTATATCAAGACTTACGGTCACATCTCCCAGGACAGCTGCGACAGAGAGGTCGAAAAGACAGCTCCCGATGACTGTGGGGGGGGGGGGGGGGGACCAAGAAAAACAGAGAAGAACCTTTGAGAGACTGTATAACTGATAGCACGAATTTCTGTGAATACGTTCAGTTTGGCTGCACTTTGTAGAGGTGACTTTACTGTGAGCAGACTATGTTCTATTCTGAGAAGCTATGACCATATTTGAAGAATAGATTCAGTTTTAGGGGCATTAATATTATTCAACCCATCAATAACATATACAAAGGAGTATTGTCGAGCTTTGCTTAATCCGTAGCACGCACGCGCACACACACACACACACACACACACACACACACACACACACACACACACACACACACACACACACACACACACACACACACACACACACACACACACACACACACACACACACACACACACACACACACACGAGCTGTTAAAACTTCCCAAACGTACACATTCAAACCTGAGGCATTCACATTCTCTTCACTAAAATTTTATATCAAGACTTACGGTCACATCACCCAGGACAGCTGCGACAGAGAGGTCGAAAAGACAGCTCCGGTTGACTGTGGGGGGGGGGGGGGGGGGACCCAAGAAAAACAGAGAAGAACCTTTGAGAGACTGTATAACTGATAGTACGAATTTCTGTGAATACGTTCAGTTTGGCTGCACTTTGTAGAGGTGACTTTATTGTGAGCAGACTATGTTCTATTCTGAGAAGCTATGACCATATTTGAAGAATAGATTCAGTTTTAGGGGCATTTATATTATTCAACCCATCAATAACATATACAAAGGAGTATTGTCGAGCTTTGCTTAATCCGTAGCACACACACACACACACACACACACACACACACACACACACACACACACACACACACACACACACACACACACACACACACACACACACACACACACACACACACACACACACACACACACACACACACACGAGCTGTTAAAACTTCCGAAACGTACACATTCAAACCTGAGGCATTCACATTCTCTTCACTAAAATTTTATATCAAGACTTACGGTCACATCACCCAGGACAGCTGCGACAGAGAGGTCGAAAAGATAGCTCCCGATGACTGTGGGTGGGGGGGGAACCCAAGAAAAACAGAGAAGAACCTTTGAGAGACTGTATAACTGATAGTACGAATTTCTGTGAATACGTTCAGTTTGGCTGCACTTTGTAGAGGTGACTTTACTGTGAGCAGACTATGTTCTATTCTGAGAAGCTATGACCATATTTGAAGAATAGATTCAGTTTTAGGGGCATTTATATTATTCAACCCATCAATAACATATACAAAGGAGTATTGTCGAGCTTTGCTTAATCCGTAGCACGCGCACACACCCCCACACACACACACACACACACACACACACACACACACACACACACACACACACACACACACACACACACACACACACACACACACACACACACACACACACACACACACACACACACACACACACACACACACACACACACACACACACACACACACGAGCTGTTAAAACTTCTGAAACGTACACATTTAAACCTGAGGCATTCACATTCTCTTCAATAAAATTTTATATCAAGACTTACAGTCACATCACCCAGGACAGCTGCGACAGAGAGGTCGAAAAGACAGCTCCCGTTGACTGTGGGGGAGGGGGGGGGGGACCCAAGAAAAACAGAGAAGAACCTTTGAGAGACTGTATAACTGATAGTACGAATTTCTGTGAATAAGTTCAGTTTGGCTGCACTTTGTAGAGGTGACTTTACTGTGAGCAGACTATGTTCTATTCTGAGAAGCTATGACCATATTTGAAGAATAGATTCAGTTTTAGGGGCATTTATATTATTCAACCCATCAATAACATATACAAAGGAGTATTGTCGAGCTTTGCTTAATCCGTAGCACGCACGCGCACACACCCACACACACCCACACACACACACACACACACACACACACACACACACACACACACACACACACACACACACACACACACACACACACACACACACACACACACACACACACACACACACACACACACACACACACACACACACACACACACACACGAGCTGTTAAAACTTCCGAAACGTACACATTCAAACCTGAGGCATTCACATTCTCTTCACTAAAATTTTATATCAAGACTTACGGTCACATCACCCAGGACAGCTGCGACAGAGAGGTCGAAAAGACAGCTCCCGTTGACTGTGGGGGGGGGGGGGGGGGGGGGGGGACCCAAGAAAAACAGAGAAGAACCTTTGAGAGACTGTATAACTGATAGTACGAATTTCTGTGAATACGTTCAGTTTGGCTGCACTTTGTAGAGGTGACTTTACTGTGAGCAGACTATGTTCTATTCTGAGAAGCTATGACCATATTTGAAGAATAGATTCAGTTTTAGGGGCATTAATATTATTCAACCCATCAATAACATATACAAAGGAGTATTGTCGAGCTTTGCTTAATCCGTAGCACGCACGCGCACACACACACACACACACACACACACACACACACACACACACACACACACACACACACACACACACACACACACACACACACACACACACACACACACACACACACACACACACACACACACACACACACACACACACACACACACACACACGAGCTGTTAAAACTTCCCAAACGTACACATTCAAACCTGAGGCATTCACATTCTCTTCA
>NC_136706.1:14821803-15156803 GCF_947650265.1 Symphodus melops | reverse complement strand
ACACACACACACACGAGCTGTTAAAACTTCCCAAACGTACACATTCAAACCTGAGGCATTCACATTCTCTTCACTAAAATTTTATATCAAGACTTACGGTCACATCACCCAGGACAGCTGCGACAGAGAGGTCGAAAAGACAGCTCCGGTTGACTGTGGGGGGGGGGGGGGGGGGGGACCCAAGAAAAACAGAGAAGAACCTTTGAGAGACTGTATAACTGATAGTACGAATTTCTGTGAATACGTTCAGTTTGGCTGCACTTTGTAGAGGTGACTTTACTGTGAGCAGACTATGTTCTATTCTGAGAAGCTATGACCATATTTGAAGAATAGATTCAGTTTTAGGGGCATTTATATTATTCAGCCCATCAATAACATATACAAAGGAGTATTGTCGAGCTTTGCTTAATCCGTAGCACGCACGCACACACACACACACACACACACACACACACACACACACACACACACACACACACACACACACACACACACACACACACACACACACACACACACACACACACACACACACACACACACACACACACACACACACACACACACACACACACACACACACACACACACACACACACACACACGAGCTGTTAAAACTTCCCAAACGTACACATTCAAACCTGAGGCATTCACATTCTCTTCACTAAAATTTTATATCAAGACTTACGGTCACATCTCCCAGGACAGCTGCGACAGAGAGGCCGACAAGACAGCTCCGGTTGACTGTGGGGGGTGGGGGAACCCAAGAAAAACAGAGAAGAACCTTTGAGAGACCTTATAACTGATAGTACGAATTTCTTGCACTTGTAGAGGTGACTTTACTGTTAGCAGACTACGTTCTATTCTGAGAAGCTATGACCATATTTGAAGAATAGATTCAGTTTTAGGGGCATTTATATTATTCAACCCATCAATAACATATACAAATGAGTATTGTCGAGCTTTGTGTGTGTGAGCGCGCTACGGATTAAGCACACACACACACACACACAGACAGACACACACACACACACACACACACGAGCTGTTAAAACTTCCCAAACTTACATATTCAAACCCGAGGCATTCACATTCTCTTCACTAAAATTTTATATCAAGACTTACGGTCACATCTCCCAGGACAGAAAAACAGAGAAGAACCTTCGAGAGACTTGTCGTGGATTTTTCTGTTCGAATGAAGATCTGATAGCAAAGTCTTTTGTCTCTGGGTATTTTATTGCATAGAGTAACTTTCTGCAGAAAGGGGATCATACAAAGTCACATCAAGTGAGTGCCTCGCAGAAAAACCCGCACAATCCCGTTTGCGCTGAAGCTTTATACTCTTAAACTAGAGTTGTACATTTGCATAAAATGTTTCATTGCATCTCTGTGATTGGTCTTCTATAATATTGTGAGATACCATCCCTGTCTTGTTTGCCCTGCAACGATGACTTCATGAGATGTTATCTGAATCGAAACTGGAGTTGTTTGAAGAAAAAGGAGTCAAGGTTGTTAATGAAAACAGGGAGTCGAAGTATGTTGTTAACAGTCAAAGTTCACTCATCTCATGTATCTCAATATAAAAAAAAACTAAAAACTGAATTTCCCCTCGTGGGATTAATAAAGTGTAAATTATTATTATTATTATTATTATAAAGCACCTGTGAAACGGTTACATTTTTGTGCAGACAGTATCTAATTATATTTTTCTACTACAATTCCCCTCTTTTGGTTACATAATAAACACAACAAAATAAGATGAAAAATACAAGAGAATATATAAAAAAAAATCAAGAAAAACAATCACATAATATTCAGAATATATATATAAAAAAGGTCTGTCAAACATCAATGTCCTCATACCAAAAAGGTTTAAGAGAACACATCATAAAAACCGACCATGTATAAAACTGTGTATATAAGAAGGCAGAATGAGACAAGGTCTAAACAAAGTCTTCATATTCAGAAGAAGAGGTGTCAACTGATGAACAAGTAAAATCAGGTTTAAGAAGGTCAGATTGGTCAGGCAGCTCGGGAGAATCACTGGCGTCTAATAGGGCATAAGCAGTATGTGGGGAATCAGTTGGAGGTTGTTTAGTGAGTGCAGTTGCAATGAGACGCTCTAACATAGCACACGCACATGGGATAAAACAACAGCCACAGGTGATCAAAATAGCGACCATTACTCCAAGAGAAATCAACACGGACATAATGAGAGATTTCCATTTGCTGAAGATATTAGACATCCAGGAAGAGAAGGGGTTGTTAATACCTGAATTCTGGGCCAGCTCTTCACTCAAGGAGGTTAGACCAGCCAAAGCTCGTGTAACGGAGCCATCTGGAGCTGTGTTGTTGGGGATGAAAGTGCAACAGGAGTCACCAAACATTTTGCAAACACCGCCTTTTTCAGCGAGCAACATATCCAAAGCTAAACGATTTTGCCAAGCCATAAGACTGGTGCGATCTAATTGTTCATGAAGTCTGTGAATGGCGTCTCGGGTGTAATTAATAAAGCGCTGTTGATTATAGTAGATGTAGTTTATCCAGTCTACGTTTTTGTTGAGGGTGGACCACCAAAGGAATATTGATTCAAAACCTGCGGCGATTTGGTCTCGAGCTTTGAACTCGTCAGGGACCCCTCTGGGTACGCCGATTGCATCTATATAAATGTGTGGGTCGAAGGTGCCGCCAGGAATAGATACTGAACGCTTAGAGCGATGTGTAGGCATGTGGGGAGACTCTACAGGGCCATTAAGCATAGGTAGAATAAAGAACGGAGAAGCTAATTGGATGATGGCACACACTCCAGTCCAGTTAGTAGGAAGCATAGGATATAACATCTTTCCTCCGCACCACCACCAGAGGTCCGCACGCGCTGTTTTGTGATAATTGACATGACCGTGATTGGGCAAAGAAATATCAATGCTGAAAGTAATGTTGCAATAAGCCTGGTTTATGCTACCAACAAGGGGACCTCCGGATTGTTTTCTATTATAACAGGTGTAATTGCCAGCAAATGGGGTAAAGAAAGGTGGCACAGTGGTGGGTGAGGTAGGAGGGTAAGACTGAAAGTGGCTAAGACATGTGCTGTTCAAACCGCTAGTGGTGGGGTGTAGAAATAATCGTAGGATGCAGTTAAGGTTAGTGACATTAAAATTTGAACTAGCGACATTTGGGGGCACAGAAGTCCATGGACAGGGTACAGTAACCGAGGCCGGTCGGGCCACTGAGCACGCATAGCAATTAGTCTGGTTTAAGGTCAGGGCAGTGTACTGAACCCAATCTAACCAAGTGTTGGATTCTGTAAATCCAGTTTCCATGGCCACTGTTTCTTGGAGATTATCTATGTCAACTATAGTGACTATTGCTTTGCCGTGGTCGGAGATTTGGGTTGTGGTATTAGGAGCTACATTTAGTACAAAGCGCTGTAAAAGATCAGTTGTGCCGGGGATGTAGAGGCCTAAAACATACACACCTGTGTCGGACGACTGAGCCTGTTTGAGAGTGATAATCACTGGATTACAGTGGTGTGAGGCTTCACAGTTTGCAATTGGATTTTGAGTAATGATTGACAGACGACGTTTTAGAGGAGACCCCACATTATAGCCCCAGTCACTACCTGTGTTGGCTAGCACATCTTCCCAAGTGGCGCACTGGCAACCGCTAATGTCTGAAATTTGCCTGGAGTATTTAGTTTGTGCCTTCATTAAAGTCCTGGGACAATTTGACATGGTGGTTTTGCAAATGTATTTGTTGTGAGTGGTCCATAGAGCGTGCCTGGAGCCACAGGTTAAAATAGAGCAAACATCTAACTTTATAACACAATCTTTTCCTTGAGCACAGTTAATGGTTACAATATTGGTAGAAGTGTGTGTATCAGTCGTAGCACGCTTAGAAATGTTTAATGGTGTGACTGTGACATGAGATGTAGATGTCGAGGTCTTCAATTGATGCCACAACCAGGGTGCGAGCACAAAGCTGGTCAGAATCAGGAGGATGCATGTCGTTCCTCGCAGACCGCAAAGTCCAGGATGGTTTCTGAAGGGGTGCCACGGGCGTGGTCTTTCCATGTTGTTCTGCCTCTCAGTCAATGGCAGGAGATGAAGCGAAGGATGTTCTGCCTCTCAGTCAATGGCAGGAGAAGGAGTGAAGGATGTTCTGCCTCTCAGTCAATGGCAGGAGAAGGAATGAAGGATGTTCTGCCTTTATCCGGAAGTCTCCACGTTCGTTGTTGGCCCAGAGACTCGTTTGCAGTGGGTGGCGTGTACCCAAGTGGCCCTCTCAGCGATTTTCACAGCTGTGTGGGTGACAAGGAGGATCTGGAACGGTCCCAGCCAACGCTTATGTTTCCACGTTTTCCGTCTGAAGTTCTTGATAACAACGTAGTCCCCAGGCTTGAATGGGTGAAGCGGATTGTCGGCGGAAGGTGGTAGGGTCGCCTTCACCTGTTCTCTGATATCAGATAGACATTTTGTTAGAGAAATACAGTAACTTACCAAGCTTGCTTCACAGAGGGTGGTTTCCATCGGAGGTCCTGGAGGTCCAACGCCAACGTTTGGAGTCCCTGCGAACAGAATCTCAAAAGGGGACAGATTGCATCGCGTGCGCGCTCGCATTCTCATGTACATAAGCACAATGGGCAGACATTTAGGCCAACTCAGGTTAGTGTCCTGACAACACTTAACTAGCTTTTGTTTCAATATTCCGTTCTGTCGTTCTACAGTGTCCCCTGACTGTGGGTAGTAAGAACAATGGGTTTTGAGGTCAAATTTCAGCTGTGTGGACAATTGCTGAATGGCTTCATTGACAAAGTGTGAGCCATTATCTGAAGATAATTTTTCTGGGATTCCCCATCGGGGAATGATCTCTGTTAGCAGTGCTTTCGTTAGTACTGCAGCGGTTGCATGCTTGGCTGGAAAAGCTTCCACCCATTTGGAGAACATGTCCACCATGACTAGACAATATTTTTTACCTTCACTGGGGGTCAGTTCGATGAAATCCATCATAACATGTTGAAATGGTCTGTCTGGCGCAGGATGCGCAGCTTGATGTGTCAGAGGTTTTGGTTTGCCTGGATTGTTTTGAGCACAAATCAAACGGTTTTTACAAAAATCGTCTGCAAAAGTTGAAAACCCTTTTGTGAGCCAATGTTTTTGCACTATGGTACACATTCCCCCTTTTGACGAATGGTCAAGACCATGAGACAACTTAGCATATGGCAAAAATAGTTTTCTAGGCAAACATGGTTTTCCATCAGGTCCTCTCCAAACTCCATCTGAAAAAACGCAGCCACTCTGAGCCCAAAGCCTTCTCTCCGCTGGAGTAGAGAGAGAAGCACGGACAGACTGGCTAACAGAATGGCTTCTAATAGAGCTGCTACCTTATTATGGTGGAGAATGGGTTTCCCATCAGATTTGAGGAATTTGCGATGTTTCCACAGGGCGCCAAAGTCATGCACAACGCCGAAGGCGTAACGAGAGTCGGTGAAGTGGCAAAAACTCAAAAAATCAGGTTTGTCCTGTAACCTCTCCAGTATTTTGTCATTTTTACCACTGGAAGAAATGGGCACAGTTCACCAAACGCGCAGACTTGAATCCCAAAAAATAAATCCAGTGAGAGATGATGCTTAAAGTTGCTGGTAGTTTTATTGTAAATAAAAGTAAACAAAAGATATGAACTGAATCCAAGGACACCGAAAAAACACGTAATGCTAACCATTTAACGTGACTGCTGAGCCTGCGGTCAATGACGGTATGCGCCGTGACCCGTCCTCACCCAGGTGTTCTCAGCACTCCTTTTTATAGACACGCCACTCAGCCTATGGAGGGCGCACAAAAATTAAGTTAAAAATAAACTCAATTCAATTCAGCTCCTACACACCGGCCCTCAATTGTTCTCACAGAAATCAATTTAAATCATTAGCTGCAAAAGGAGCCGTCACAATTACAATAATTAAATAATTTGCATAAATAAATAAAGTATACTTTACATCCCTTCCAAAGTTACTGTATATAAAAGGAGTCACTCTGCACACTCCAAGATGCAGCACAGCTTGGAGATGGGCCTTTCGATGACGGAGGTCTGAGTGCTTAACCTCACAGAGCGTCCATAACCTTTTCCATCCGGTCTGGTCTCCAGCACCCTGCCCAGTGGCCATGATCCCCGAGGAGCCGTGTGGTCAACCACCAGGACAATATCTCCAACACTAAAGTTCCTTTTCACTTTTGTCCACTTCTGCCTCTCCTGAAGGAGCAGAAGATATTCCTTTGTCCATCGGTGCCAGAAAAGATCGGCCATATACTGGACCTGTTTCCAGCGGCGCCTTGCATACAGGTCAGTTTTCTGGAAGGTTCCAGGGGGTAGGATAGGCTGTGTTTTGAGCAGGAGGATGTGATTTGGAGTTAGTGGCTCTAAATCATAAGGGTCGGAGGAAACTGTTGAAAGGGGGCGACTGTTAAGAATGGACTCCACCTCACAGAAGGTGGTTTGAAGGCCTTCATCATCGATGGTTTGCTGATGGAGGGTGGAGTTCACCACCTGACGGACAGATCTTATTAGTCTTTCCCAGACCCCTCCGTGGTGCGATGCTGCTGGTGGATTGAAACTCCACTGAATTCCATCAGGAAATAGAGCATCCTTGATTTTTGGTTCATTCAGGGAACTAAGGGCCTTTTTGAGCTCCGCCTGAGCTCCCACCAGGTTTGTTCCATTATCGGATCTGATGTGTCTAACCTGGCCTCTCCTGCAAACAAACCTTCTTAAAGCATGAATGCATGAATCTGTGTCTAATGAAAAGGCCACCTCCAGGTGTACCGCTCTACAGGACATACAGGTAAACAGGGCTCCATACCGTCCCTCTTCCTCGTTTCACTTCAATAGGGCCAAAAAAGCCTAAGCCGACGTTAGTGAATGGGGGAAGGTCAGGCAAGATTCTTTCCTGTGGCAGATCAGCCATCTTCTGCTCCCCTGTTTTACCCGTCGACAAACGACACACTCAGAGATGACTTTCCTTGCTAATGAGTTTCCATTAATAACCCAGTATTTTTTGCGGAGTTGTGAAAGCATATGGTTTCTCCCACTGTGTCCAGAGCGGTTGTGGATGTGTCTTAATATTAGAATTGAGATGTGGGAATCTTTGGGCAAGATACAGGGGTGTTTAATCTCTTCAGGCATTGCAAGATCTGTGAAGTCTGCCACCTACCCTAATGACCTCTTCATTTAGGATAGGGTCAAGCTTACAGATCTTGCTGCTTCCTTTAACTTTGACTGTGAACCTTTTTAGACTTTCCATTTCGAGTGGGAATGATCGTCTCTGAACATAGGAGATAACTGATCTTTCAGCCTGGGAGAGCTCTTCCACTGTTAGGAGCTGTCCACCAAGTGTGGTCCTGAAAGTGCCAAGGTGAATGTCCACCTGTCTGGCGGCTGAACGGGTAGTCATGTGACCTGAGGAAAGTTCCATTTTCTTTTTTACTATCCACATCAAAGCCTTCTTCAATTTTAGAAACCATGCCACTGCCTTTAATAATCTCATCCAATCTGAGAAAAAAGAAATAAGCTGGTCTGTTGGAGTTTCAGTGCTTTTCACCCCCGTGGTTAAAACAGAGGGGTTTTCATGACCTCTGGATCGTCCTCTGGATCGCCTTGAAAGACTTTCTTGGAGCCCAGTGCTCCCTCCACCTGCCAACTTTCCTCCAGCCCCCATAAGAACATGAATCCACCTGCTTTGCTGCATGAACTTCACTGCACTCAATCCTCTTGACGCGTCATCAGCAGGATTGTCTTTGCTGCTGACATGTTTCCACTGAGAAAGATCTGTGTTTTCACGAATAAAAGAAACCCTGTTGGCCACAAATGTCTTATACCTTGCATGGTCATTTGCAATGTACTTGAGCACTGTTTGGCTGTCTGTCCAGAACACTGAGGGTTTGAGCTCAAGGTGTAATTCTCTCCTCAGCACTCTGTCCACCTTTACCAGAAGTGTTGCCGCAGTCAGCTCCAGGCGAGGTACTGTGATGTGTTTTAAAGGAAAAACTCTTGACTTTCCTTGAACAAAGGTGACATACACAACGTCTTGAGAGTTAACCTGCCTAATGTAGCTGACTGAACCATAGCCACTCTCACTGGCATCTGCAAAGTGATGCAGTTGTGTACATTTTGATGTTCCGTAATTTTGAGGCTTCGTACAACGTGCCACGTTGAAGTTCTTTATCTTTTCTAAACTGGTTATCCATTCCACCCATTTCTCTGAGGTAGCTTGGGGCAAAGGCTCATCCCATCCAAAGCCTCTCTGGCAGAGCTCCTGTAGCAACTGCTTTGCTGGTAAGATGAGAGGAGCGAGAAAGCCAAGCGGGTCAAAGATTGAACTGACAACAGACAGTATACCTCGTCGGGTATGTGGCCTTTGTCCGAGATGGATATTGAATTTGAAATGGTCAGAATCTACGCACCATTGCAGTCCCAACGCTCTTTCAACATGAAGACTGTCTTTGTCCAGATCCAGTGTTCTTACTTCCTTTGCCCTTTTTTCTTTGGGGATGGAGGCTAAAACTGCTCAGCTGTTACTAACCCACTGAGTAAGCTGAAACCCACCTTGGCTGCACAGTGTGGTGAGATCTTTGGTCAGCTGAATTGCTTCAGTTTCTGTTAACAAAGACTTAACACAGTCGTCATGGTCATGTCTGGACCCTGCAGAAGCTCTTTGTTAAGGGACACTCCTTGAAAAGAAGCTGCACAGTCAAAAACAACCCTGAGCTTTTTCTTCTTGGGGTGGTACACTCCATGATGTGGTATGTACCAAGTCCTTCCAGGTGACTCTCTCAGCTCTTCCTGAGGGATCTCTTCTGCACATTTATTCCCAAACATGTCATCCAGAAATGCAACATAATCCTGCTTGAACTGCTTGTCCTTTTCCATTTTTCTTTTTAGGCTCTGGAGGCGCTGTTCTGCAATTTGACAGTTACTTGGCATCTGGACATTTGCATTTCTGAATGATAACCTTAATGTATAATGCCCGTCTTCAAGGAATGCCTCGTCAGCTATCTGCAGAAACCTTTTGTCCTCCATTGACATCTCAATTTTTTCTTCAGATGCCACCTCACTGAAATCCTGATTGTACTGAGAGATCAGGAGCCTTTCCAAACTAGCTACTGATATTCTGTTAACAGTAACCCTCTCTGCCTCACCGTCACTACCAGCCCTCAGCAGCCCATTTACAACCCACCCCAATAGAGTTCTAACTGCATAGGGCCCCTCCCCTTGGCTATTGACAACTTCCCATGGCTCTAATAACCTGGGTGCATTCGTGCCAATCAGTAGCTCTACCTTTGCACTGATGCTTGGAAGTTTGACTTTACTCAGGTACTCCCACTGAGCTAAGCTATCTTGCCTGGGGATGTGGTTTTTCGAGACTGGCATTTCTGGCTGCGTGAAGACTGCGGGTAGAGGAAAGAAGTTGTCGCTGTCCAGTGCTGAAACTTCAATGCCGGTTATCACGTGAGCTGGAACACACTGTTTCTGATTCATTGTGCTGAGAAGAATGTTAGTTTTCTTGCCTTTCAGGTTGAGCTGTGACATGAGCTTCTCTGAGCAGAATGTAGCCGTAGACCCAGGATCCAGGAGGGCGTAGACTTGAGACACCCGACTGCCTTTCGCTGCCTTAACCTGAACGGGGACAATAGACAAAACATTCTCTTCGCTTCCTGCTTCTATATGGCCACATAACTCTGCAGATGGGCTGCCTTTAACTGCAGGGGGCATGTGTTCTCGATTACCTGCATCATCTGTTCTTTCTATGTGCAGTGCACTTGGATGCGCTAGTTTACACACTCTACAGGTAAGGCGTTTTTTACAGTCCCTGCTAAGGTGGCCTGTAGAGAGACAGCCAAAGCACATGCCCTTTGTCTTTAAAAAGGTGAGCTTATCTCTATGTGTATTGTTTAAAAATTGTTTACAGAGGTCTAATGTGTGCCTAGAAGTACAAAAAGGGCAGCAAACTTCAGGCGGCTTGTCTCTGCGGGGAACAGTGATACTGGTAGCAAAACTACTGCCTGAGGACTTAGAGGTCTGCAACTTAACAGGGGATCTAGCCTTGGCTCTACTAGCCGACTGATCTTGAAGGTCACCAAAGAGTGGGTCAGCTGCTATGCGAGCTTGTCTTTCAATAAAAAGTACCACATCTAAAATTCTGACTCTACGATGTCTTTGTTCTTGCAGCTCATAAGCTCTGTTGCGCCATCTCTCCCTGAGTTTGAAAGGCAGCTTGAGCACAATGCTCCTCATATTAGACAGAGTCCAATTCCTCCATGTACTCCATAGCATTACAGCAGCCTCTTAAGAACATGGCATAGTCCTGCAGAGATCTGGAATCCTCAGATTTTATTTGAGGCCAGGATAGAGCCTTTTCCAGGTAAGCACAAGAGATTTTATATTCGTTTCCAAAGTTCTCCTTTAATAAAGCCTTTGCTTTTGGGTAGCCTCTGTCGGGTGACATGTACTCACAGCTTTTCACAACTCT
This sequence comes from Symphodus melops, assembly GCF_947650265.1. Classification (NCBI taxonomy): domain Eukaryota; kingdom Metazoa; phylum Chordata; class Actinopteri; order Labriformes; family Labridae; genus Symphodus; species Symphodus melops. The sequence continues at coordinate 15,146,287 of NC_136706.1, read as the reverse complement.
TTGTGCTTGACCTTTAGTGAACTGTATGAGAAACTGCAGTCTGTCTCTGTTGTTGTCTGTCTTACTTTCGATCATGTTTTCAAAAGAGTGGATGAAAGACTTGTACTCGAGAGTTTGTCCATCGAATGGTGGCAGGTTTCCTTGAGGTAGAGAGGACTGTAACTGCTGTTTCACCAGAATCCTCGTCAAGTCATTTTGGTTCTCCAGGATTTTAATAATGGTGTTCTCCTGTACTGTGATTGGGCTGGAAGGCAGAGTCTGGTCTCCTCTACTAGGAGAAGTTGGATGTGTTTCTTGGGCTGATCTGTCAAATGAGTGGGGACTCATGATCTGGTACAGAGGGGGTTCTGTGGGCTGAGGCTTGGTTTGGCTGTGATGGAGGCTCACTGTTAAGTTGGACAGCAGACTGATTATCACGACTGTCTTCCTCTAAATCAAAAAGGGGGAAATGAACCTGAACACCTGACCTGCTTCTTACCACTGGAGAAGTTTTATCATAAGGAAAAATAAAACTTTGCTGCTTTAAATCAAACTGAGAATCCATAGCTGCTGCTGCTAAACCAGCATCTGGTCTTACTGAAGGACTAATAGACACTTCAGCTTCCTTGAGGTAATTAATTTTAGCAGTAGTGGCTTCTATTTCTGTCTGGAGTTCTAATGTTTCTCTTCTTTTCTTTAGCAGTTGTTCCTGTTCTTCTATTGCATGCTTCTGTTGAAGTTTTGAAGCTTTTGCCATTAAAGCTGCTCTCTCTGCTTCTGCATTGATAACTAAGGAGGAAGTAGACACTCTAGAACTAGAAACAAGTGATTGTCTATCTACCTCCCTCACATCTACACCCTCAGCCTCCTCCGGTGGAGAACACACAGCAGCAGAAGAGGCTTCTGCTAACCTAACAGGGTTGAGGGTTTCTGCATCAGTAATCCAATTTGTCACTTTTGAAAGGAAGGTTATTATCTGCACACTTGGGCTGATACCATTTCTCCTCATCTTCCTTTCTTTGCTCTTTGGCCAACATTTCAGCATAGGAGGCATGCGCAGCTTTAAAATCATCCAAAGACTCATTAAACTTTATCATGTTTCCTTTCACTTAGTCAACAAAGTCTTTTTCAGCCATTAAACTGTTTACAATGTTCATCCTCCTGGTTATATGGGACATTTTCCCTGACCGGGAAGAACGCAGACACGCTGCTGCGTCATCCAAGTTTCCTCCAGGAAAAACTTCCTTGTCTGAATTTTCCATTTTACTCAAAATAAGATTCCAAAACAGGTTAAAAAAAACAACTTATTTTTCTTTAAACAAATCGAAAGTTCATCAAACAGTTCTTAACGTTTCCAAAATAGTATCCTCATCAACATAATTTCATTCATAGGCCGCGTCTCCACCGCTCTCAATTGTTTGGCGACGCCGAAGAAAATTATAAAAAACAAAGAACACGCTCCATTAAAACAAAAATGAGCGGTTTACTATGCTTCAATAGTCTTTCAAAAATGTTGTCAAACAAAAAAAACTTCTTTCAAAGTTGCCTTTCAGGCACGTACCTCTTCCAACGTGCTTCTTTGTTTTCACCGCCACGCGTCAAGCTTGTGTTTCCTTGTCCTCGCTCCGCGTAACGCTCTCAAAGTCCTCATGTCCATCCACAGCACGTCATTGACGTTTGAAATGGCAAAAACTCAAAAAATCAGGTTTGTCCTGTAACCTCTCCAGTATTTTGTCATTTTTACTACTGGAAGAAACGGGCACAGTTCACCAAACGCGCAGACTTGAATCCCAAAAAATAAATCCAGTGAGAGATGATGCTTAAAGTTGCTGGTAGTTTTATTGTAAATCAAAGTAAACAAAAGATATGAACTGAATCCAAGGACACCGAAAAAACACGTAATGCTAATCATTTAACGTGACTGCTGAGCCTGCGGTCAATGACGGTATGCGGCGTGACCCGTCTTCCCCCAGGTGTTCTCAGCACTCCTCTTTATAGACACGCCACTCAGCCTATGGAGGGCGCACAAAAATTAAGTTAGGAATTAAAAAGAAAAATAAACTCAATTCAATTCGGCTCCTACAGTCGTCGTAGATGTTAACAGATTTACCTTCTGCCAATTTACATGCTTAAGTCAGGGCCACAAGTTCTGCTGCCTGTGCAGAGTAATGAGAAGGCAGAGGAGAAGAACAAACAATAGAAACATCAACAACAGCGAAGCCAGCATGGGCAGTGCCCCGTGCTGGATCCCTGAAAGCAGAACCATCAACATAGAAAATAAGATCAGGGTTAGTGAGAGGTACATCTTTCAGGTCCGGTCTCGGAGTACAGGTGTGCTGGAGCTCTGCAAGACAAGAATGAGGTTCACCCTCATGCGGTAAAGGCATGAGGGTGGCAGGGTTAAGCACAGAACATTTTTTAACTTGAACATTTGGTAAACCTAAAAGTGTGGTGTGATATCTGAGCCACCGTGCTGGCGTGAGGTGTGACGTCTTTTGTTCTTGCAAAATGTGTGCCAGCGAATGAGGCACGAAGAGGTTGAGGTGGTTAAAACCTACAAAGTCACGTGAGGCTAAAACTGCAGACTCACAGGCTGCAACAGCACGCAGACAGGATGGGAGACCACTGGCCACCGGATCAAGAAGGCGAGAAAAATAACCCACTGGCTTGAGTTGACCACCATGTTCCTGCAAAAGAACAGAAGTCATACAGCCATGTTTTTCATCCACAAACTGTGTGAATGGTTTCTCTGGGTCAGGGATTCCCAAAGTAGGTGTGGACTGCAGGGCCAGCTTAAGGTCATTAAACGCAGCGTCTGCCTCTGGTGTCCACTGAACTTCGCTGTGGGCCTTCAAGTCTTTTTGATAAGCAATGTCTCTCAGCGGTCTCTCTTTCTCTGAAAAATTTGGGATGAAGTGGCGACAATACGAACACATGCCCAAGAAAGAGAGAACTTGTTTTTTAGTGACAGGTTTAGGTGTGTTAACAACCTAAAAGGAGAGAGAGACTTACCCTGGGGAGTTAGAATGTGCCCTAAAAAGGTCACTTCCTGCTTCACAAACTGTAGTTTTGTAATTGAAGCTTTATGGCCTTCCTCCGCTAAGTGACGTAAGAGGAGGATGGTGTCCGCCTCATCACTGTTCCTTCGTGGGGGCTGCAATGAGAAGGTCATCGACATACTGCAGCAAGACTGAACCTGGAGAGAGTGTGAGGGGAGAGAGACTTCGAGACAAAGCCTGACAAAAAAAAGAGTGGGGCTGCAAGTGAGCCCCTGGCAAAGCCTAGTCCAGGTGTATCTTTTCCCTCCAAACTGGAAAGCAAACCAGTACTGGGAATCTTAATGGACTGGAACTGAAAAGAAAGCATTTGAGAGATCAACCACAGAAAACCACTGAGCTGTGGAAGGTATTTGGCTCAGAATGGTGTAAGGATTGGGAACATTAGGAGTAGGTGCAATTATAGCTGAGTTAACAGCTTGCAGGTCTTGAACAAAACGCCACTCAGTGGGTTGGCCTGTTGGGCGAACCTTTTTCACTGGAAAAATAGGAGTTTGTACAGGGGAGTCCTCACATGGTATTATAAAACCAGCTTCGAGAAGGGAGTTGAAAACAGGAGTGATACCATCTATTGCTTCTTTACGCAAAGGGTACTGACGTTGTTGAGGTCTATATGCAGATTTAGGAGTGATCTGAACAGGTTCACAATTTTTTATAAGACCAACATCATATTTGTGAGCTGCCCATAAGGCGCTTGGAACCTGTGCAAGCAGAGGAGAAATGTCAGTGTGTGTGGGAGCCTGTAATAAAAAGGAGGATGTTAACTCCCGCTGATCATCAACTAAGAGAGTGGAGCGCAGACAGTGAGCTCTCATAGTGAGAGGATGTCTGTGAGTTTGAAGGGAGGGGGAGAAAAAAGCTCCTGGGAATGTAAGAGAGGGGAGCCAGTCATTGGATTCTTTACATAGTTTAACAAACAGACCTAAATCATGCCACTGGTCAGAGTGAGCCTTAGAGAGTGAAATATGTGGATAAGAATTATAAACGTCATAGAGTTTCTTTTGAGCAGGTGTGAGTGCCACAGCCGCAGCACAACGTATGCCATTAGTAAAAATGTCAGTGATTGTGAGTTGATCATTTGGATCTTTAAAGAATTTCTTTTCATATTCTGGATCTTGGCCACTTTTGCTTACATAAGAAGTGCAATGTAAGCTTTCAGGTTTCATGTGATCCGCAGAGGCGGGGATCATTGATGCAGCTGAGGTGGATAAATATTTTGCTGATTCGTAGTTAATCCACCACTGGTAGACATACAATGGTGTGTTTGGACTCATTTTCACACCTGAGAAAGACTGTAATGCATTTGTCTCCATGTCAAAGGAGGAAGATGAATGTGAGTTTATGCGGCTAATTTGTAACCCAGTAGGAGTAGAGATCAACACAATGCCAAATACACACATCAAGTCTCGTCCCAACAAATTCACAGGACAGATATCAGACATCAAGTAAGAATGTTTAGTGGAGACCCGGTCTCCTTCAAAATCCCACGAACATCTAACAGGCACAGCATACTGTTCTTTTACACACGAAAAAGAACTAATTGACACAGAGGTGCGTCCGCTAGTTGGCAACAACATTTCTGATTTTTTCAACAGAGTGGCTGGCTCCGGAGTGCACCAAGAAAACAACAGGTTTGTTTTTGATCATGCATTCAATAGTTGGCATCTGTAAATAAGCTTCACAATCTAAAGAGGCATAAGTGGCTATAGGCTTAGGTGGAGATAACTGTAATGAGGAAATTTTGTCCCTGACTGCAGCAAGCGTTGAATCAGTGCAAAGCGGCTCTTCATTGCATATTTCAGCGTGTGTTAGTGAATGTGTTGCGAGTGTGTCTACATTACCCACTCCTCTCCCTGACGGTCAGTCCGAGGCGTAAGGAGGATGTTGTTCGTTTGTCTCCCAGCCCCTGCGGCGGCTGCCTCCATCCCCTTCTCGTGGAATTTCCGGACAGTCTTTAGCCCAGTGGCCTCTTTTCCCGCAGTTGAAGCATTGATCGGAACCGACCATTCCTCCGTGTTGGCCAAAACACCGTCCTCGCCCACGTCCTCTGCTCGGACCGTGGACTGAGCGGCTGTCCAGACAAGCCAAAGCTATCTGGGCGTTGAGAGTAGCACTGTCCATTTGGCGGGCGGCTTTATCTTTCTTTTCCTTCTCTCTTTGTTCTGCATGTTTGATGTGTTTCAGAATGCAGGAGCAGAGATGTCAGTCAGGTGTGTGCCAGCGACATCGGTCTGGAATGGGTTGACTGGCTGTAGAAGTGGAGGTGACTGGTAGGGTGGCGGTTGTCTACTTTGTGGTGGGGGGCGTATGGTGAAACCCAATCATCTTTACTCCATTTGCCTCGTTGACCGCTCAGAGAAGAAAGAGAGGGGTGCAAATGAGATGTAACACGGTCGTCATTATTGGCTTTGACAGAATTTATCAGTCGAGAATTTCAGTGTTTTGCAAGTTTGCTTTCTTTCCCTCTGTCTCTTTCATCCACATTCTCAAACCTTCTTTTAATTGTTCTATATATCTTAGATCTTTTCTGTACATTTCCTTTTTAGACTTTTTTTTTCCTTCTTTCTTCAAACATGTTTCTAAGTTAACCAGCTGATTTTCACTTAAACTTAACTTTTCTGGAAAACCACATTCTTTTCACCAGTATTGGGGCCGAACTGAACTTAAACTCTTTTCCCCGTTTTTTTTTTTTTTAGTAGCTCAAATATAGGACCTTTAGGCTCATCCTTTCCGTTTTTGCTTCCTTTAGACCCCATGGTCTTTTCTTATAAGATTATCGAGCGTCCTCGATCAATCTGTGTAGATTTCTACCTCTACACTGGTTTTCTCAATAGAGTTCCCAGAACTCTTGTCGGTTCTCTGGGTGAGTTCCTCAAACTCTTTTCTGCTATCACTATTCTGAGTGACAGCTGGACCGCAAACAATGTACAAAGTATGAGCCTTTGTCCTTAAAAAAAACACGCAGAGACTTTCAGAATTTAAGAATCAGAATGATTTTACCGTTTATGTTGAGAATTGGGCCCTCTGGATTCCGAGGTGACAACCGTGGTCCACGCAGCCGGTCCTCTCGACCTGTAAACTGTCAGGGTTGAGGCAGGATCGTTGATTTTTCCGAGTCCTGGATGATCAGTCACCGTCTGCCGTGGATCTGGCGATCAGCCTGGAATCCCACTTCTGACACCAAGTTTGTCGTGGATTTTTCTGTTCGAATGAAGATCTGAAAGCAAAGTCTTTTGTCTCTGGGTATTTTATTGCATAGAGTAACTTTCTGCAGAAAGGGGGATCATACAAAGTCACATCAAGTGAGTGCCTCGCAGAAAAACCTGCACAACCCCGTTTGCGCTGAAGCTTTATACTCTTAAACTAGAGTTCTACATTTGCATAAAATGTTTCATTGCATCTCTGTGATTGGTCTTCTATAATATTGTGAGATACCATCCCTGTCTCGTCTGCCCTGCAACGATGACTTCATGAGTTGTTATCTGAATCGAAACTGGAGTTGTTTGAAGAAAAAGGAGTCAAGGTTATTAATGAAAACAGGGAGTCGAAGTATGTTGTTAACAGTCAAAGTTCACTCATCTCATGTATCTCAATATAAAGCACCTGTGAAACGGATACATTTTTGTGCAGACAGTATCTAATTATATTTTTCCACTACAGACTGTATAACTGATAGTACGAATTTCTGTGAATACGTTCAGTTTGGTTGCACTTTGTAGAGGTGACTTTACTGTTAGCAGTCTATGTTCTATTCTGAGAAGCTATGACCATATTTGAAGAATAGATTCAGTTTTAGGGGCATTTCTATTATTCACCCCATCAATAACATATACAAAGGAGTATTGTCGAGCTTTGCTTAATCTGACACACACACACACACACACACACACACACACACACACACACACACACACACACACACACACACACACACACACACACACACACACACACACACACACACACACACACACACACACACACACACACACACACACACACACACACACACACACACACACACACACACACACGAAAAATGGGAGCCTACCTTTCCCCAGGCCCTAGAGGCTGGAGTATCAAACAGTGTCTTCCCCATGCTTCCAGGAACATCCCCATCTGTTGAGATTTTGGCTAGGGCTATCTTTTGGTCAAACCTGATTTTAATGCTACTAGTGAGGACTTGTCAGGTTCATGTGACTTATGGGTGCAAAACATCACACACAGATATTTCAGGTTTAGGTGAATTGTGAAACCCATGGATACACACACAATTTTCATGTATACATGACTTATAAAGACCGGGTAAGGGTAGGGTCTGTATTTTCACCATGACTCCTGTTGCATATTTGGAATACTTATATAATAGACGCAGGTGTACAATAGTCATGCTCATCAGTCAGGTAAGCTCTGACAGAAATGTCAGACATTCACATGTTAATACAACACAGTAAAACTGAGCTTTGTAGAGACTTAAAAGGAGACATACATAAAAAATGTGGTCTTTAAGTCTTACTGTATTGCATTTATGAATTTTGAAGTACCGTAAATTCCGGACTATAAGCCGCTACTTTTTTCTCACACTTCCGAGCACTGCGGCTTCTACTCCGGTGCGGCTAATGCATGGATTTTTTATGGGGGACAATGAGCTTCTGCCGCAAAAACATTTGACTTCGTCACGTCGGATCTTAATATCAGTCATTTTGCGCTTCATGCACGCACCCTCATGATGGAAAACACACAGAGAAATACATATGATGCAGCTTTCAAGTTAAAGGCGATCGACCTGGCTGTCAAAGAAGCTAACAGAGCTGCTGCACGTTAAGATGACACTGACAGCGACAACAGAGACTGAGGAAGTGAGTAATGAAGTCATTCTGAGGCAGTGAATGGATGGACTTTTTCTTGTGAAATATATTACGGTCATCTTTTTCATCAGCCGTGTTACAGACACCGTCGGCTAGGCTTCGTATTGTAACGGTTCATGTTGTAAAGTCAGTAGTTGATAATGTGTTCATAATTCCGATTATGTGGAGAGTCAGTGAATGCACCAGCGAGAACGTGTTGAGTGGCTGTATGAGAGAACGCTGGGGGAGAGAGTTGGATTGTTACGGCAAGTTATGTGTTGCTCTCTGCTGTAAACGGCGTGGTCACGGCCGACAGTGATCGGGTTATTAAAAGTTATTATTTGAACGCTCTCGTCGTCCTTTAACGTCCGTACGGACGCTACAGTATTTGCGGATGTTACCGGTAGCCTACGTCTGTGTAAATAGCTCTTGTTATAGCGTGGACACCTGCGGCTTATAATCAAGTGCGGCTTATATATGTACAAATACATTTATTTACTTATTTTTAGCCAGTGCGGCTTATATCCAGGTGCGCTCAATAGTACGGAATTTACGGTACATGTTAACATGAATAAAAACCTGGACGACTTTCTACCATTCTTTCTTTTTTAATTGCTGTAAATTTAAACAGAACACAGAAAATACAAATCTTGCCTCCTTCCCTCCACGGCAAAAGGCAATGCAGTAGACAATGCATGTTTGAACTGAACCAATTCAACCAGAATTTACATAGCTCCCATTCAAGTGAATTATGTAATACTTCAAAAACCATATTCAACAATGTATGGGTAAGAACAACGCAATGCTGAAAACCCCGGAAAATAATCTCTTTAAGTACTTTCTCTACTGCTTGTTAAAACCGAGAGCGAGAGTATGAACCTTCTTCTTAAACTTCATTTTCTTAAAGAAATTATGGCAGGTACTGTGAATGAAACCAGGAGAGTGGGGAGGGGTTTTGAAAAGAAAACCTGATCATTAATCTGAACATTTGGCAGGACTGAGAAACTTGGCATAATCTTTTACAAAAAACATTGAAAGAAAATAAAATTTAGTTCAAATGATATAGATATGATATATGATCAGTACCTGAGCTACAGTTAGCATGTCATAGTTCTATCTATTCATCTTCCTTTTTAATGCTATGATTCTGTTGTGAATGTAGTATTTGATAGCAACCCAGTCTCTGTCTTCTATAGCTACCTTCTCTGCTTGGAGACAGGAGTCACAGTCCCTTTTACCTGGTACTTTGCAACTTGTTATGAAATGCAACATGTGCTGCTCAACAGCCTTCACTTCGTCACCTGTCCACTGTGCTGTGCTCGGCAGGGAATCCAAAAGGATGAAATAGAATACATATTATGCACATTCACAGACTGCCATGCCTGAGGAGACTTAAATTTTAATTTCATCACATGTATTTCACTTCAAACATCATGTATTTTGGTGCATTATATATTTCACCAATTCTTGGTTCAGTATTGCCATTTTTGGGATCTACTTCCCCTGAAATCCAGTCATGTAAACTGATCAGCAGATGTTAAATGAAAAAAAAAAAGAAATGAGCAAAAGAGACGACACACACTTCACAGTCGATGGGTCAGACGCTATGAGGACGCCACCTGAAACAAGTATTTCACAGCCTAAAACAATATGAGGACATGACGACTGAACACATTCTGAGTCCATGTTCCTGACTTCTAATTTCTTCTGTTGTTGTCAAAGAAAGCTCTAAACCCCACACTGATGTGAAATGATCTACTTCCCCTGAAATCCAATCATGTAAACTGATCAGCAGATGTTAAATGAACAAAAAGGACTAAAAATAAAGAATTTCTCCTAATACTTAACAGATTGTTTACTGTATAGTCTATTAAAGAGCATATTGCAGGTTAAAAAAAATTTTTAATTAATATTTTATATAGTCTGTTAATGGCTGTAAAATAAGTAGGTTATTTTTTTAATATGTTCTACAACACATAAGTGCTCTAATTTAGAGGAGAAAGTGGCTGTTTTAGCATAGCCGTTTAGAACGTGCTTTTTTTTCAACAACGCGTCATATGACGTAACATGAGGGAGTCCCGTTCTCTGACTCTGCTTTGATCGGCTTTATGCGTCCGTGTATGAATGAATGAATGAAGCCTTTATTGCCCCTGGGGGAACTTGTCTTGCACCGAGAGCATCAAACACTTTACAAACAAACATTTAGAAGGCAGCACAAAAGAATTAAAGCACAAAAAACAGGATAAAACATGATTAAAGAGGTGTAATGACACGTGGTAGTGAGTGAGAACAGACAGGATGCCTCCCTGCAATAGTTTGTAACTTGCGCGGCGCACATTCGGGTGCACAGTGTAAGTGGCTTGATTATTCATAGTGTGTTTTGGTGAATTATTCTCACAACCTCAGAAACGATCGAACAGACACGTTGAATATTTCGGTATCAGACACAAAAACGTTTCCTTATTAATGATTTAAATCTCTGGCTGTTTAACATAAAATATTATATACGCAGACAAACATTTAATGATTTGATATGCTGGAATCCTCTGTTATATTCTCTAGTGTGAGCGTAATAGACACCGGACAGTCTGTTTTAATATATGTAGTCATACGATTTATTATAAATCCAACTCTGTTACAAGAGAGCGCGTGTGTGTGTGCGCGTGTGTGCGCAGTGGGGAAAGACGGAACGCGCAGTTTGGAAACGAAACGAAACACAAGCTTTACGTCGGTCCTCTATCCCATTAAAACTTTAAACTTTTTGTAGTAGCCTAATATATGTGCACGTATTAAACTGTGGAGTGTGTGCGCTGTTGTGCATGTTTGTGTGGATTACGTGCGCCGTGATCCTTCACCATACACTGTATTTTCTATAACAACGTGAGCACTGGGCTGCATGAGGAATAAACAATAAAGACATGGTGCTGCATTTGCACAGGCCGTGTAATCGGGTTCTATGTCTGTCTGTCTGTCTCTCTCTCTCTCGCTCTCTCGCGCGCGCACAGCGCGGCACCGTAATACGTTGTACAGATTTGCCGTTTTTACAAGCAGCTCCCATACAATGTAAAGGTGAATGATCGTCACTTGCACCTTCTACAAATTGTTTTTGAATTGATTGAATGTGATTACAAACTTTACATAAGCTGATGTGAACACAGCACGAGCCCATATATGGCGAGCTGACACCTGTCACTCAGCAGGACGCCTGCTCCGGGTCTCTCTTCTCTCCTGAGGCCGTTATTCCTCTAATCCTGCCTGTTTCTGCTCTCTATCACATCTAACAGGTTCAGAATAATAAGCCAGCACACCATTATATGTAAAGAAATACATATTTTCTTCCTATTTATTGACGGGTGTGACACTCGGATCCATGATTTTCTATGTTAAACAGACGGGGATTCAGCGGGACTCCCTTATGCTACGTCACAGCCGAATGCGGAAGTAAAAAGCAAAGACGTGCGAACACGTACTAAAACGTCTCCAGGAGACCCTGTGGGTTATTAATTTCAGAATTTCTTTAAAAACAGTATTGTTAACGTATTTTCCTATGATTAGTTAAGTTTTGTCTTTAACCTGCAATATGCTCTTTAAGAAGATTTACTCACCAGAGCTCGCCATGGCCACTGAGATTCTCCATAGTCATACGTTATTTCACTCTCTGCTTGGATTTCTTCAATAGCAAAAAAGCAAAGATGAGGTTTACCCTGGACTGTCAACTTTTTCATTTTGCAGTTTGGGGACTTGTGGCCATCATTTACCAGCCGGCCCAGTGAATCATCTTCATGGGAGGCATCAATGCTAAAATTGAACAAGGAAACATATCTACGTTTTCTCCACTAAAACCATAAAGTTGTAAAGAACAATTGATCTTGTATAGGCCTTTACTTACCACCATGAGCTATTGTTCCATACAAAATCAAACAGGAAAGTATTTTTCTGCTGCTTGTCCCGTTCATATTGTGAGATCAACTCCCCACAGTACTCGACCACAAAGGATCCCTTTTCAATTGGTGCACAGGCAAATACACCACGTCCTAATACACAAAAGTTCACTGATAAGCGTTAAGCAAAACAATCCAAATCAGATTTACTAACTGCAGCTGATCAGGTATTAACAAAACATATGCAGAACAAGCAAACATAAGCCTTTTTAACGGTGAGAAAAAAGATCTGAATGATGCTTGGTGATTTCTGAAATTGATGGTTAGGGCTGCAATCAATAAAATCACAAAATATCTTTAAAATAAATGGCAACAAATTTCATCAGCAATTTGTTGTGTTGTGCGATTATGTTGTCATGATGTCTAGTAACGTTCACAAAGTAAAACATCGGGAATAATACCTAACATACCTTTATAGTCATTGATCCACTGGACCTTGTCACCTCCAGATAAAATAAACTGAGTAGCCTCAGCCTTAGGACTAGGTCTGGCTCTTCTTTTTGACATGGTCATTACTTGGCCATGTACTCCTCAACATGCAAACATCTACATGGGAAGATGACAAAGAGTCAATGAGACAAGAACAAAAAAGACCAGTACTAATTTTGAATCGTAGAGGACTTTTAAAATTGTATTATTCATAGCTCATTTGCTGATCAGGCTAATAGATCAGTTGAAACCCAGTGTCATTAAACATTTAACAAATTAAACACAAATATTAACCTTCCAAAGCACTAACAAAGCAACTTAAAAGATAAATACTGCTATAAAATCATTAAACAACTACACTCTACCTGTACTGAATAACTAGTATCATTACTGTGTTTTAAATAGGAAAAGATAAAATATCTCGTGCAAAAAAAACCCAAAAAAACAACAACTTTGACTGTCTCTGCAGTTGAAGAAGTTGTTTGGAGAATCGTCCCTTTAACTCAGGTTTGAATTATTATGAGCATTTACATTTAGCAACAACTTCTACTATCGGTTGTTGAAGATTAAACAAAAGTAATTAATTAACATTATCATTCATGATACATCTCTTGCAGTTTGTTTGAGTCCACCACGTGTTTGAATTCCGTTTAGATAATTAGCTAATTAGCCAACTTGACCTCATGAGGTGGGTGTCTGGCATCAATGTCGAAGGATTAAATGTCTCATGAGGGCTGAAGGCGCCGTTCACCGAGTGCTCCGCTGCTCGAATCCGTTTCAAAGACTTCACAATTAGGTTGATTCGGTAGCTAATTAGCCAACTTTACCTCTGGAGGTGTGCGTCAACATCAAAGCACTGAAGGTCCCGGATGTGCCGTTCACCGAGAGCTCCACTGCGGTCGTATCCGTTTCAGAGGTTTCACAATAAAGTTGAGTCTATCGTCCAACCAGACGCATCACTGAATGATTAGCCCAATGCTGATCTCAGACGAAATCTTTATGTAAAGTTGGATGCCAGCCGCAGTTGTATGATCAAACGGAAACGAAAGTAAAACCTAGAATAAGACTGAACCGTGTATATAACCCTAAATGGCTTTTATTTTGAAAGAAAGACATACAGGAAGTGATCCTCGTCGTGTTTACATTGACAGCTCAGCAGCATGCACCGGAGTTCAGGCAAGAACAACGTTTCTAAGATGTTGAGAGTTGTCACAGCAATGTTTTACAAACTACTGTTTGCTGTATTCTCTAAATTTGGTTCCGTTTGCATGAAAAACTTATTTAACAACACTTAGTATGTATGTGTCCTAATTTTTCCCAGTGTCCTGACTGTGGTGTGCTGTGTGTTTTAAAAATGTCTGCAGCAATGTTTTCCAGACGAAAATACAATTATTATTATTATTTTATTTTTTTTTAAAGTAGAAGGCTATAATGTGGTGTTCTGAAGGATTTTACAGTTGCTCAGTGAATGAAGTAACTTAATTACCCACTTTAAATGGCTAAGTTAATTACTAAATGAAGTTGACATTGTGTACTGTGCAGTTTTTGATCGTGTTTTAATAGTTGTTAAACATCTGCACTTTACACAAGGCTGTATTGTAAAAATAGCCCTACCCTAATGAAGTGTTTGCTATGTCAATCAATACTTATAGGTACACAAAGGGAGGAGAGTGACCCTGATGATGACCATATTGAACTGGATGACAGCAGTTCAAACTCCCAGTTCAACCTACTTTTGCTGTACCTAAAGGTTTCTAAGGTAGAATACTAATTAACTAAAAATGTTACCAACCCACCATATAGCAATATGTGAATTGCTCCTTTATATTGATTGCCTGCTGGAATGTTTTTGTGTCTTAGAACATTTTGGATGACAACAAGTAAAGCTTGACCACATCAGTATGCTTATGCTACTACGTCACCTCGCTTTCTGATTGGCTATGCGTCACATTCAACAGGCTCATGCTCGTTTTCTCCTCGGGGGACACCACAGATGATGAAAGATTGGGCCAAAACAATCCAACGTGTTGAATATCCCCGATTTGAGATCGGAGCGGTCCAGACATTCTTCTGACCAGACGAGAACTGTCTGAAAACACCACACACGGCAGGATGATCTTATAAGATTATTTTATGATGATCGGAGCGTCCTTAAGATTATCGGAAGGGGAGAATCGGGGCCAAAATCGGCGTAATTATCCTGCCGTGTGGACCAGGCTTAAGGAAAAAAAAGAACACTCCTCTATCAAAGATATACAAAAAAAGAGAAAAAGCAGATGTCCTTAGTGACACCTTCAAGTTAAAAAGAAACATAAATGTCCGAACCTCATCTTCAACACTGATGAGGATACACACTATAAAAAGCAACCTATAGAATCTACTCAATAAAATTGGTGTAACAATTTGCACTCAGTTTGATTGTGTATATTTTACCTAATTTTTTTGAGCAGAGATTACCTGAATGTATCAGCTTTAATATACTCAAATAAATTAGTTAAAGTCTACTTAATCTTTTGAAATAGATTTAACAACTAGATACCTATGAAAAGTGAGTAATATTTACTCACGATTATAGTGTATTTGTAGCACATATTTTATGTACTTAATATTTTTTAATACTTATTAACCAAAATAACAAGTTAATTACTTTTTTAAATAAAGTTTGTTTAACCCAAAAGTCAATGACAGACACAAGAGACAATTTTAACCATGACATCTACTTTAATTGTTTTATCATTAAACATTAAGGACAAGTAGCATTGAGCCCGAAATATGTAACATGTAAACTAACAAAACTTTTTTATTTCAAAATATAAGTTGAAGTATTACCTGGGAAATATGCAGAACATACACAACCTGTATGAGTCAAGCATCTTTTACAAATTAAGATACAATTCAGGAAAACAAAGTGTTGTACAATAGAAAATATTATTGAAACCTGAGACAGATTGTATTTTGCTAAACTTTTGGCTAAATGGTGTTAAATATATTAATACAATAAAGTAGTGTAAAAAATGTATCAGTTAAAGTCAAGTCCAGAAATGATCTACACACAAGAATTTCAAAGGGATGAAAAAGAAAAAAGTGTACAAAATATATTGATGGTGTATTTCAGTGTCTTGGTGTCTGAAATAATGTATGTAATGTGTAAACTTAACAGATGTTGTTCATGGAATCAGGTTAGATCATAACTTTACTCGAGTAGTATTCAAAACATGAAGTGTTTTGTCTCTTTCCCCTGAGAAATAGTCATCCAAAAAAAAGATTTTTTTAAATCTAGACAAATGCTGAGCCAAAAAAAAAAAAGGATCTCAATTCACAGAACACACTTTGTACTAAAAAGTCCTACAGTATGCAACAGGTAAGGTCTCATTGAGCCCAAATGACATGAGTTCATTCAACAACCATACTTCTGAGGAGCTCAACCTTATTGCTTCATCGGTTTACAGAATACTTTGAATGTGTATTTCCGTCTTTTGGGTGACTCAAGGTTGAGAGCGTAAATCAATCCCACCAACAGCATACATGCCTCTTGGTTTGATTTCCACATCTGTTCAGTACCTTGTCGCCCTCAATAGAAACATTTTCTGGACACACCTCAGCTTTAGGGTCCTAGATCACAAGCACCTTCATGGTTTGATCTGTGGTCCTCGTGTTCATCCTCCTGGAAGAAAAGAAAAAGTGATTTCTCTGTAAATTGACCATCAAAAATAACTAATCCATTCATACACCCCTGATGCAGCAGGGAGAGAAATTCGGGCTGTGGCGTTGGGCTGACTTGCCCAAGGACACATTGGACATGTTGCTCACAGGAGCTGGGGATCGAACCCTCTACCTTTCGGTTGAGAGACGACGAAATTCAGTTGTCAAAAATGTAACCATTGTGTCGGAGTTAATAATCAATTAATAACATACCTGGCAGTCTAGGGACAGCTCTTTCTTTTGTTCTCCAAGGTACTCGATGAGGCAACTGACAACCACCTTTCTGTCAATACTGAGGGACTGAAATGACATGCATTTAAGTTACTTTACTCATGTCTGCAAACTGAGTTTTGCAATTTTCAAGAAAAACTGAAGAATTACCTAGTTTTTAGTATTTAAGAGAGGCTGCATCCTTGTAGCAGCTGCTCCTCGTTTGGTATGCATCAGCTGCAGAAGACTTGGTGTGCTCATGTAGTTTCAGCAGAAATGTCTATTCCCAGGGAATAGTGGTTATACATCGGAACTCTTCCTCGATCTAAGAATCAGTTAAGGGACAAAATTCTCAACTTCAAAGGGTCTGACTAGTATTCATTAGACTAATTAGATTAATTGTATGAATGCAATAATTTATTTGATTTATAAACAATAAAAAAAACTTTCTAACATTTTGTTCCTCACTTAATAGTCCAGGCCACCTCTCTTTGAAGGCAGTGAGCAGGGCTGAGGGTCACTTGGTCTGAAAAGGTTTTTGACATATTTTCTCCAGTTATTTTTGTGTTTTGATTAAGTAAAGCTACATATTTTACACAAGCAATTCATTGACAGCAAAGAGCCTTTCAGATAGGATACAGTGGTTGCTGTGCACCGGTGTCAAGCCCATTCATTGTCTATTGTTAAAAAAATAAAAAACAGTTTTGCTCTGCACAAGAGTGTATCTCTTCGCCACTGACTTAAGCGCTGGTCAGGGTCCCGCTTGCCGCTCTCGCGAGCTGTGCAAAAATGTAAACATTTCCAACTTGAATGCAGTGCTTCCTGACGTCACCTCAGTACGACCAATATGACGGCTTTTTACTCGTGCGCTCTACCCTTTTGCTTTGTGCCCAATGCCGCGACCAGCTCAGTGTGCACCTTGTGCTTTATCTGAAAGGCCCTCAAGGTACTATTCCCCATATATTCCACAGTTGAATGTGTCCACACAGGGTTCAGTCATGGTCAGTTAAATGTACGTGTCTGGAAAACATACCTGAATGTGTTTAAATAGGTTGTAGGTTTTTCAAGTAGCCCTCCAATGGTTAAAATATAGATCCAGCTGTGAAAGACAAACAGAATGCCAGACACTCACACACCATACTGCACAAGTGCTTATTTATGATTAAAAAAACTGATTCTAAAGCTTATTTATCTTTTGTTAAAATTGAAATACCTAGTAATGCATTTCAATTGTCATCAAAGGTTTTCATAGAGCCTACTGTATAAGTAAAAGACAGAAACATGGAATATTTGATTGTGTTTAAACTTTAAGATTTAGTCAGGACATAAAATAGTCAAATTACAGTTTGGCAAAACAGATCAGCAGTATGTTGAAAAAAAATGCATGGATATACGAGCTGCGTATTTACATCAAGGCTTTAAAGTGGAGACTTGTCCTTCAGCTTCAATTTTGTGAAAAATAATAAAACCGTATGATTTACCTATAGCAGCTGGAAGGCAACACACAGACTTTACCTGAGTTTTAAGGCGCTGTAGTGCTATTGTCTGACAGCGTGAATTCAACACTGTATATTTATAACTACTTTACATCTTACTTGTACTCCGGTCGAACAGCTGTCCGTTCAGCGTGACCGTCTCTCTCTCTCTCTCTCTCTCTCTCCGTCACTCGCCACGTGCAAAGCTGACTTTATGAGAATCAAGTAACTCTTTAAATATCTGTTTTAAAGTTTGTCCCTTATTTCTTGGTTTGTCTAAACGCACCGGAGCTTAACACTAACGCTAGGTCACTATCACATATGTGCATCCCGTATTTATGCCCCCTTACACCATGTTGCATGTCATGACTGTGGAAAAAAAAAAGAAGCGTCACCATAGCAACGCGGGCAACGGTAGTCGACGAAGGACATACAATGCCACATATGACATTATTATGACCATATAAAGTTAGCTAGAGGAGCAGTACATTTATTCCCCAATTAAATATCACATTATGTAGATAATTTTAATGAATCTACATTCTGACCACCAACTCAACTATTGTTGTTCTCCTGAAACAAAACGTGCTTGTGCTCGATTAGCTGTGCTAACATTAAGGGAAGTCGCCGGAATATCTTTGTTAACAACAGGCTTCCTGATTAAATTAGCGATATATCAGACTAATAATTGTGTTCACAATTCCATTTACTGAATGACAAACAGTTTTATTATCAATACCTACCTTCCACCACGATGCCAAAACATGGCTGGAGGGTCCCGCCAATAAGTTCCTCAGCAAAGAAGTGATGACGCATGCGCGCTCTCCAATGCACACCCAATAACTTTAGGTAGATATTATTCAGTTTATTTGTGAAGAGACAGTTACTGTTAAAAAATAGGTATACAGGGTAAAATCCACCTATTATAATGCAGTTCATTGCCTGACTTATATTCTTTAAGTATAACTTAAACAATTTGTATGGATTATATTTACTACACACAAAAATCCTTTTTTATAGTGCAGGAACTACTTTACACAACCAATTGAGTTGATGGGATTTTGCTTCCTTTTTGTCTGTGAAAATGTGTACAACTCTGATATTTACCATTTGACAGCGTAAAAAGCTTAGTGTACCAGTTTTCCATACTTAAAAAACAACTGTGCTCTTCATAGGAGAGCTGCAGCTATCGAATGTCACGATCGATTATTCGAATAAATCATGCTTTTGCTTAATTAAGGTTTAACTCGACTTGGGTTGTCCCTCCAAACCTGCTTGAAGTCTTTACAGCTCCCTGCTTGTTTCAACCAACCACCTCTGCTCTACAGCTGCTGACATTCACCATATTACAGACAGGGTCCCAAATTAACTTTTTGATTCACTGGTCAAGGTGGCAGGTATATTAAAAATACAGGCCAAACATGTTTCAATGGCTGAAATAACAAATAGTGTTTTTGCGTCACCTAGAAGTTATAGATTCAATCATTTTATCAGATCAGGAAACTTTAAATATAGGTAGTTCCCAGAGCCCCCCTGTTCTCTCACCCCCCATTGCATGAACATTACAGACTAAAAACTAAAATCCATCAGAGAATAATAATTATTCCACAAAACAAGTTCTCTCTTGATTTAACTTTGACAACATTAGACATTTAATATAATCAGCCTGTTTATTATTAGAAGTGTGCGTATCTCCGTCTGCATTGCATTAGCATTTTTTACAAACTTTTCTCTCATCTTATTCTACAGAACGATGTGGATACATTTTACCCCAGCCAGTGCAGAAGGAAAGGCTGTGAACAATTGCATGAATGTCTGCTGATGACAAAAGAAAAATGTTTATATTTTGATTTTGATGATTGCATATTTATTTTTTGAATTACCGGAAATTGTCCACCCCTTAGCAACCCTACTGCTTAGTGTGCGTAACACGTATTTACGACAGAGTTGAAGAGTATTGATTATGATGTATTAAAAATGTAATAATTACAATAAATATTGCAATATCTGATTATTTCCAGTGTTGTGTTGTTCCTTTACGATACATTGCACCCACTTAACCTGCCTTAGGCTACTGTTGGTGAGACTACTTATTGCATCTAAGACCCAGATGTTGATGGTAATTATAATTATTATAATTATTATTATTTGACCCTAATTGTATGGAATATGTATATTGCAGTAATGCTTCAAGTGTGTTAGTTTGTCTGAAGAAAGTGACATATGAGGACCAGCAGCGTGACGTCACCGAAAGTGTGTTAAAAGTGTGTTAACTTCCAAAACTGGCCACTAGTTGGCATACTCGAAGATGAGCAAAAATGCTAAACACACTTACACACTTATTTTCCTAAAATTGTGATGTGTCAGGACATTGGAGATTTTTGTTCTGGGAGCATGTTGGGGGGGTCTACAACACTGTAGAGAGCTTAGAAAAATTAGGACGTCAAAAATGTCCTCATTTTTCCGAGTGTCCTGATAGTGAAGGTGTGTTATCATAAAAATGTACTGATTTGTCATGAATACAAGTACACACACACACACACACACACACACACACACACACACACACACACACACAGGAATTGTTCTTCAAATAGAGGTTTGACATTGAAAGAGTAAAGGTGATGTGATTCTCTAGACCATGAAATATCCAAAGTGGGAAGGAATTTATGACATCTGTTGAACGGGATGTAATGGCTCCACACTGAACAGTAAATTGTCTATCTTTCAGCCTGCACAGAGTCTCAGTGTTGTCTGTTAGATTAGAACCACGGCCGTGATATGCTGCATTAATATTATCCAGTCTGTTGATAGATTCAGTTTTAGGGACATTTATATTATTCAACCCATCAATAACATATACAAAGGAGTATTGTCGAGCTTTGCTTAATCCGTAACACACACACACACGTTCACACTCACACACACACACACACACACACACACACACACACACACACACACACACACACACACCTTACAGAGAGGGGATTACGTCCAAATTCAAATGAATTGAGAAATATTAAACCTTTCAACCTCCTTCAAAACCTCATAACTTTGGCTGTGTTCTACTTAGAGACTTCATTTTTGCTTTAAAACATTAATC
This sequence comes from Symphodus melops, assembly GCF_947650265.1. NCBI lineage: Eukaryota > Metazoa > Chordata > Actinopteri > Labriformes > Labridae > Symphodus > Symphodus melops. The sequence goes on along the minus strand of NC_136706.1, from coordinate 15,125,542 downwards.
AATGTTTCAACTATTTATACCAATTTACCAATTTCCTTGAACCTTACCTTTAATAGTTTTCAAACAGGGCCATTAACTGTTTTGTCAATTTTTTTTAACAGGTTTAACTGTTTTTGAATGGGAGTGTCCGGTGGAATGTTCGGGCGGAGTCTGTGACATTAACAAATAGAATGTGCTTTGATATAATGGGTTTTGAGATAGTGTTTTGATTGGCTGGTTTCATTGTCTGGACAAACAACCTTCACATAGCAACATAAACTTTAGCCAATCGTGTACAAACAGTCTGTCCTGGTCTCAACTGCTGAAAGGCTTCGGTCAGTCTTTGGTCATCCATCGAGGAAGAAACAATGGTAAGGACAAAAGTCAATGTCAATAGCTGTGTCCCATTCCAGAGGTTGCAGCCTTCGGTGGGCGTGGCCTTCGCGGTCCACGAAGGCACGTCCTCCGTGGACCGCGAAGGCTGATCCACGCGGTCTCCGAAATGAGATGGTCTGGTCTTCCTACTTGCGTCACCAACTGTTCGGTCTCCTAGCAACCCTGAGAGTGTCCGTTTTTTGATTGCACCGTTTTATCAACACAACTCAACCGCAAACACCTAATTTTTATATTTATTAGGGACCGAAGCACTGACCAGTGCGAAGGACCCTATTGTAACCCAAATGATTTTTTTTTTTTTTTCTTCCGTCGCGTTGGAGCCATTTTTGACGGCTTGAACGTGAATGAAAACTCACCAAAATCTCCAACATCATCGGGTCTGGCAAAGAATTTGATATTTTCATCATTTCGTAAGAAAAATTCGCAAAATGACTCAGTGGCGCCCCCTTCAAATTTTCAAAAGGGCCTCCCCATTGAGGTTTTTTCATCGTACGTGCACGACAATTTTTAGGCACATTAAGCATGCGAGATCTCACATAAAATCCTCTTACACCCATAGTCAAAACCAAACAGGAAGTCCGCCATATTTCTTTTCAATGGCGAAAATTTGCGTTTCACAGGTTAGCTATTTGAACGAACTCCTCCAAAAGCGTTTATCCCATTGAGACAATGAGAATGTCAGTGTGTTCTCGACAAGTTGAAGATCTCTCGTTGTGCTCTGCACGTTATTTCCTCAAAGGGCGTGGTCATACGGACGCGTTGTTCGTCACAAACAGGAAGTAGTTTGTTACGGGCCTCAATAAAGTCATACATTCATCAAACATCATACACATGATCCCAGTGGAAAAATAAAACTAGACATTTTGGCATAAAAAGTGGGCGTGGCTAGCTTACTCAGTGGCGCCCCCTTGAAATTTTCAAAAAGGCCTCCCCATTGAGGTTTTTTTGTCCTACATACACAAATTTTTTTATGCTCATTGGGCATGTCAGGAGCTACATAAAATCCTCTCACACCCATCGTCATAACCAAACAGGAAGTCCGCCATATTTTTTTGAATGCAACAAAAATGGCCAAAATTCCTTTTTCACGGGTTAGCTATTTGAACGAACTCCTCCAACAGCGTTTATCCGATCATCATAGACTCAGTGTCAGTGTATTCTAGACATGTTGAAGATCTCTCGTTGTGCTCCGCACGTTATTTCGTTTAAGGGCGTGGCCATGGCGTACCATCAAACATTGATGTCTTGGCGCACCCCTATTTTTCCTTTCTGAAAGGCCTCCCCATAGAGGTCTTTTTCTCTGACATGCATGACAATTTATTTTGCATGTTAATAGTGTCAGGAACTACAATAAATCCTCTTGCACACATAGTCAAAACTAAAAAGGAAGTCCGCCATATTTTTTTTTAATGGCGAAAATTCGCCTTTTAAAGGTTACCTATTTGAACGAACTCCTATAAAAGCGTTTATCCGATTGACAAAAAGTCAGTGTCGGTGTGATCTTGACATGTTGAAGATCTCTCGTTGTGATCTGCACGTTATTTCGTTAAAGGGCGTGGTCGTACGTACGCGTTGTTCGTCACAAACAGGAAAAAGTTTGTTATAGTAGTTAATATAGGCGTAGAGTCATCAAACATAACACACATGATCCCAGTAGAAAAATTAAACCTGTCATGTTGTTATAATAAGTGGTCGTAGCTAAATGACTCAGTGGCGCCCCCATGAAATCTTAAAAATGGCCTCCCCATAGAGGTTTCTTTGTCCTACAGGCATGAGATTTGTTATGCTCATTGGCCATGTCAGGACCTAAATAAAATCCTCTTACACCCATGGTCAAAACCCAACAGGAAGTCCGCCATATTTTTTTGAATGGCTGAAATTCGCGGTTTACAGGTTAGCTATCTGAACGAACTCCTCCAAAAGCTTTTGTCCGATCATCGCAAACTCAATCTTAGTGTGTTCTAGACATGTTGAAGATCTCTCGTTGTGCTCTGCACGTTATTTCCTCAAAGGGCGTGGTCATACGGGCGCGTTGTTCGTCACAAACAGGAAGTAGTTTGTTATGGGCCTTGATATAGGCGTAGAGTCACCAAACGTCACACACATGATCCCTGTAGAAATATTAAACTACTCATGTGGGTATAATAAGTGGTCGTGGCTAAATGACTCAGTGGCGCCCCCTTGAAAGTTTCAAAAAGGCCTCCCCATTGAGGTTTCTTTGTCCTACATGCATGACATTTTTTATGCTCATTGGGCATGTCAGGTCCTACATAAAATCCTCTTACACCCATAGTCAAAACTACACAGGAAGTCCACCATATTTTTTTTAATGCAAGAAAAACGGCCGAAATTCCTTTTTCACAGGTTAGCTATTTGAACAAACTCCTACAACAGCATTTATCCGATCATTGTAAACTCTGTGTCAGTATGTTCTAGACATGTTGAAGATCTCTCGTTGTGCTCCGCACGTTATTTCGTTAAAGGGCGTGGCAACTGCATATCATCAAACTTTCATGCCTAGGTGCACCACTTTTTCACCTTCAAAAATAAGGCAATGCTTCCATCTTGTGGTTAAAACCGGAAATCACTGTAAAAAAACGGCTGTGGCTGTAATTCTTTTATATGTAGCACGGCGTATCTGGCTCAATTTTAAACCTACAGCGGATATACAGATATCTATTGAAAGTCTGTGAAGTCCTGAATCCAATGCTACCAAAAATGACTTGGTATCATGTCAAGAACAGGGGTTAATAATGCCCTAGATTCATGATGCGTTCAATAGGCACTTTTGCTCCTTTACACAAATCAAAGCGTAAGGCCTGCTGCTTGGCCACGTGTCGTGGCTGCACTCCCGCGGTCGCACTCTCGCGGTCGCGACACACGCCGACATGCGTGGGGTGCTTCGGTCCCTTCATCACCGCTTGCGGTTTTAATTTTATATTTACAATGGAGCCAGGAGTTCTAATTTATTTATTTATTTTGATAGTACAGTTTTTTATGATTCTGAAAAAGAGAGAGAGGGAGAATTATATGCGCCGACGTGTGCTTTACGTGTGCTTTTCATCATCACTTTATCACCATTTAACATCTTTCAAACATGGGTGTTGTTAACTTTTGGACAGAAATAAAACCCAATACTTGCATTTAAAAGTAAAATTTGTATCAGCTGCGGAGGTCTGGGTTGGGTCTGCCGTGGATGCCATTGTTGATGTTTACCATAGCGCGCAATGCATCTTGGGAAGGGAAGGCTGCAAAGGATCCAACCGTTGAAACCTCCAAAATCGGGGAAAGGAAGGCTGCATTTCTCGGCTGCATTCGAAGGAGCCGCTGAATTGGGACAGCACTTGTCGCGCCGGTGTGACGTAATCGGTCTTAAAATGCAGCCCACGAAGGCTGCAACCTCTGGAATGGGACACAGCTACAGTCACAGTCAATGACTGTAAAACATGGAGACAACGCAGGAAACAGGAGTTATAACAGTCACATCTGTGGTGATCTGATGATAGAAGAACGATCAAAGCCTTTATTTGGACATGCACATAGGAGTCTGCTTCACTTCTTCATGTTTCCTGATTTCATGGTTCACTCTAAGTTTGTAGCATCTGTTCATGTTGCTAACGCTGCCATGTGTCTTTGTGTTAACATGAAGCGAGCTGAGTTTACAAGACAACAATAAATAAATCAAATGGATGTGCGGTAGAAGTGAACTTTGAGGGTTAAGCGTGCTTGGGCACAGTACAAGCTTTGACTTTCTCCCCTCCTTATGTTCCAGGGTTTTCTTGTTTTGTATTTACTACACTCATCCTCTTGTCTGATTCAGGGACTGTAACAAACTCTCCAGAAACATTGTAGTTTCTTAAGTCCTCCTTCTTTGACGATGATGTGTAGATGATGAAGAAATATCCGCTGACACTGACTTGCTTGTAATGTAAGACATTTATTTACAAAGTCAAGAAACAGCATCAGTCCAGGTTAGCCATGGTACCTGGGAGAGTCACCAGCCAAATGTGAACACTCTCGAACAAAGAAAGACACTAGTATTTATACAGCATTAGTCAAAGAAAACAGAAAACCATCCATGTCCTTATTTGGACTTAAGACAACAACTGTTACCCTCCTTAAACTTACTCTGAACTTATGGCCTTAAGATTTACAATTCCATGCAGGGTTGACTTTTATTATCGCTTCCTCAGGATCAACACCTGTTTAGACCCAAATGTTATCCTACTCAGTCTGAAGGAAACAACCCCTAATTAAAACCGCAAGCGGTGATGAAGGGACCGAAGCACCCCGCGCATGTCGACGCGTGTCGCGACCGCGAGAGTGCGACCGCGGGAGTGCAGCCGCGACAAGTGGCCAAGCAGCAGGCCTTACAGTCATCGAAGGTTAAAAAATTGGAGGGAGTGCGCCGAGACATCAAAGTTTGATGGTACGCCGTGGCCACGCCCTTTGACGAAATAACGTGCGGAGCAAAACGAGAGATCTTCAACATGTCTAGAATACACTGACACTGAGTTTACGATGATTGGATAAACGCTGTTGTAGGAGTTCGTTCAAATAGCTAACCTGTGAAACGTGAATTTCGGCCATTTTTGTTGCATTCAAAAAAATATGGCGGACTTCCTGTTTGGTTATGACTATAGGTGTAAGAGGATTTTATGTAGGTCCTGACATGCCCAATGAGCATAAAAAAATTCGTGTATGTAGGACAAAAAAACCTCAATAGGGAGGCCTTTTTGAAAATTTCAAGGGGGCGCCACTGAGTAAATTAGCCACGCACACTTTTTATGCCAACATGTCTAGTTTTATTTTTCCACTGGGATCATGTGTATGATGTTTGATGAATGTATGACTATATTGAGGCCCGTAACAAACTACTTCCTGTTTGTGACGAACAACGCGTCCGTATGACCACGCCCTTTGAGGAAATAACGTGCAGAGCACAACGGGAGATCTTCAACAAGTCGAGAACACACTGACATTCTCATTGTGTCAATGGGATAAATGCTTTTGGAGGAGTTCGTTCAAATAGCTAACCTGTGAAACGCGAATTTTTGCCATTGAAAAATAATATGGCGGACTTCCTGTTTGGTTTGGACTATGGGTGTAAGAGGATTTTATGTGAGACCTTGCATGCTTAATGTTCCTAAAAATTGTCGTGCACGTACGATGAAAAAACCTCAATAGGGAGGCCCTTTTGAAAATTTGAAGGGGGCGCCACTGAGTCATTTTGCGAATTTTTTTTACGAAATGATGAGAATATCAAATTTTTCGCCAGACCCAATGACATTGGAGATTTTGATGAGTTTTCATTCACGTTCAAGCCGTCAAAAATGGCTCCAAAGAGGCGGAAGAAAGAAAAAAAATAAAAACCGCAAGCGGTGATGAAGGGACCGAATCACCCCGCGCATGTCGGCGCGTGTCGCGACCGCGAGAGTGCGACCGCGGGAGTGCAGCCGCGACACGTGGCCAAGCAGCAGGACTTACAGTCATCGAAGGTTAAAAAAATGGGGTGTGCCGAGACATCAAAGTTTGATGGTACGCCGTGGCCACGCCCCTTGACGAAATAACGTGCGGAGCACAACGAGAGATCTTCAACATGTCTAGAATACACTAAGATTGAGTTTGCGATGATCGGATAAACGCTTTTGGAGGAGTTCGTTCAGATAACTAACCTGTAAACCGCGAATTTCAGCCATTCAAAAAAATATGGCGGACTTCCTGTTGGGTTTTGACCATGGGTGTAAGAGGATTTTATGTAGCACCTGACATGCCCAATGAGCATTAAAAATCTCATGCATGTAGGACAAAGAAACCTCTATGGGGAGGCCATTTTTAAGATTTCATGGGGGCGCCACTGAGTCATTTAGCCACGCCCCCTTATTATAACAACATGACAAGTTTAATTTTTCTACAGGGATCATGTGTCTGATGTTTGGTGACTCTACACCTATATTAAGACTCATAACAAACTACTTCCTGTTTGTGACGAACAACGCGTCCGTATGACCACGCCCTTTGAGGAAATAATGTGCATTATGAAATGGCGAAAATATCAAATTTTTCGCCAGACCCGATGACATTGGAGATTTTGATGAGTTTTCATTCACATTCAAGCCGTCAAAAGTGGCTCCAAAGAGACGGAAGAAAAAAAAAAAGAAGAAAAATAATCATAAGGGTTTCAATAGGGTCCTTCGCACTGGTCAGTGCTTCGGTCCCTAATAATAAACGCTGTTGGAGGAGTTCGTTCAAATAGCTAACCTGTGCAAAAGGAATTTCGGCCATTTTTGTTGTATTCAAAAAAATATGGCGGAAATGTTTGATGAATGTATGACTATATTAAGGCCCGTTACAAACTCCTTCCTGTTTGTGACGAACAACGCGTCCGTATGACCACGCCCTTTGAGGAAATAACGTGCAGAGGACAACGAGAGATCTTCAACATGTCGAGAACACACTGACATTCTCATTGTGTCACTCGGATAATTGCTTTTGGAGGAGTTCGTTCAAATAGCTAACCTGTGAAACGCGAATTTTCGCCATTGAAAAAAAATATGGCGGACTTCCTGTTTGGTTTTGACTATGGGCGTAAGAGGATTTTATGTGAGATCTCGCATGCTTAATGTGCATAAAAATTGTCGTGCACGTACGATGAAAAAACCTCAATGGGGAGGCCCTTTTGAAAATTTGAAGGGGGCGCCACTGAGTCATTTTGCGAATTTTTTTTACGAAATGACGAGAATATCAAATTTTTCGCCAGACCCGATGATGTTGGAGATTTTGATGAGTTTTCATTCACGTTCAAGCCGTCAAAAGTGGCTCCAAAGAGACGGACCGGAGAAAAAAAAAAAATTTTAAAACCGCAAGCGGTGATGAAGGGACCGAAGCACCCCATGCATGTTGGCGCGTGTCGCGACCGCGAGAGTGCGACCGCGGGAGTGCAGCCGCGACACGTGGCCAAGCAGCAGGCCTTACAGTCATCGAAGGTTAAAAAATTGGAGTGTGCCGAGACACCAAAGTTTGATGGTCCGCCGTGGCCACGCCCTTTGACGAAATAACGTGCGGAGCACAACGAGAGATCTTCAACATGTCCAGAACACACTGACACTGAGTTCACGATGATCGGATAAACGCTGTTGTAGGAGTTCGTTAAAATAGGTAACCTGTGAAACGTGAATTTCAGCTAATCAAAAAACAAATGGCGGACTTCGTGTTTAGTATTGACTATGGATGTAAGAGGATTTTTTGTAGGTCCTGACATTATGAATGTACAAAAAAATTGTCATGCATGTAAAAGAAAAAAACCTCTATGGGGAGGCCTTTCAGAAAGGTAAAATAGGGGTGCGCCGAGACATCAATGTTTGATGGTACGCCATGGCCACGCCCTTTAACGAAATAACGTGCGGAGCACAACGAGAGATCTTCAACATGACTCGAATACACTGACACTGAGTTTACGATGATCGGATAAACGCTGTTGGAGGAGTTCGTTCAAATAGCTAACCTGTGAAACTTGAATTGTGGCCATTTTTGTTGCATTCAAAAAAATATGGCGGACTTCCTGTTTGGTTATGACTATAGGTGTAAGAGGATTTTATGTAGGTCCTGACATGCCCAATGAGCATTAAAAAAATTGTGTATGTACGACAAAAAAACCTCGATGGGGAGGCCTTTTTGAAAATTTCAAGGGGGCGCCACTGAGTCATTTAGCCACGCCCACTTTCTATGCCAACATGTATTGTTTTATTTTTCAACTGGGATCATGTGGGTGATATTTGATGAATGTATGACTATACTAAGGCCTGTAACAAACTACTTCCTGTGAGTGACGATTAACGCGTCCGTATGACCACGCCTTTTGAGGAAATAACGTGCAGAGCACAACGAGAGATCTTCAACATGTCGAGAACACACTGACATTCTCATTGTGTCAATGGGATAAACGCTTTTGGAGGCGTTCGTTCAAATAGCTAACCTGTGAAACGCGAGTTTTCGCCACTGAAAAAAAATATGGCGGACTTCCTGTTTGGTCTTTCACTATGGGCATAAGAGGATTTTATGTGACATCTCGCATGCTTAATGTGTACAAACATTTTAATGCACGTACGACGAAAAAACGTCAATGGGGAGGCCCTTTTGAAAATTTGAAGGGGGCGCCACTGAGTCATTTTGCGAATTCTTTTTATGAAATGACGAGAATATCAAATTTTTCGCCAGACCCGATGATGTTGGAGATTTTGATGAGTTTTCATTCACGTTCAAGCCGTCAAAAGTGGCTCCAAAGAGGCGGAACAAAAAAAAAAAGAAGAAAAATTAAAACCGCAAGCGGTGATGAAGGGACCGAAGCACCCCACGCATGTCGGCGCGTGTCGCGACCGCGAGAGTGCGACCGCGGGAGTGCAGCCGCGACACGTGGCCAAGCAGCAGGACTTACAGTCATCGAAGGTTAAAAAATTGGAGTGTGCCGAGACATCAAAGTTTGATGGTACGCCGTGGCCACGCCCTTTGACGAAATAACGTGCGGAGCACAACGAGAGATCTTCAACATGTCCAGAACACACTGACACTGAGTTCACGATGATCGGATAAACGCTGTTGTAGGAGTTCGTTCAAATAGCTAACCTGTGGAAAAGGAATTTCAGCCATTTTTCTTGCATTAAAAAAAATATGGCGGACTTCCTGTTTGGTTATGACCATGGGTGTAAGAGGCTTTTATGTATCTCCTGACATGCCCAATGAGTATAAAAAATTTTATGCACGTAGGCCAAAAAAACCTCTATAGGGAGGCCTTTTTGAAAATTTCAAGGGGGCGCCACTGAGTCATTTAGCCACGCCCACTTTTTATGTCAACATGTCTAGTTTTATTTTTCCACTGGGATCATGTGTGTGATGTTTGATGAATGTATGACTATATTTAGGCCCGTTACAAACTACTTCCTGTTTGTGACGAACAACGCGTCCGTATGACCACGCCCTTTGAGGAAATAACGTGCAGAGCACAACGAGAGATCTTCAACATATCGAGAACACACTGACATTCTCATTGTGTCAATGGGATAAACGCTTTTGGAGGAGTTCGTTGAAATAGCTAACCTGTGAAACGCGAATTTTCGCCATTAAAAAAAAATATGGCGGACTTCCGGTTTAGTTTTGACTATGTGTGCAAGAGGATTTATTGTAGTTCCTGACATTATTAACATCCAAAAAAATTGTCATGCATGTCAGAGAAGAAAACCTCTATGGGGAGGTCTTTCAGAAAGGTAAAATAGGGGTGAGCCGAGACATCAATGTTTGATGGTACGCCATGGCCACGCCCTTAAACGAAATAACGTGCGGAGCACAACGAGAGATCTTCTACATGTCTAGAATACACTGACACTGAGTTTACGATGATCGGATACACGCTGTTGTAGGAGTTCGTTCAAATAGCTAACCTGTGAAACGTGAAATTCGGCCATTTTTGTTGCATTCAAAAAAATATGGTGGACTTCCTGATTGGTTATGACAATGGGTGTAAGAGGATTTTATGTAGCTCCTGACATGCTTAATGAGCATAAAAAAAATTCATGCATGTAGGACAAAAAAACCTCAATTGGGAGGCCTTCTTGAAAATTTCAAGGGGGCGCCACTGAGTCATTTAGCCACGCCCACTTTTTATAACAAGTTATGTAGTTTTAGTTTCCCACTGGGATCATGTGTGTGATGTTTGATGAATGTATGACTATATTAAGGCCCGTAACAAACTACTTCCTGTTTGTGACGAACAACGCATCCGTATGACCACGCCCTTTGAGGAAATAACGTGCGGAGCACAACGAGAGATCTTCAACATGTCGAGAACACACTGACATTCTCATTGTGTCAATTGGATAATTGCTTTTGGAGGAGTTTGTTCAAATAGCTAACCTGTAAAACGTGAATTTTTGCCCTTGAAAAAAAATATGGCGGACTTCCTGTTTGGTTTTGACTATGGGTGTAAGAGGATTTTATGTGAGATCTCGCATGCTTAATGTGCATAAAAATTGTCGTGCACGTACGATGAAAAAACCTCAATGGGGAGGCCCTTTTGAAAATTTGAAGGGGGCGCCACTGAGTCATTTTGCGAATTTCTTTTACGAAATGACGAGAATATCAAATTTTTCGCCAGACCCGATGACATTGGAGATTTTGATGAGTTTTCATTCACGTTCAAGCCGTCAAAAGTGGCTCCAAAGAGACGGACCGGAGAAGAAAAAAAAATAATAAAAAAAAAATAATCATTTGAAAAACAATAGGGTCCTTCGCACTGGTCAGTGCTTCGGTCCCTAATAATCATTTGAAAAACAATAGGGTCCTTCGCACTGGTCAGTGCTTCGGTCCCTAATAATCATTTGAAGAACAATAGGGTCCTTCGCACTGGTCAGTGCTTCGGTCCCTAATAAAATAAAAAATAATCATTAGGGTTACAATAGGGTCCTTCGCACTGGTCAGTGCTTCGGTCCCTAATAATCGTAAGGATTACAATAGGGTCCTTCGCACTGGTCAGTGCTTCGGTCCCTCATAATCATTTGGGTTTCAATAGGGTCCTTCGCACTGGTCAGTGCTTCGGTCCCTAATTAAAACCGCAAGCGGTGATGAAGGGACCGAAGCACCCCGCGCATGTCGGCGCGTGTCTCGACTGCGAGAGTGCAACCGCGGGAGTGCAGCCGCGACAAGTGGCCAAGCAGTTGCCCTTTAAGTCATCGAAGGTTAAAAAATTGGAGTGCGCCGAGACATCAAAGTTTGATGGTTCGCCGTGGCCACGCCCTTTGACGAAATAACGTGCGGAGCACAACGAGAGATCTTCAACATGTCTAGAATACACTAAGATTGAGTTTGCGATGATCGGATAAATGCTTTTGGAGGAGTTCGTTCAGATAGCTAACCTGTGAAACGTGAATTTCAGCCATTCAAAAAAAATATGGCGGACTTCCTGTTGGGTTTTGACCATTGGTGTGAAAGGATTTTATGTAGCTCCTGACATGCCCAATGAGCATAAAACATTTCATGCATGTAGGACAAAGAAAGCTCTATGGGGAGGCCATTTTTAAGATTTCATGGGGGCGCCACTGAGTCATTTAGCCACGCCCACTTTTCATAACAACATGTCTAGTTTTATTTTCCCAGTGGGATCATGTGTGTGATGTCTGGTGAGTCTACGCCTATATTAAGGCCCAAAACAAACTACTTCCTGTTTGTGACGAACAACGCGTCCGTATGACCACGCCCTTTGAGGAAATAACGTGCAGAGCACAACGAGAGATCTTCAACACGTCAAGAACACACTGACATTCTCATTGTGTCAATCGGATAACTGCATTTGGAGGAGTTCGTTCAAATAGCTAACCTGTGAAAGGCGAATTTTTCGCTATTGAAAAAGAATATGGCGGACTTCCTGTTTAGTATTGACTATGGGTGTAAGAGGATTTATTGTAGGTCTTGACATTATTAACATACAAAAAAATTGTCATGCATGACAGAGAATAAAACCTCTATGGGGAGGTCTTTCAGAAAGGTAAAATATGGGTGTGCCGAGACATCAATGTTTGATTGTACGCCATGGCCACGCCCTTAAACGAAATAACGTGCGGAGCACAACGAGAGATCTTCAACATGTCTAGAATACACTGACATTGAGTTTACGATGATCGGATAAACGCTGTTGTAGGAGTTCGTTCAAATAGCTAACCTGTGAAAAAGGAATTTCGCCCATTTTTATTGTATTCAAAAAAATATGGCGGACTTCCTGTTTGGTTTTGACTATGGGTGTAAGAGGATTTTATGTAGCTCCTGACAAGCCCAATGTGTGCAAAAATTATCATGCATGTAGGACAAATAAACGTCAATGGGGAGGCCTTTTGGAATATTTCAAGGGGGCGCCACTGAGTCATGTAGCCACGCCCAGTTTTTATACCAACATGTCCAGTGTTGTGTTTCTACTGGAATCATCTGTGTGATGTTTGATGAATGTATGACTATATTAAGGCCCATAATAAACGCGTCCGTACGACCACGCCCTTTGAGGAAATAACGTGCAGAGCACAACGAGAGATCTTCAACATGTCGAGAACACACTGACATTCTCATTGTGTAAATCGGATAATTGCTTTTGGAGGAGTTCGTTCAAATAGCTAACCTGTGAAATGCGAATTTTCGCCATTGAAAAAAAATATGGCGGACTTCCTGTTGGGTTTTGACTATGGGTGTAAGAGGATTTTATGTAGGTCCTGACATGCCCAATGAGCATAAAAAATCTCATGCATGTAGGACAAAGAAACCTCAATGGGGTGGCCATTTTTAAGATTTCATGGGGGCGCCACTGAGTCATTTAGCCACGCCCACTTTTTATATCAACATGTGTAGTTTTATTTTTCTACTGGGATCAAGTGTGTGATGTTTGATGAATGTATGACTATATTAAGCCCCATAACAAACTACTTCCTTTTTGTGATGAACAACGTGTCCGTATGACCACGCCCTTTGAGGAAATAACGTGCAGAGCACAACGAGAGATCTTCAACATGTCGAGAACACACTGACATTCTCATTGTGTCAATGGGATAAACGCTTTTGGAGGAGTTCGTTCAAATAGCTAACCTGTGAAACGCGAATTTTCGCCATTGAAAAAAAATATGGCGGACTTCCTGTTTGGTTATGAGAATGTGTGTAAGAGGATTTTATGTAGCTCCTGACATGCCCAATGAGCATAAAAAGATTGTGTATGAAGGACAAGAAAACCTCAATGGGGAGGCCTTTTTGAAAATTTCATGTCACGATCGAGTAGGCAGGAAACAGGGAGGAGGACCCAAGTGCAGAATGACAAATTTATTAACAAAAGATAAAGAAAAACTTACGAGGAGAAAATAAAATCCAAAAACGAAGAACTAAAAGGTTCAGGAACTTCTCTTCAAAGAACTAATAGGTTCAGGGACTTCTCTTCATAGAACTAAAAGGTTCAGGGACTTCTCTTCATAGAACTAAAAGGTTCAGGGACTTCTCTTCAAAGGACTAAAAGGTTCATGGACTTCTCTTTATAGAACTAAAAGGTTCAGGGACTTCTCTTCTCAGAACTAAAGGGTTCAGGGACTTCTCTTCATAGAAGTAAAAGGTTCAGGGACTTCTCTGTAAAGAACTAAAAGGTTCAGGGACTTCTCATTATAGAACTAAAAGGTTCAGGGACTTCTCTTCATAGAACTAAAAGGTGCAGGGACTTCTCTTCATAGAACTAAAAGATTCAGGGACTTCTCTTCATAGAACTAAAAGGTTCATGGACTTCTCTTTAAAGAACTAAAAGGTTCAGGGACTTCTCTGTAAAGAACTAAAAGGTTCAGGGACTTCTCTTTATAGAACTAAAAGGTTCAGGGACTTCTCTTCATAGAACTAAAAGGTTCAAGGACGTCTCTTAAAAGAACTAAAAGGTTCAGGGACATCTCTTTATAGAACTAAAAGGTTCAGGGAATTCTCTTCTTAGAACTAAAAGGTTCAGGGACTTCTCTTCTCAGAACTAAAAAGTTCAGGGACTACTCTTCAAAGAACTAAAAGGTTCAGGGACTTCTCTTCAAAGAACTAAAAGGTTCAGAGACTTCTCTTTAGGAACTAATTGCTTCAGGGACTTCTCTTTAAAGAACTAAAAGGTTCAGGGACTTCTCTTCAAGAGCAAAAGGGTTCAGGGACGTCTCTTATCCAGAACTAAAAGGATCAGGGACGTCTCTTCCAAGAACTAAAAGGTTCAGGGACTTCTCTTTATAGAACTAAAAGGTTCAGGGACTTCTCTTCTCAGAACTAAAAGGTTCAGGGACTTCTTTTCATAGACCTAAAAGGTTCATGGACTTCTCTACAGGAACTAAAAGGTTCAGGGATTTCTCTTCATAGAACCATAAGGTTCAGGGACTTCTCTTTAAAGAACTAAAAGATTCTTGGACTTCTCTTCAGGAACTAAAAGGTTCAGGGACTTCTCTTCATAGAACTAAAAGGTTCAGGGACTTCTCTTCAGGAACTAAAAGATTCAGGGACTTCTCTTTAAAGAACTAACAGGTTCAGTAACTTTTCTTCAGGAACTGAAAGGTTCAGGGACTTCTCTTCCAAGAACTAAAAGGATCAGGGATGTCTCTTCCAAGAACTAAAAGGTTCAGGCACGTCTCTTCCAAGACCTAAAAGGTTCAGGGACTTCTCTTCATAGAACTAAAAGGTTCAGGGACTTCTCTTCCAAGAATTAAAAGGTTCAGGGACTTCTATTCTTAGACCTAAAAGGTACATGGACTTCTCGTCATGAACTAAAAGGTGCAGGGACTTCTCTTCTCAGAACTAAAGGGTTCAGGGACTTCTCTTCATAGAACTAAAAGGTTCAGGGACTTCTCTGTAAAGAACTAAAAGGTTCAGGGACTTCTCATTATAGAACTAAAAGGTTCAGGGACTTCTCTTCATAGAACTAAAAGGTGCAGGGACTTCTCTTCATAGAACTAAAAGATTCAGGGACTTCTCTTCATAGAACTAACATTTTCATGGACTTCTCTTTAAAGAACTAAAAGGTTCAGGGACTTCTCTGTAAAGAACTAAAAGGTTCAGGGACTTCTCTTTATAGAACTAAAAGGTTCAGGGACTTCTCTTCATAGAACTAAAAGGTTCACGGACGTCTCTTAAAAGAACTAAAAGGTTCAGGGACATCTCTTTATAGAACTAAAAGGTTCAGGGAATTCTCTTCTTAGAACTAAAAGGTTCAGGGACTTCTCTTTATAGAACTAAAAGGTTCAGGGACTTCTCTTCTCAGAACTAAAGGGTTCAGGGACTTCTCTTCATAGAAGTAAAAGGTTCAAGGACTTCTCTGTAAAGAACTAAAAGGTTCAGGGACTTCTCATTATAGAACTAAAAGGTGCATGGACTTCTCTTCATAGAACTAAAAGGTGCAGGGACTTCTCTTCATAGAACTAAAAGATTCAGGGACTTCTCTTCATAGAACTAAAAGGTTCAGGGACTTCTCTTCAAAGGACTAAAAGGTTCATGGATTTCTCTTTATAGAACTAAAAGGTTCAGGGACTTCTCTTCTCAGAACTAAAGGGTTCAGGGACTTCTCTTCATAGAAGTAAAAGGTTCAGGGACTTCTCTGTAAAGAACTAAAAGGTTCAGGGACTTCTCATTATAGAACTAAAAGGTTCAGGGACTTCTCTTCATAGAACTAAAAGGTTCAGGGACTTCTCTTCATAGAACTAAAAGGTTCAGGGACTTCTCTTCAAAGGACTAAAAGGTTCATGGACTTCTCTTTATAGAACTAAAAGGTTCAGGGACTTCTCTTCTCAGAACTAAAGGGTTCAGGGACTTCTCTTCATAGAAGTAAAAGGTTCAGGGACTTCTCTGTAAAGAACTAAAAGGTTCAGGGACTTCTCATTATAGAACTAAAAGGTTCAGGGACTTCTCTTCATAGAACTAAAAGGTGCAGGGACTTCTCTTCATAGAACTAAAAGGTTCAGGAACTTCTCTTTATAGAACTAAAAGGTTCAGGGACTTCTCTTCATAGAACTAAAAGGTTCAAGGACGTCTCTTAAAAGAACTAAAAGGTTCAGGGACATCTCTTTATAGAACTAAAAGGTTCAGGGACTTCTCTTCTCAGACCTAAAAAGTTCAGGGACTACTCTTCAAAGAACTAAAAGGTTCAGGGACTTCTCTTCAAAGAACTAAAAGGTTCAGAGACTTCTCTTTAGGAACTAATTGCTTCAGGGACTTCTCTTTAAAGAACTAAAAGGTTCAGGGACTTCTCTTCAAGAGCAAAAGGGTTCAGGGACTTCTCTTATCCAGAACTAAAAGGATCAGGGACGTCTCTTCCAAGAACTAAAAGGTTCAGGGACTTCTCTTTATAGAACTAAAAGGTTCAGGGACTTCTCTTCTCAGAACTAAAAGGTTCAGGGACTTCTTTTCATAGACCTAAAAGGTTCATGGACTTCTCTACAGGAACTAAAAGGTTCAGGGATTTCTCTTCATAGAACCATAAGGTTCAGGGACTTCTCTTTAAAGAACTAAAAGATTCTTGGACTTCTCTTCAGGAACTAAAAGGTTCAGGGACTTCTCTTCATAGAACTAAAAGGTTCAGGGACTTCTCTTCAGGAACTAAAAGATTCAGGGACTTCTCTTTAAAGAACTAACAGGTTCAGTAACTTTTCTTCAGGAACTGAAAGGTTCAGGGACTTCTCTTCCAAGAACTAAAAGGATCAGGGATGTCTCTTCCAAGAACTAAAAGGTTCAGGCACGTCTCTTCCAAGACCTAAAAGGTTCAGGGACTTCTCTTCATAGAACTAAAAGGTTCAGGGACTTCTCTTCCAAGAATTAAAAGGTTCAGGGACTTCTATTCTTAGACCTAAAAGGTTCATGGACTTCTCGTCATGAACTAAAAGGTGCAGGGACTTCTCTTCATAGAACTAAAAGATTCAGGGACTTCTCTTTAAAGAACTAAAATCTTCAGGGACTTCTCTTCATAGAACTAAAAGGTTCAGGGACTTCTCTTCAAAGGACTAAAAGGTTCATGGACTTCTCTTTATAGAACTAAAAGGTTCAGGGACTTCTCTTCTCAGAACTAAAGGGTTCAGGGACTTCTCTTCATAGAACTAAAAGGTTCAGGGACTTCTCTGTAAAGAACTAAAAGGTTCAGGGACTTCTCATTATAGAACTAAAAGGTTCAGGGACTTCTCTTCATAGAACTAAAAGGTGCAGGGACTTCTCTTCATAGAACTAAAAGATTCAGGGACTTCTCTTCATAGAACTAAAATTTTCATGGACTTCTCTTTAAAGAACTAAAAGGTTCAGGGACTTCTCTGTAAAGAACTAAAAGGTTCAGGGACTTCTCTTTATAGAACTAAAAGGTTCAGGGACTTCTCTTCATAGAACTAAAAGGTTCACGGACGTCTCTTAAAAGAACTAAAAGGTTCAGGGACATCTCTTTATAGAACTAAAAGGTTCAGGGAATTCTCTTCTTAGAACTAAAAGGTTCAGGGACTTCTCTTTATAGAACTAAAAGGTTCAGGGACTTCTCTTCTCAGAACTAAAGGGTTCAGGGACTTCTCTTCATAGAATTAAAAGTTTCACGGACTTCTCGTCTCCGAACTAAAAGGTTCAGGGACTTCTTTTCAGAGACCTAAAAGGTTCATGGACTTCTCTACAAGAACTAAAAGGTTCAGGGATTTCTCTTCATAGAACCATAAGGTTCAGGGACTTCTCTTTAAAGAACTAAAAGTTTCTTGGACTTCTCTTCAGGAACTAAAAGGTTCAGGGACTTCTCTTCATAGAACTAAAAGGTGCAGGGACTTCTCTTCATAGAACTAAAAGATTCAGGGACTTCTCTTTAAAGAACTAAAATCTTCAGGGACTTCTCTTCATAGAACAAAAAGGTCCAGGGACTTCTCTTCAAAGGACTAAAAGGTTCATGGACTTCTCTTTATAGAACTAAAAGGTTCAGGGACTTCTCTTCTCAGAACTAAAGGGTTCAGGGACTTCTTTTCATAGAACTAAAAGGTTCAGGGACTTCTCTGTAAAGAACTAAAAGGTTCAGGGACTTCTCATTATAGAACTAAAAGGTTCAGGGACTTCTCTTCATAGAACTACAAGTTGCAGGGACTTCTCTTCATAGGACTAAAAGATTCAGGGACTTCTCTTGAAAGAACTAACAGGTTCAGTAACTTTTCTTCAGGAACTGAAAGGTTCAGGGACTTCTCTTCCAAGAACTAAAAGGATCAGGGATGTCTCTTCCAAGAACTAAAAGGTTCAGGCACGTCTCTTCCAAGACCTAAAAGGTTCAGGGACTTCTCTTCATAGAACTAAAAGGTTCAGGGACTTCTCTTCCAAGAACTAAAAGGTTCAGGGACTTCTATTCTTAGACCTAAAAGGTTCATGGACTTCTCGTCATGAACTAAAAGGTGCAGGGACTTCTCTTCATAGAACTAAAAGATTCAGGGACTTCTCTTTAAAGAACTAAAATCTTCAGGGAC
Source organism: Symphodus melops (assembly GCF_947650265.1). NCBI lineage: Eukaryota > Metazoa > Chordata > Actinopteri > Labriformes > Labridae > Symphodus > Symphodus melops. Next base: position 15,107,180 of record NC_136706.1, on the reverse strand, counting down.
TTCTCTTCATAGAACTAAAAGGTTCAGGGACTTCTCTTCAAAGTACTAAAAGGTTCATGGACTTCTCTTTATAGAACTAAAAGGTTCAGGGACTTCTCTTCTCAGAACTAAAGGGTTCAGGGACTTCTCTTCATAGAACTAAAAGGTTCAGGGACTTCTCTGTAAAGAACTAAAAGGTTCAGGGACTTCTCATTATAGAACTAAAAGGTTCAGGGACTTCTCTTCATAGAACTAAAAGGTGCAGGGACTTCTCTTCATAGAACTAAAAGATTCAGGGACTTCTCTTCATAGAACTAAAATTTTCATGGACTTCTCTTTAAAGAACTAAAAGGTTCAGGGACTTCTCTCTAAAGAACTAAAAGGTTCAGGGACTTCTCTTTATAGAACTAAAAGGTTCAGGGACTTCTCTTCATAGAACTAAAAGGTTCACGGACGTCTCTTAAAAGAACTAAAAGGTTCAGGGACATCTCTTTATAGAACTAAAAGGTTCAGGGAATTCTCTTCTTAGAACTAAACGGTTCAGGGACTTCTCTTTATAGAACTAAAAGGTTCAGGGACTTCTCTTCTCAGAACTAAAGGGTTCAGGGACTTCTCTTCATAGAATTAAAAGTTTCACTGACTTCTCGTCTCCGAACTAAAAGGTTCAGGGACTTCTCTTCAGGAACTAAAAGGTTCAGGGACTTGACGTTAAAGAACTAAAAGGTTCAGGGACCTCTCTTTATAGAACTAAAAGGTTCAGGGACTTCTCTTCATAGAACTAAAAGGTTCACAGACTTCTCTTCTCCGAACTAAAAGGTTGAGGGACTTCTCTTCTTAGAACTAATAGGTTGAGGGACATCTCTTCATAGATTTAAAAGGTTCAGGGACGTCTCTTAAATGAACTAAAAGGTTCAGGGACTTCTATTCTAAGAATTAAAAGTTTCAGGGACTTCTCTTCAAAGAACTAAAAGGTTCAGGGACTTCTCTTCTCAGAACTAAAGGGTTCAGGGACTTCTCTTCATAGAACTAAAACGTTCAGGGACTTCTCTGTAAAGAACTAAAAGGTTCAGGGACTTCTCTTTATAGAACTAAAAGGTTCAGGGACTTCTCTTCATAGAACTAAAAGGTTCACGGACTGCTCTTCTTAGAACTAAAAGGTTGAGGGACTTCTCTTCTCAGAACTAAAAGGTTGAGGGACATCTCTTCATAGAACTAAAGTGTTCATTGACGTCTTTTCATAGAACTAAAAGGTTTAGGGACGTCTCTTAAAAGAACTTAAAGGTTCAGGGACTTCTCTTTTCAGAATTAAAAGTTTCAGGGACTTCTCTTCATAGAACTAAAAAGTTTGGGGACATCTCTTCAAAGAACTAAAAGGTTCAGGGACTTCTCTTCATAGAACTAAAAGGTTCAGGGACTTCTTTTCATAGACCTAAAAGGTTCATGGACTTCTCTTTAAAGAACTAAAACGTTCAGGGACTTCTATTCAGGAACTAAAAGGTTCAGGGACTTCTCTTTATAGAACTAAAAGGTTCAGGGACTTCTCTTCTCAGAACTAAAGGGTTCAGGGACTTCTCTTCATAGAACTAAAAGGTTCAGGGACTTCTCTGTAAAGAACTAAAAGGTTCAGGGACTTCTCATTATAGAACTAAAAGGTTCAGGGACTTCTATTCATAGAACTAAAAGGTTCAGGGACTTCTCTGTAAAGAACTAAAAGGTTCAGGGACTTCTCTGTAAAGAACTAAAAGGTTCAGGGACTTCTCTTCATAGAACTAAAAGATGCAGGGACTTCTTTTCATAGACCTAAAAGGTTCATGGACTTCTCTTTAAAGTACTAAAAGGTTCAGGGACTTCTCTGTAAAGAACTAAAAGGTTCAGGGACTTCTCTTTATAGAACTAAAAGGTTCAGGGACTTCTCTTCATAGAACTAAAAAGTTCAGGGACTACTCTTCAAAGAACTAAAAGGTTCAGGGACTTCTCTTCAAAGAACTAAAAGGTTCAGGGACTTCTCTTCAAGAGCAAAAAGGTTCAGGGACTTCTCTTCCAAGAACTAAAAGGATCAGGGACGTCTCTTCCAAGAACTAAAAGGTTCAGGGACTTCTCTTTATAGAACTAAAAGGTTCAGGGACTTCTCTTCTCAGAACTAAAGAGTTCAGGTACTTCTCTTCATAGAACTAAAAGTTTTACGGACTTCTCTTCTCCGAACTAAAAGGTTCAGGGACTTCTCTTCATAGAACTAAAAGTTTCAGGGACTTCTTTTCATAGACCTAAAAGGTTCATGGACTTCTCTACAGGAACTAAAAGGTTCAGGGATTTCTCTTCATAGAACCATAAGGTTCAGGGACTTCTCTTTAAAGAACTAAAAGTTTCTTGGACTTCTCTTCATGAACTAAAAGGTTCAGGGACTTCTCTTCATAGAACTAAAAGGTTCAGGGACTTCTCTTCAGGAACTAAAAGCTTCAGGGACTTCTCTTTAAAGAACTAAAATCTTCAGGGAATTCTCTTCATAGAACTAAAAGGTTCAGGGACTTCTCTTCATAGACCTAAAAGGTTCATGGACTTCTCCTCAGGAACTACAAGGTTCAGGGACTTCTCTTCAGGAACTAAAAGGTTCAGGGACTTGACGTTAAAGAACTAAAAGGTTCAGGGAACTCTCTTCATAGAACTAAAAGGTTCACAGACTTTTCTTCTCCGAACTAAAAGGTTGAGGGACTTCTCTTCTTAGAACTAAAAGGTTGAGGGACATCTCTTCATAGATTTAAAAGGTTCAGGGACGTCTCTTAAATGAACTAAAAGGTTCAGGGACTTCTATTCTAAGAATTAAAAGTTTCAGGGACTTCTCTTCTCAGAACTAAAGGGTTCAGGGACTTCTCTTCATAGAACTAAAAGGTTCAGGGACTTCTCTTTAAAGAACTAAAAGGTTCAGGGACTTCTCTGTAAAGAACTAAAAGGTTCAGGGACTTCTCTTTATAGAACTAAAAGGTTCAGGGACTTCTCTTCATAGAACTAAAAGGTTCAAGGACGTCTCTTAAAAGAACTAAAAGGTTCAGGGACATCTCTTTATAGAACTAAAAGGTTCAGGGAATTCTCTTCTTAGAACTAAAAGGTTCAGGGACTTCTCTTCTCAGAACTAAAAAGTTCAAGGACTACTCTTCAAAGAACTAAAAGGTTCAGGGACTTCTCTTCAAAGAACTAAAAGGTTCAGAGACTTCTCTTTAGGAACTAATTGCTTCAGGGACTTCTCTTTAAAGAACTAAAAGGTTCAGGGACTTCTCTTCAAGAGCAAAAGGGTTCAGGGACGTCTCTTATCCAGAACTAAAAGGATCAGGGACGTCTCTTCCAAGAACTAAAAGGTTCAGGGACTTCTCTTTATAGAACTAAAAGGTGCAGGGACTTCTCTTCATAGAACTAAAAGGTTCAGGGACCTCTCTTCATAGAACTAAAAGGTTCACAGACTTCTCTTCTCCGAACTAAAAGGTTGAGGGACTTCTCTTCTTAGAACTAAAAGGTTGAGGGACATCTCTTCATAGATTTAAAAGGTCCAGGGACGTCTCTTAAATGAACTAAAAGGTTCAGGGACTTCTATTCTTAGAATTAAAAGTTTCAGGGACTTCTCTTCTCAGAACTAAAGGGTTCAGGGACTTCTCTTCATAGAACTAAAAGGTTCAGGGACTTCTCTTTAAAGAACTAAAAGGTTCAGGGACTTCTCTGTAAAGAACTAAAAGGTTCAGGGACTTCTCTTTATAGAACTAAAAGGTTCAGGGACTTCTCTTCATAGAACTAAAAGGTTCAAGGACGTCTCTTAAAAGAACTAAAAGGTTCAGGGACTTCTCTTCAAGAGCAAAAAGGTTCAGGGACTTCTCTTCCAAGAACTAAAAGGATCAGGGACGTCTCTTCCAAGAACTAAAAGGTTCAGGGACTTCTCTTTATAGAACTAAAAGGTTCAGGGACTTCTCTTCTCAGAACTAAAGAGTTCAGGTACTTCTCTTCATAGAACTAAAAGTTTTACGGACTTCTCTTCTCCGAACTAAAAGGTTCAGGGACTTCTCTTCATAGAACTAAAAGTTTCAGGGACTTCTTTTCATAGACCTAAAAGGTTCATGGACTTCTCTACAGGAACTAAAAGGTTCAGGGATTTCTCTTCATAGAACCATAAGGTTCAGGGACTTCTCTTTAAAGAACTAAAAGTTTCTTGGACTTCTCTTCATGAACTAAAAGGTTCAGGGACTTCTCTTCATAGAACTAAAAGGTTCAGGGACTTCTCTTCAGGAACTAAAAGCTTCAGGGACTTCTCTTTAAAGAACTAAAATCTTCAGGGAATTCTCTTCATAGAACTAAAAGGTTCAGGGACTTCTCTTCATAGACCTAAAAGGTTCATGGACTTCTCCTCAGGAACTACAAGGTTCAGGGACTTCTCTTCAGGAACTAAAAGGTTCAGGGACTTGACGTTAAAGAACTAAAAGGTTCAGGGAACTCTCTTCATAGAACTAAAAGGTTCACAGACTTCTCTTCTCCGAACTAAAAGGTTGAGGGACTTCTCTTCTTAGAACTAAAAGGTTGAGGGACATCTCTTCATAGATTTAAAAGGTTCAGGGACGTCTCTTAAATGAACTAAAAGGTTCAGGGACTTCTATTCTAAGAATTAAAAGTTTCAGGGACTTCTCTTCTCAGAACTAAAGGGTTCAGGGACTTCTCTTCATAGAACTAAAAGGTTCAGGGACTTCTCTTTAAAGAACTAAAAGGTTCAGGGACTTCTCTGTAAAGAACTAAAAGGTTCAGGGACTTCTCTTTATAGAACTAAAAGGTTCAGGGACTTCTCTTCATAGAACTAAAAGGTTCAAGGACGTCTCTTAAAAGAACTAAAAGGTTCAGGGACATCTCTTTATAGAACTAAAAGGTTCAGGGAATTCTCTTCTTAGAACTAAAAGGTTCAGGGACTTCTCTTCTCAGAACTAAAAAGTTCAAGGACTACTCTTCAAAGAACTAAAAGGTTCAGGGACTTCTCTTCAAAGAACTAAAAGGTTCAGAGACTTCTCTTTAGGAACTAATTGCTTCAGGGACTTCTCTTTAAAGAACTAAAAGGTTCAGGGACTTCTCTTCAAGAGCAAAAGGGTTCAGGGACGTCTCTTATCCAGAACTAAAAGGATCAGGGACGTCTCTTCCAAGAACTAAAAGGTTCAGGGACTTCTCTTTATAGAACTAAAAGGTGCAGGGACTTCTCTTCATAGAACTAAAAGGTTCAGGGACCTCTCTTCATAGAACTAAAAGGTTCACAGACTTCTCTTCTCCGAACTAAAAGGTTGAGGGACTTCTCTTCTTAGAACTAAAAGGTTGAGGGACATCTCTTCATAGATTTAAAAGGTCCAGGGACGTCTCTTAAATGAACTAAAAGGTTCAGGGACTTCTATTCTAAGAATTAAAAGTTTCAGGGACTTCTCTTCTCAGAACTAAAGGGTTCAGGGACTTCTCTTCATAGAACTAAAAGGTTCAGGGACTTCTCTTTAAAGAACTAAAAGGTTCAGGGACTTCTCTGTAAAGAACTAAAAGGTTCAGGGACTTCTCTTTATAGAACTAAAAGGTTCAGGGACTTCTCTTCATAGAACTAAAAGGTTCAAGGACGTCTCTTAAAAGAACTAAAAGGTTCAGGGACATCTCTTTATAGAACTAAAAGGTTCAGGGAATTCTCTTCTTAGAACTAAAAGGTTCAGGGACTTCTCTTCTCAGAACTAAAAAGTTCAGGGACTACTCTTCAAAGAACTAAAAGGTTCAGGGACTTCTCTTCAAAGAACTAAAAGGTTCAGAGACTTCTCTTTAGGAACTAATTGCTTCAGGGACTTCTCTTTAAAGAACTAAAAGGTTCAGGGACTTCTCTTCAAGAGCAAAAGGGTTCAGGGACGTCTCTTATCCAGAACTAAAAGGATCAGGGACGTCTCTTCCAAGAACTAAAAGGTTCAGGGACTTCTCTTTATAGAACTAAAAGGTTCAGGGACTTCTCTTCTCAGAACTAAAAGGTTCAGGGACTTCTTTTCATAGACCTAAAAGGTTCATGGACTTCTCTACAGGAACTAAAAGGTTCAGGGATTTCTCTTCATAGAACCATAAGGTTCAGGGACTTCTCTTTAAAGAACTAAAAGATTCTTGGACTTCTCTTCAGGAACTAAAAGGTTCAGGGACTTCTCTTCATAGAACTAAAAGGTTCAGGGACTTCTCTTCAGGAACTAAAAGATTCAGGGACTTCTCTTTAAAGAACTAACAGGTTCAGTAACTTTTCTTCAGGAACTGAAAGGTTCAGGGACTTCTCTTCCAAGAACTAAAAGGATCAGGGATGTCTCTTCCAAGAACTAAAAGGTTCAGGCACGTCTCTTCCAAGACCTAAAAGGTTCAGGGACTTCTCTTCATAGAACTAAAAGGTTCAGGGACTTCTCTTCCAAGAATTAAAAGGTTCAGGGACTTCTATTCTTAGACCTAAAAGGTACATGGACTTCTCGTCATGAACTAAAAGGTGCAGGGACTTCTCTTCATAGAACTAAAAGATTCAGGGACTTCTCTTTAAAGAACTAAAATCTTCAGGGACTTCTCTTCATAGAACTAAAAGGTTCAGGGACTTCTCTTCAAAGGACTAAAAGGTTCATGGACTTCTCTTTATAGAACTAAAAGGTTCAGGGACTTCTCTTCTCAGAACTAAAGGGTTCAGGGACTTCTCTTCATAGAACTAAAAGGTTCAGGGACTTCTCTGTAAAGAACTAAAAGGTTCAGGGACTTCTCATTATAGAACTAAAAGGTTCAGGGACTTCTCTTCATAGAACTAAAAGGTGCAGGGACTTCTCTTCATAGAACTAAAAGATTCAGGGACTTCTCTTCATAGAACTAAAATTTTCATGGACTTCTCTTTAAAGAACTAAAAGGTTCAGGGACTTCTCTGTAAAGAACTAAAAGGTTCAGGGACTTCTCTTTATAGAACTAAAAGGTTCAGGGACTTCTCTTCATAGAACTAAAAGGTTCACGGACGTCTCTTAAAAGAACTAAAAGGTTCAGGGACATCTCTTTATAGAACTAAAAGGTTCAGGGAATTCTCTTCTTAGAACTAAAAGGTTCAGGGACTTCTCTTTATAGAACTAAAAGGTTCAGGGACTTCTCTTCTCAGAACTAAAGGGTTCAGGGACTTCTCTTCATAGAAGTAAAAGGTTCAAGGACTTCTCTGTAAAGAACTAAAAGGTTCAGGGACTTCTCATTATAGAACTAAAAGGTGCATGGACTTCTCTTCATAGAACTAAAAGGTGCAGGGACTTCTCTTCATAGAACTAAAAGATTCAGGGACTTCTCTTCATAGAACTAAAAGGTTCAGGGACTTCTCTTCAAAGGACTAAAAGGTTCATGGACTTCTCTTTATAGAACTAAAAGGTTCAGGGACTTCTCTTCTCAGAACTAAAGGGTTCAGGGACTTCTCTTCATAGAAGTAAAAGGTTCAGGGACTTCTCTGTAAAGAACTAAAAGGTTCAGGGACTTCTCATTATAGAACTAAAAGGTTCAGGGACTTCTCTTCATAGAACTAAAAGGTTCAGGGACTTCTCTTCAAAGGACTAAAAGGTTCATGGACTTCTCTTTATAGAACTAAAAGGTTCAGGGACTTCTCTTCTCAGAACTAAAGGGTTCAGGGACTTCTCTTCATAGAAGTAAAAGGTTCAGGGACTTCTCTGTAAAGAACTAAAAGGTTCAGGGACTTCTCATTATAGAACTAAAAGGTTCAGGGACTTCTCTTCATAGAACTAAAAGGTGCAGGGACTTCTCTTCATAGAACTAAAAGATTCAGGGACTTCTCTTCATAGAACTAAAATTTTCATGGACTTCTCTTCAAAGAACTAAAAGGTTCAGAGACTTCTCTTTAGGAACTAATTGCTTCAGGGACTTCTCTTTAAAGAACTAAAAGGTTCAGGGACTTCTCTTCAAGAGCAAAAGGGTTCAGGGACGTCTCTTATCCAGAACTAAAAGGATCAGGGACGTCTCTTCCAAGAACTAAAAGGTTCAGGGACTTCTCTTTATAGAACTAAAAGGTGCAGGGACTTCTCTTCATAGAACTAAAAGGTTCAGGGACCTCTCTTCATAGAACTAAAAGGTTCACAGACTTCTCTTCTCCGAACTAAAAGGTTGAGGGACTTCTCTTCTTAGAACTAAAAGGTTGAGGGACATCTCTTCATAGATTTAAAAGGTTCAGGGACGTCTCTTAAATGAACTAAAAGGTTCAGGGACTTCTATTCTAAGAATTAAAAGTTTCAGGGACTTCTCTTCTCAGAACTAAAGGGTTCAGGGACTTCTCTTCATAGAACTAAAAGGTTCAGGGACTTCTCTTTAAAGAACTAAAAGGTTCAGGGACTTCTCTGTAAAGAACTAAAAGGTTCAGGGACTTCTCTTTATAGAACTAAAAGGTTCAGGGACTTCTCTTCATAGAACTAAAAGGTTCAAGGACGTCTCTTAAAAGAACTAAAAGGTTCAGGGACATCTCTTTATAGAACTAAAAGGTTCAGGGAATTCTCTTCTTAGAACTAAAAGGTTCAGGGACTTCTCTTCTCAGAACTAAAAAGTTCAGGGACTACTCTTCAAAGAACTAAAAGGTTCAGGGACTTCTCTTCAAAGAACTAAAAGGTTCAGAGACTTCTCTTTAGGAACTAATTGCTTCAGGGACTTCTCTTTAAAGAACTAAAAGGTTCAGGGACTTCTCTTCAAGAGCAAAAGGGTTCAGGCACGTCTCTTATCCAGAACTAAAAGGATCAGGGACGTCTCTTCCAAGAACTAAAAGGTTCAGGGACTTCTCTTTATAGAACTAAAAGGTTCAGGGACTTCTCTTCTCAGAACTAAAAGGTTCAGGGACTTCTTTTCATAGACCTAAAAGGTTCATGGACTTCTCTACAGGAACTAAAAGGTTCAGGGATTTCTCTTCATAGAACCATAAGGTTCAGGGACTTCTCTTTAAAGAACTAAAAGATTCTTGGACTTCTCTTCAGGAACTAAAAGGTTCAGGGACTTCTCTTCATAGAACTAAAAGGTTCAGGGACTTCTCTTCAGGAACTAAAAGATTCAGGGACTTCTCTTTAAAGAACTAACAGGTTCAGTAACTTTTCTTCAGGAACTGAAAGGTTCAGGGACTTCTCTTCCAAGAACTAAAAGGATCAGGGATGTCTCTTCCAAGAACTAAAAGGTTCAGGCACGTCTCTTCCAAGACCTAAAAGGTTCAGGGACTTCTCTTCATAGAACTAAAAGGTTCAGGGACTTCTCTTCCAAGAATTAAAAGGTTCAGGGACTTCTATTCTTAGACCTAAAAGGTACATGGACTTCTCGTCATGAACTAAAAGGTGCAGGGACTTCTCTTCATAGAACTAAAAGATTCAGGGACTTCTCTTTAAAGAACTAAAATCTTCAGGGACTTCTCTTCATAGAACTAAAAGGTTCAGGGACTTCTCTTCAAAGGACTAAAAGGTTCATGGACTTCTCTTTATAGAACTAAAAGGTTCAGGGACTTCTCTTCTCAGAACTAAAGGGTTCAGGGACTTCTCTTCATAGAACTAAAAGGTTCAGGGACTTCTCTGTAAAGAACTAAAAGGTTCAGGGACTTCTCTTCATAGAACTAAAAGGTGCAGGGACTTCTCTTCATAGAACTAAAAGATTCAGGGACTTCTCTTCATAGAACTAAAATTTTCATGGACTTCTCTTTAAAGAACTAAAAGGTTCAGGGACTTCTCTGTAAAGAACTAAAAGGTTCAGGGACTTCTCTTTATAGAACTAAAAGGTTCAGGGACTTCTCTTCATAGAACTAAAAGGTTCACGGACGTCTCTTAAAAGAACTAAAAGGTTCAGGGACATCTCTTTATAGAACTAAAAGGTTCAGGGAATTCTCTTCTTAGAACTAAAAGGTTCAGGGACTTCTCTTTATAGAACTAAAAGGTTCAGGGACTTCTCTTCTCAGAACTAAAGGGTTCAGGGACTTCTCTTCATAGAAGTAAAAGGTTCAAGGACTTCTCTGTAAAGAACTAAAAGGTTCAGGGACTTCTCATTATAGAACTAAAAGGTGCATGGACTTCTCTTCATAGAACTAAAAGGTGCAGGGACTTCTCTTCATAGAACTAAAAGATTCAGGGACTTCTCTTCATAGAACTAAAAGGTTCAGGGACTTCTCTTCAAAGGACTAAAAGGTTCATGGACTTCTCTTTATAGAACTAAAAGGTTCAGGGACTTCTCTTCTCAGAACTAAAGGGTTCAGGGACTTCTCTTCATAGAAGTAAAAGGTTCAGGGACTTCTCTGTAAAGAACTAAAAGGTTCAGGGACTTCTCATTATAGAACTAAAAGGTTCAGGGACTTCTCTTCATAGAACTAAAAGGTTCAGGGACTTCTCTTCAAAGGACTAAAAGGTTCATGGACTTCTCTTTATAGAACTAAAAGGTTCAGGGACTTCTCTTCTCAGAACTAAAGGGTTCAGGGACTTCTCTTCATAGAAGTAAAAGGTTCAGGGACTTCTCTGTAAAGAACTAAAAGGTTCATGGACTTCTCATTATAGAACTAAAAGGTTCAGGGACTTCTCTTCAAAGAACTAAAAGGTGCAGGGACTTCTCTTCATAGAACTAAAAGATTCAGGGACTTCTCTTCGAAGAACTAAAAGGTTCATGGACTTCTCTTTAAAGAACTAAAAGGTTCAGGGACTTCTCTGTAAAGAACTAAAAGGTTCAGGGACTTCTCTTTATAGAACTAAAAGGTTCAGGGACTTCTCTTCATAGAACTAAAAGATTCAAGGACGTCTCTTAAAAGAACTAAAAGGTTCAGGGACATCTCTTTATAGAACTAAAAGGTTCAGGGAATTCTCTTCTTAGAACTAAAAGGTTCAGGGACTTCTCTTCTCAGAACTAAAAAGTTCAGGGACTACTCTTCAAAGAACTAAAAGGTTCAGGGACTTCTCTTCAAAGAACTAAAAGGTTCAGAGACTTCTCTTTAGGAACTAATTGCTTCAGGGACTTCTCTTTAAAGAACTAAAAGGTTCAGGGACTTCTCTTCAAGAGCAAAAGGGTTCAGGGACGTCTCTTATCCAGAACTAAAAGGATCAGGGACGTCTCTTCCAAGAACTAAAAGGTTCAGGGACTTCTCTTTATAGAACTAAAAGGTTCAGGGACTTCTCTTCTCAGAACTAAAAGGTTCAGGGACTTCTTTTCATAGACCTAAAAGGTTCATGGACTTCTCTACAGGAACTAAAAGGTTCAGGGATTTCTCTTCATAGAACCATAAGGTTCAGGGACTTCTCTTTAAAGAACTAAAAGATTCTTGGACTTCTCTTCAGGAACTAAAAGGTTCAGGGACTTCTCTTCATAGAACTAAAAGGTTCAGGGACTTCTCTTCAGGAACTAAAAGATTCAGGGACTTCTCTTTAAAGAACTAACAGGTTCAGTAACTTTTCTTCAGGAACTGAAAGGTTCAGGGACTTCTCTTCCAAGAACTAAAAGGATCAGGGATGTCTCTTCCAAGAACTAAAAGGTTCAGGCACGTCTCTTCCAAGACCTAAAAGGTTCAGGGACTTCTCTTCATAGAACTAAAAGGTTCAGGGACTTCTCTTCCAAGAATTAAAAGGTTCAGGGACTTCTATTCTTAGACCTAAAAGGTACATGGACTTCTCGTCATGAACTAAAAGGTGCAGGGACTTCTCTTCATAGAACTAAAAGATTCAGGGACTTCTCTTTAAAGAACTAAAATCTTCAGGGACTTCTCTTCATAGAACTAAAAGGTTCAGGGACTTCTCTTCAAAGGACTAAAAGGTTCATGGACTTCTCTTTATAGAACTAAAAGGTTCAGGGACTTCTCTTCTCAGAACTAAAGGGTTCAGGGACTTCTCTTCATAGAACTAAAAGGTTCAGGGACTTCTCTGTAAAGAACTAAAAGGTTCAGGGACTTCTCATTATAGAACTAAAAGGTTCAGGGACTTCTCTTCATAGAACTAAAAGGTGCAGGGACTTCTCTTCATAGAACTAAAAGATTCAGGGACTTCTCTTCATAGAACTAAAATTTTCATGGACTTCTCTTTAAAGAACTAAAAGGTTCAGGGACTTCTCTGTAAAGAACTAAAAGGTTCAGGGACTTCTCTTTATAGAACTAAAAGGTTCAGGGACTTCTCTTCATAGAACTAAAAGGTTCACGGACGTCTCTTAAAAGAACTAAAAGGTTCAGGGACATCTCTTTATAGAACTAAAAGGTTCAGGGAATTCTCTTCTTAGAACTAAAAGGTTCAGGGAATTCTCTTTATAGAACTAAAAGGTTCAGGGACTTCTCTTCTCAGAACTAAAGGGTTCAGGGACTTCTCTTCATAGAAGTAAAAGGTTCAAGGACTTCTCTGTAAAGAACTAAAAGGTTCAGGGACTTCTCATTATAGAACTAAAAGGTGCATGGACTTCTCTTCATAGAACTAAAAGGTGCAGGGACTTCTCTTCATAGAACTAAAAGATTCAGGGACTTCTCTTCATAGAACTAAAAGGTTCAGGGACTTCTCTTCAAAGGACTAAAAGGTTCATGGACTTCTCTTTATAGAACTAAAAGGTTCAGGGACTTCTCTTCTCAGAACTAAAGGGTTCAGGGACTTCTCTTCATAGAAGTAAAAGGTTCAGGGACTTCTCTGTAAAGAACTAAAAGGTTCAGGGACTTCTCATTATAGAACTAAAAGGTTCAGGGACTTCTCTTCATAGAACTAAAAGGTTCAGGGACTTCTCTTCAAAGGACTAAAAGGTTCATGGACTTCTCTTTATAGAACTAAAAGGTTCAGGGACTTCTCTTCTCAGAACTAAAGGGTTCAGGGACTTCTCTTCATAGAAGTAAAAGGTTCAGGGACTTCTCTGTAAAGAACTAAAAGGTTCAGGGACTTCTCATTATAGAACTAAAAGGTTCAGGGACTTCTCTTCATAGAACTAAAAGGTGCAGGGACTTCTCTTCATAGAACTAAAAGATTCAGGGACTTCTCTTCATAGAACTAAAAGGTTCATGGACTTCTCTTTAAAGAACTAAAAGGTTCAGGGACTTCTCTGTAAAGAACTAAAAGGTTCAGGGACTTCTCTTTATAGAACTAAAAGGTTCAGGGACTTCTCTTCATAGAACTAAAAGGTTCAAGGACGTCTCTTAAAAGAACTAAAAGGTTCAGGGACATCTCTTTATAGAACTAAAAGGTTCAGGGAATTCTCTTCTTAGAACTAAAAGGTTCAGGGACTTCTCTTCTCAGAACTAAAAAGTTCAGGGACTACTCTTCAAAGAACTAAAAGGTTCAGGGACTTCTCTTCAAAGAACTAAAAGGTTCAGAGACTTCTCTTTAGGAACTAATTGCTTCAGGGACTTCTCTTTAAAGAACTAAAAGGTTCAGGGACTTCTCTTCAAGAGCAAAAGGGTTCAGGGACTTCTCTTATCCAGAACTAAAAGGATCAGGGACGTCTCTTCCAAGAACTAAAAGGTTCAGGGACTTCTCTTTATAGAACTAAAAGGTTCAGGGACTTCTCTTCTCAGAACTAAAAGGTTCAGGGACTTCTTTTCATAGACCTAAAAGGTTCATGGACTTCTCTACAGGAACTAAAAGGTTCAGGGATTTCTCTTCATAGAACCATAAGGTTCAGGGACTTCTCTTTAAAGAACTAAAAGATTCTTGGACTTCTCTTCAGGAACTAAAAGGTTCAGGGACTTCTCTTCATAGAACTAAAAGGTTCAGGGACTTCTCTTCAGGAACTAAAAGATTCAGGGACTTCTCTTTAAAGAACTAACAGGTTCAGTAACTTTTCTTCAGGAACTGAAAGGTTCAGGGACTTCTCTTCCAAGAACTAAAAGGATCAGGGATGTCTCTTCCAAGAACTAAAAGGTTCAGGCACGTCTCTTCCAAGACCTAAAAGGTTCAGGGACTTCTCTTCATAGAACTAAAAGGTTCAGGGACTTCTCTTCCAAGAATTAAAAGGTTCAGGGACTTCTATTCTTAGACCTAAAAGGTTCATGGACTTCTCGTCATGAACTAAAAGGTGCAGGGACTTCTCTTCATAGAACTAAAAGATTCAGGGACTTCTCTTTAAAGATCTAAAATCTTCAGGGACTTCTCTTCATAGAACTAAAAGGTTCAGGGACTTCTCTTCAAAGGACTAAAAGGTTCATGGACTTCTCTTTATAGAACTAAAAGGTTCAGGGACTTCTCTTCTCAGAACTAAAGGGTTCAGGGACTTCTCTTCATAGAACTAAAAGGTTCAGGGACTTCTCTGTAAAGAACTAAAAGGTTCAGGGACTTCTCATTATAGAACTAAAAGGTTCAGGGACTTCTCTTCATAGAACTAAAAGGTGCAGGGACTTCTCTTCATAGAACTAAAAGATTCAGGGACTTCTCTTTATAGAACTAAAAGGTTCAGGGACTTCTCTGTAAAGAACTAAAAGGTTCAGGGACTTCTCTTTATAGAACTAAAAGGTTCAGGGACTTCTCTTCATAGAACTAAAAGGTTCACGGACGTCTCTTAAAAGAACTAAAAGGTTCAGGGACATCTCTTTATAGAACTAAAAGGTTCAGGGAATTCTCTTCTTAGAACTAAAAGGTTCAGGGACTTCTCTTTATAGAACTAAAAGGTTCAGGGACTTCTCTTCTCAGAACTAAAGGGTTCAGGGACTTCTCTTCATAGAATTAAAAGTTTCACGGACTTCTCGTCTCCGAACTAAAAGGTTCAGGGACTTCTTTTCAGAGACCTAAAAGGTTCATGGACTTCTCTACAAGAACTAAAAGGTTCAGGGATTTCTCTTCATAGAACCATAAGGTTCAGGGACTTCTCTTTAAAGAACTAAAAGTTTCTTGGACTTCTCTTCAGGAACTAAAAGGTTCAGGGACTTCTCTTCATAGAACTAAAAGGTGCAGGGACTTCTCCTCATAGAACTAAAAGATTCAGGGACTTCTCTTTAAAGAACTAAAATCTTCAGGGACTTCTCTTCATAGAACTAAAAGGTTCAGGGACTTCTCTTCAAAGGACTAAAAGGTTCATGGACTTCTCTTTATAGAACTAAAAGGTTCAGGGACTTCTCTTCTCAGAACTAAAGGGTTCAGGGACTTCTTTTCATAGAACTAAAAGGTTCAGGGACTTCTCTGTAAAGAACTAAAAGGTTCAGGGACTTCTCATTATAGAACTAAAAGGTTCAGGGACTTCTCTTCATAGAACTACAAGTTGCAGGGACTTCTCTTCATAGGACTAAAAGATTCAGGGACTTCTCTTGAAAGAACTAACAGGTTCAGTAACTTTTCTTCAGGAACTGAAAGGTTCAGGGACTTCTCTTCCAAGAACTAAAAGGATCAGGGATGTCTCTTCCAAGAACTAAAAGGTTCAGGCACGTCTCTTCCAAGACCTAAAAGGTTCAGGGACTTCTCTTCATAGAACTAAAAGGTTCAGGGACTTCTCTTCCAAGAACTAAAAGGTTCAGGGACTTCTATTCTCTGAACTAAAGAGTTCAGGTACTTCTCTTCATAGAACTAAAAGTTTTACGGACTTCTCTTCTCCGACCTAAAAGGTTCATGGACTTCTCGTCATGAACTAAAAGGTGCAGGGACTTCTCTTCATAGAACTAAAAGATTCAGGGACTTCTCTTTAAAGAACTAAACTCTTCAGGGACTTCTCTTCATAGAACTAAAAGGTTCAGGGACTTCTCTTCAAAGTACTAAAAGGTTCATGGACTTCTCTTTATAGAACTAAAAGGTTCAGGGACTTCTCTTCTCAGAACTAAAGGGTTCAGGGACTTCTCTTCATAGAACTAAAAGGTTCAGGGACTTCTCTGTAAAGAACTAAAAGGTTCAGGGACTTCTCATTATAGAACTAAAAGGTTCAGGGACTTCTCTTCATAGAACTAAAAGGTGCAGGGACTTCTCTTCATAGAACTAAAAGATTCAGGGACTTCTCTTCATAGAACTAAAATTTTCATGGACTTCTCTTTAAAGAACTAAAAGGTTCAGGGACTTCTCTGTAAAGAACTAAAAGGTTCAGGGACTTCTCTTTATAGAAATAAAAGGTTCAGGGACTTCTCTTCATAGAACTAAAAGGTTCACGGACGTCTCTTAAAAGAACTAAAAGGTTCAGGGACATCTCTTTATAGAACTAAAAGGTTCAGGGAATTCTCTTCTTAGAACTAAAAGGTTCAGGGACTTCTCTTTATAGAACTAAAAGGTTCAGGGACTTCTCTTCTCAGAACTAAAGGGTTCAGGGACTTCTCTTCATAGAATTAAAAGTTTCACTGACTTCTCGTCTCCGAACTAAAAGGTTCAGGGACTTCTCTTCAGGAACTAAAAGGTTCAGGGACTTGACGTTAAAGAACTAAAAGGTTCAGGGACCTCTCTTTATAGAACTAAAAGGTTCAGGGACTTCTCTTCATAGAACTAAAAGGTTCACGGACTGCTCTTCTTAGAACTAAAAGGTTGAGGGACTTCTCTTCTCAGAACTAAAAGGTTGAGGGACATCTCTTCATAGAACTAAAGTGTTCATTGACGTCTTTTCATAGAACTAAAAGGTTTAGGGACGTCTCTTAAAAGAACTTAAAGGTTCAGGGACTTCTCTTTTCAGAATTAAAAGTTTCAGGGACTTCTCTTCATAGAACTAAAAAGTTTGGGGACATCTCTTCAAAGAACTAAAAGGTTCAGGGACTTCTCTTCATAGAACTAAAAGGTTCAGGGACTTCTTTTCATAGACCTAAAAGGTTCATGGACTTCTCTTTAAAGAACTAAAACGTTCAGGGACTTCTATTCAGGAACTAAAAGGTTCAGGGACTTCTCTTTATAGAACTAAAAGGTTCAGGGACTTCTCTTCTCAGAACTAAAGGGTTCAGGGACTTCTCTTCATAGAACTAAAAGGTTCAGGGACTTCTCTGTAAAGAACTAAAAGGTTCAGGGACTTCTCATTATAGAACTAAAAGGTTCAGGGACTTCTATTCATAGAACTAAAAGGTTCAGGGACTTCTCTGTAAAGAACTAAAAGGTTCAGGGACTTCTCATTATAGAACTAAAAGGTTCAGGGACTTCTCTTCATAGAACTAAAAGATGCAGGGACTTCTTTTCATAGACCTAAAAGGTTCATGGACTTCTCTTTAAAGTACTAAAAGGTTCAGGGACTTCTCTGTAAAGAACTAAAAGGTTCAGGGACTTCTCTTTATAGAACTAAAAGGTTCAGGGACTTCTCTTCATAGAACTAAAAAGTTCAGGGACTACTCTTCAAAGAACTAAAAGGTTCAGGGACTTCTCTTCAAAGAACTAAAAGGTTCAGGGACTTCTCTTCAAGAGCAAAAAGGTTCAGGGACTTCTCTTCCAAGAACTAAAAGGATCAGGGAAGTCTCTTCCAAGAACTAAAAGGTTCAGGGACTTCTCTTTATAGAACTAAAAGGTTCAGGGACTTCTCTTCTCTGAACTAAAGAGTTCAGGTACTTCACTTCATAGAACTAAAAGTTTTACGGACTTCTCTTCTCCGAACTAAAAAGTTCAGGGACTACTCTTCAAAGAACTAAAAGGTTCAGGGACTTCTCTTCAAAGAACTAAAAGGTTCAGAGACTTCTCTTTAGGAACTAATTGTTTCAGGGACGTCTCTTAAAAGAACTAAAAGGTTCAGGGACTTCTCTTCAAGAGCAAAAAGGTTCAGGGACTTCTCTTCCAAGAACTAAAAGGATCAGGGACGTCTCTTCCAAGAACTAAAAGGTTCAGGGACTTCTCTTTATAGAACTAAAAGGTTCAGGGACTTCTCTTCTCAGAACTAAAGAGTTCAGGTACTTCTCTTCATAGAACTAAAAGTTTTACGGACTTCTCTTCTCCGAACTAAAAGGTTCAGGGACTTCTCTTCATAGAACTAAAAGTTTCAGGGACTTCTTTTCATAGACCTAAAAGGTTCATGGACTTCTCTACAGGAACTAAAAGGTTCAGGGATTTCTCTTCATAGAACCATAAGGTTCAGAGACTTCTCTTTAAAGAACTAAAAGTTTCTTGGACTTCTCTTCATGAACTAAAAGGTTCAGGGACTTCTCTTCATAGAACTAAAAGGTTCAGGGACTTCTCTTCAGGAACTAAAAGCTTCAGGGACTTCTCTTTAAAGAACTAAAATCTTCAGGGACTTCTCTTCATAGAACTAAAAGGTTCAGGGACTTCTCTTCATAGACCTAAAAGGTTCATGGACTTCTCCTCAGGAACTACAAGGTTCAGGGACTTCTCTTCAGGAACTAAAAGGTTCAGGGACTTGACGTTAAAGAACTAAAAGGTTCAGGGACCTCTCTTCATAGAACTAAAAGGTTCACAGACTTCTCTTCTCCGAACTAAAAGGTTGAGGGACTTCTCTTCTTAGAACTAAAAGGTTGAGGGACATCTCTTCATAGATTTAAAAGGTTCAGGGACGTCTCTTAAATGAACTAAAAGGTTCAGGGACTTCTATTCTAAGAATTAAAAGTTTCAGGGACTTCTCTTCTCAGAACTAAAGGGTTCAGGGACTTCTCTTCATAGAACTAAAAGGTTCAGGGACTTCTCTGTAAAGAACTAAAAGGTTCAGGGACTTCTCTTTATAGAACTAAAAGGTTCAGGGACTTCTCTTCATAGAACTAAAAGGTTCACGGACTGCTCTTCTTAGAACTAAAAGGTTGAGGGACTTCTCTTCTCCGAACTAAAAGGTTCAGGGACTTCTCTTCATAGAACTAAAAGGTTCAGGGACTTCTCTTCATAGAACTAAAAGGTTCACGGACTGCTCTTCTTAGAACTAAAAGGTTGAGGGACTTCTCTTCTCCGAACTAAAAGGTTCAGGGACTTCTCTTCATAGAACTAAAAGTTTCAGGGACTTCTTTTCATAGACCTAAAAGGTTCATGGACTTCTCTTCATGAACTAAAAGGTTCAGGGACTTCTCTTCATAGAACTAAAAGGTTCAGGGACTTCTCTTCAGGAACTAAAAGCTTCAGGGACTTCTCTTTAAAGAGCTAAAAGGTTCAGTAACTTTTCTTCAGGAATTGAAAGGTTCAGGGACTTCTCTTCCAAGAACTAAAAGGATTAGGGATGTCTCTTCCAAGAACTAAAAGGTTCAGGCACGTCTCTTCTAAGACCTATAAGGTTCAGGGACTTCTCTTCATAGAACTAAAAGGTTCAGGGACTTCTCTTCCAAGAACTAAAAGATTCAGGGACTTCTATTCTTAGACCTAAAAGGTTCAGGGACTTCTTTTCATAGACCTAAAAGGTTCATGGACTTCTCTACAGGAACTAAAAGGTTCAGGGATTTCTCTTCATAGAACCATAAGGTTCAGGGACTTCTCTTTAAAGAACTAAAAGTTTCTTGGACTTCTCTTCAGGAACTAAAAGGTTCAGGGACTTCTCTTCATAGAACTAAAAGGTGCAGGGACTTCTCTTCATAGAACTAAAAGATTAAGGGACTTCTCTTTAAAGAACTAAAATCTTCAGGGACTTCTCTTCATAGAACTAAAAGGTTCAGGGACTTCTCTTCATACACCTAAAAGGTTCATGGACTTCTCCTCAGGAACTACAAGGTTCAGGGACTTCTCTTCAGGAACTAAAACGTTCAGGGACTTGACGTTAAAGAACTAAAAGGTTCAGGGACTTCTCTTTATAGAACTAAAAGGTTCAGGGACTTCTCTTCATAGAACTAAAAGGTTCACGGACTGCTCTTCTTAGAACTAAAAGGTTGAGGGACTTCTCTTCTCAGAACTAAAAGGTTGAGGGACATCTCTTCATAGAACTAAAATGTTCATTGACGTCTTTTCATAGAACTAAAAGGTTTAGGGACGTCTCTTAAAAGAACTAAAAGGTTCAGGGACTTCTCTTTATAGAACTAAAAGGTTCAGGGACTTCTCTTCATAGAACTAAAAGGTTCAGGGACTTCTCTTCCAAGAACTAAAAGATTCAGGGACTTCTCTTCTTAGACCTAAAAGGTTCAGGGACTTCTTTTCATAGACCTAAAAGGTTCATGGACTTCTCTACAGGAACTAAAAGGTTCAGGGATTTCTCTTCATAGAACCATAAGGTTCAGGGACTTCTCTTTAAAGAACTAAACGTTTCTTGGACTTCTCTTCAGGAACTAAAAGGTTCAGGGACTTCTCTTCATAGAACTAAAAGGTGCAGGGACTTCTCTTCATAGAACTAAAAGATTCAGGGACTTCTCTTTAAAGAACTAAAATCTTCAGGGACTTCTCTTCATAGAACTAAAAGGTTCAGGGACTTCTCTTCATAGACCTAAAAGGTTCATGGACTTCTCCTCAGGAACTACAAGGTTCAGGGACTTCTCTTCAGGAACTAAAAGGTTCAGGGACTTGACGTTAAAGAACTAAAAGGTTCAGGGACCTCTCTTCATAGAACTAAAAGGTTCACAGACTTCTCTTCTCCGAACTAAAAGGTTGAGGGACTTCTCTTCTTAGAACTAAAAGGTTGAGGGACATCTCTTCATAGATTTAAAAGGTTCAGGGACGTCTCTTAAATGAACTAAAAGGTTCAGGGACTTCTATTCTAAGAATTAAAAGTTTCAGGGACTTCTCTTCAAAGAACTAAAAGGTTCAGGGACTTCTCTTCTCAGAACTAAAGGGTTCAGGGACTTCTCTTCATAGAACTAAAAGGTTCAGGGACTTCTCTGTAAAGAACTAAAAGGTTCAGGGACTTCTCTTTATAGAACTAAAAGGTTCAGGGACTTCTCTTCATAGAACTAAAAGGTTCACGGACTGCTCTTCTTAGAACTAAAAGGTTGAGGGACTTCTCTTCTCCGAACTAAAAGGTTCAGGGACTTCTCTTCATAGAACTAAAAGGTTCAGGGACTTCTTTTCATAGACCTAAAAGGTTCATGGACTTCTCTACAGGAACTAAAAGGTTCAGGGATTTCTCTTCATAGAACCATCATGTTCAGGGACTTCTCTTTAAAGAACTAAAAGTTTCTTGGACTTCTCTTCAGGAACTAAAAGGTTCAGGGACTTCTCTTCATAGAACTAAAAGGTGCAGGGACTTCTCTTCATAGAACTAAAAGATTCAGGGACTTCTCTTTAAAGAACTAAAATCTTCAGGGACTTCTCTTCATAGAACTAAAATGTTCAGGGACTTCTCTTCATAGACCTAAAAGGTTCATGGACTTCTCCTCAGGAACTACAAGGTTCAGGGACTTCTCTTCAGGAACTAAAAGGTTCAGGGACTTGACGTTAAAGAACTAAAAGGTTCAGGGACCTCTCTTCATAGAACTAAAAGGTGCAGGGACTTCTCTTCATAGAACTAAAAGATTCAGGGACTTCTCTTCATAGAACTAAAATTTTCATGGACTTCTCTTTAAAGAACTAAAAGGTTCAGGGACTTCTCTGTAAAGAACTAAAAGGTTCAGGGACTTCTCTTTATAGAACTAAAAGGTTCAGGGACTTCTCTTCATAGAACTAAAAGGTTCACGGACGTCTCTTAAAAGAACTAAAAGGTTCAGGGACATCTCTTTATAGAACTAAAAGGTTCAGGGAATTCTCTTCTTAGAACTAAAAGGTTCAGGGACTTCTCTTTATAGAACTAAAAGGTTCAGGGACTTCTCTTCTCAGAACTAAAGGGTTCAGGGACTTCTCTTCATAGAATTAAAAGTTTCACTGACTTTTCGTCTCCGAACTAAAAGGTTCAGGGACTTCTCTTCAGGAACTAAAAGGTTCAGGGACTTGACGTTAAAGAACTAAAAGGTTCAGGGACCTCTCTTTATAGAACTAAAAGGTTCAGGGACTTCTCTTCATAGAACTAAAAGGTTCACAGACTTCTCTTCTCCGAACTAAAAGGTTGAGGGACTTCTCTTCTTAGAACTAATAGGTTGAGGGACATCTCTTCATAGATTTAAAAGGTTCAGGGACGTCTCTTAAAAGAACTAAAAGGTTCAGGGACTTCTATTCTAAGAATTAAAAGTTTCAGGGACTTCTCTTCAAAGAACTAAAAGGTTCAGGGACTTCTCTTCTCAGAACTAAAGGGTTCAGGGACTTCTCTTCATAGAACTAAAACGTTCAGGGACTTCTCTGTAAAGAACTAAAAGGTTCAGGGACTTCTCTTTATAGAACTAAAAGGTTCAGGGACTTCTCTTCATAGAACTAAAAGGTTCACGGACTGCTCTTCTTAGAACTAAAAGGTTGAGGGACTTCTCTTCTCAGAACTAAAAGGTTGAGGGACATCTCTTCATAGAACTAAAGTGTTCATTGACGTCTTTTCATAGAACTAAAAGGTTTAGGGACGTCTCTTAAAAGAACTTAAAGATTCAGGGACTTCTCTTTTCAGAATTAAAAGTTTCAGGGACTTCTCTTCATAGAACTAAAAAGTTTGGGGACATCTCTTCAAAGAACTAAAAGGTTCAGGGACTTCTCTTCATAGAACTAAAAGGTTCAGGGACTTCTTTTCATAGACCTAAAAGGTTCATGGACTTCTCTTTAAAGAACTAAAACGTTCAGGGACTTCTATTCAGGAACTAAAAGGTTCAGGGACTTCTCTTTATAGAACTAAAAGGTTCAGGGACTTCTCTTCTCAGAACTAAAGGGTTCAGGGACTTCTCTTCATAGAACTAAAAGGTTCAGGGACTTCTCTGTAAAGAACTAAAAGGTTCAGGGACTTCTCATTATAGAACTAAAAGGTTCAGGGACTTCTATTCATAGAACTAAAAGGTTCAGGGACTTCTCTGTAAAGAACTAAAAGGTTCAGGGACTTCTCATTATAGAACTAAAAGGTTCAGGGACTTCTCTTCATAGAACTAAAAGATGCAGGGACTTCTTTTCATAGACCTAAAAGGTTCATGGACTTCTCTTTAAAGTACTAAAAGGTTCAGGGACTTCTCTGTAAAGAACTAAAAGGTTCAGGGACTTCTCTTTATAGAACTAAAAGGTTCAGGGACTTCTCTTCATAGAACTAAAAAGTTCAGGGACTACTCTTCAAAGAACTAAAAGGTTCAGGGACTTCTCTTCAAAGAACTAAAAGGTTCAGGGACTTCTCTTCAAGAGCAAAAAGGTTCAGGGACTTCTCTTCCAAGAACTAAAAGGATCAGGGACGTCTCTTCCAAGAACTAAAAGGTTCAGGGACTTCTCTTTATAGAACTAAAAGGTTCAGGGACTTCTCTTCTCAGAACTAAAGAGTTCAGGTACTTCTCTTCATAGAACTAAACGTTTTACGGACTTCTCTTCTCCGAACTAAAAGGTTCAGGGACTTCTCTTCATAGAACTAAAAGTTTCAGGGACTTCTTTTCATAGACCTAAAAGGTTCATGGACTTCTCTACAGGAACTAAAAGGTTCAGGGATTTCTCTTCATAGAACCATAAGGTTCAGGGACTTCTCTTTAAAGAACTAAAAGTTTCTTGGACTTCTCTTCATGAACTAAAAGGTTCAGGGACTTCTCTTCATAGAACTAAAAGGTTCAGGGACTTCTCTTCAGGAACTAAAAGCTTCAGGGACTTCTCTTTAAAGAACTAAAAGGTTCAGTAACTTTTCTTCAGGAACTGAAAGGTTCAGGGACTTCTCTTCCAAGAACTAAAAGGATTAGGGATGTCTCTTCCAAGAACTAAAAGGTTCAGGCACGTCTCTTCTAAGACCTATAAGGTTCAGGGACTTCTCTTCATAGAACTAAAAGGTTCAGGGACTTCTCTTCCAAGAACTAAAAGGTTCAGGGACTTCTCTTCATAGAACTAAAAGGTGCAGGGACTTCTCTTCATAGAACTAAAAGATTCAGGGACTTCTCTTCATAGAACTAAAATTTTCATGGACTTCTCTTTAAAGAACTAAAAGGTTCAGGGACTTCTCTGTAAAGAACTAAAAGGTTCAGGGACTTCTCTTTATAGAACTAAAAGGTTCAGGGACTTCTCTTCATAGAACTAAAAGGTTCACGGACGTCTCTTAAAAGAACTAAAAGGTTCAGGGACATCTCTTTATAGAACTAAAAGGTTCAGGGAATTCTCTTCTTAGAACTAAAAGGTTCAGGGACTTCTCTTTATAGAACTAAAAGGTTCAGGGACTTCTCTTCTCAGAACTAAAGGGTTCAGGGACTTCTCTTCATAGAATTAAAAGTTTCACTGACTTCTCGTCTCCGAACTAAAAGGTTCAGGGACTTCTCTTCAGGAACTAAAAGGTTCAGGGACTTGACGTTAAAGAACTAAAAGGTTCAGGGACCTCTCTTTATAGAACTAAAAGGTTCAGGGACTTCTCTTCATAGAACTAAAAGGTTCACAGACTTCTCTTCTCCGAACTAAAAGGTTGAGGGACTTCTCTTCTTAGAACTAATAGGTTGAGGGACATCTCTTCATAGATTTAAAAGGTTCAGGGACGTCTCTTAAATGAACTAAAAGGTTCAGGGACTTCTATTCTAAGAATTAAAAGTTTCAGGGACTTCTCTTCAAAGAACTAAAAGGTTCAGGGACTTCTCTTCTCAGAACTAAAGGGTTCAGGGACTTCTCTTCATAGAACTAAAAGGTTCAGGGACTTCTCTTTATAGAACTAAAAGGTTCAGGGACTTCTCTTCATAGAACTACAAGGTTCACGGACTGCTCTTCTTAGAACTTAAAGGTTGAGGGACTTCTCTTCTCAGAACTAAAAGGTTGAGGGACATCTCTTCATAGAACTAAAATGTTCATTGACGTCTTGTCATAGAACTAAAAGGTTTAGGGACGTCTCTTAAAAGAACTTAAAGGTTCAGGGACTTCTCTTTTCAGAATTAAAAGTTTCAGGGACTTCTCTTCATAGAACTAAAAAGTTTGGGGACATCTCTTCAAAGAACTAAAAGGTTCAGGGACTTCTCTTCATAGAACTAAAAGGTTCAGGGACTTCTTTTCATTGACCTAAAAGGTTCATGGACTTCTCTTTAAAGAACCAAAACGTTCAGGGACTTCTATTCAGGAACTAAAAGGTTCAGGGACTTCTCTTTATAGAACTAAAAGGTTCAGGGACTTCTCTTCTCAGAACTAAAGGGTTCAGGGACTTCTCTTCATAGAACTAAAAGGTTCAGGGACTTCTCTGTAAAGAACTAAAAGGTTCAGGGACTTCTCATTATAGAACTAAAAGGTTCAGGGACTTCTATTCATAGAACTAAAAGGTTCAGGGACTTCTCTGTAAAGAACTAAAAGGTTCAGGGACTTCTCATTATAGAACTAAAAGGTTCAGGGACTTCTCTTCATAGAACTAAAAGGTGCAGGGACTTCTTTTCATAGACCTAAAAGGTTCATGGACTTCTCTTTAAAGAACTAAAAGGGTCAGGGACTTCTCTGTAAAGAACTAAAAGGTTCAGGGACTTCTCTTTATAGAACTAAAAGGTT
The DNA here is from genome assembly GCF_947650265.1 of Symphodus melops. NCBI lineage: Eukaryota > Metazoa > Chordata > Actinopteri > Labriformes > Labridae > Symphodus > Symphodus melops. Next base: position 15,081,939 of record NC_136706.1, on the reverse strand, counting down.
CAGGGACTTCTCTTCATAGAACTAAAAAGTTCAGGGACTACTCTTCAAAGAACTAAAAGGTTCAGGGACTTCTCTTCAAAGAACTAAAAGGTTCAGAGACTTCTCTTTAGGAACTAATTGTTTCAGGGACGTCTCTTAAAAGAACTAAAAGGTTCAGGGACTTCTCTTCAAGAGCAAAAAGGTTCAGGGACTTCTCTTCCAAGAACTAAAAGGATCAGGGACGTCTCTTCCAAGAACTAAAAGGTTCAGGGACTTCTCTTTATAGAACTAAAAGGTTCAGGGACTTCTCTTCTCAGAACTAAAGAGTTCAGGTACTTCTCTTCATAGAACTAAAAGTTTTACGGACTTCTCTTCTCCGAACTAAAAGGTTCAGGGACTTCTCTTCATAGAACTAAAAGTTTCAGGGACTTCTTTTCATAGACCTAAAAGGTTCATGGACTTCTCTACAGGAACTAAAAGGTTCAGGGATTTCTCTTCATAGAACCATAAGGTTCAGGGACTTCTCTTTAAAGAACTAAAAGTTTCTTGGACTTCTCTTCATGAACTAAAAGGTTCAGGGACTTCTCTTCATAGAACTAAAAGGTTCAGGGACTTCTCTTCAGGAACTAAAAGCTTCAGGGACTTCTCTTTAAAGAACTAAAATCTTCAGGGACTTCTCTTCATAGAACTAAAAGGTTCAGGGACTTCTCTTCATAGACCTAAAAGGTTCATGGACTTCTCCTCAGGAACTACAAGGTTCAGGGACTTCTCTTCAGGAACTAAAAGGTTCAGGGACTTGACGTTAAAGAACTAAAAGGTTCAGGGACCTCTCTTCATAGAACTAAAAGGTTCACAGACTTCTCTTCTCCGAACTAAAAGGTTGAGGGACTTCTCTTCTTAGAACTAAAAGGTTGAGGGACATCTCTTCATAGATTTAAAAGGTTCAGGGACGTCTCTTAAATGAACTAAAAGGTTCAGGGACTTCTATTCTAAGAATTAAAAGTTTCAGGGACTTCTCTTCTCAGAACTAAAGGGTTCAGGGACTTCTCTTCATAGAACTAAAAGGTTCAGGGACTTCTCTTTAAAGAACTAAAAGGTTCAGGGACTTCTCTGTAAAGAACTAAAAGGTTCAGGGACTTCTCTTTATAGAACTAAAAGGTTCAGGGACTTCTCTTCATAGAACTAAAAGGTTCAAGGACGTCTCTTAAAAGAACTAAAAGGTTCAGGGACATCTCTTTATAGAACTAAAAGGTTCAGGGAATTCTCTTCTTAGAACTAAAAGGTTCAGGGACTTCTCTTCTCAGAACTAAAAAGTTCAGGGACTACTCTTCAAAGAACTAAAAGGTTCAGGGACTTCTCTTCAAAGAACTAAAAGGTTCAGAGACTTCTCTTTAGGAACTAATTGCTTCAGGGACTTCTCTTTAAAGAACTAAAAGGTTCAGGGACTTCTCTTCAAGAGCAAAAGGGTTCAGGGACGTCTCTTATCCAGAACTAAAAGGATCAGGGACGTCTCTTCCAAGAACTAAAAGGTTCAGGGACTTCTCTTTATAGAACTAAAAGGTGCAGGGACTTCTCTTCATAGAACTAAAAGGTTCAGGGACCTCTCTTCATAGAACTAAAAGGTTCACAGACTTCTCTTCTCCGAACTAAAAGGTTGAGGGACTTCTCTTCTTAGAACTAAAAGGTTGAGGGACATCTCTTCATAGATTTAAAAGGTCCAGGGACGTCTCTTAAATGAACTAAAAGGTTCAGGGACTTCTATTCTAAGAATTAAAAGTTTCAGGGACTTCTCTTCTCAGAACTAAAGGGTTCAGGGACTTCTCTTCATAGAACTAAAAGGTTCAGGGACTTCTCTTTAAAGAACTAAAAGGTTCAGGGACTTCTCTGTAAAGAACTAAAAGGTTCAGGGACTTCTCTTTATAGAACTAAAAGGTTCAGGGACTTCTCTTCATAGAACTAAAAGGTTCAAGGACGTCTCTTAAAAGAACTAAAAGGTTCAGGGACATCTCTTTATAGAACTAAAAGGTTCAGGGAATTCTCTTCTTAGAACTAAAAGGTTCAGGGACTTCTCTTCTCAGAACTAAAAAGTTCAGGGACTACTCTTCAAAGAACTAAAAGGTTCAGGGACTTCTCTTCAAAGAACTAAAAGGTTCAGAGACTTCTCTTTAGGAACTAATTGCTTCAGGGACTTCTCTTTAAAGAACTAAAAGGTTCAGGGACTTCTCTTCAAGAGCAAAAGGGTTCAGGGACGTCTCTTATCCAGAACTAAAAGGATCAGGGACGTCTCTTCCAAGAACTAAAAGGTTCAGGGACTTCTCTTTATAGAACTAAAAGGTTCAGGGACTTCTCTTCTCAGAACTAAAAGGTTCAGGGACTTCTTTTCATAGACCTAAAAGGTTCATGGACTTCTCTACAGGAACTAAAAGGTTCAGGGATTTCTCTTCATAGAACCATAAGGTTCAGGGACTTCTCTTTAAAGAACTAAAAGATTCTTGGACTTCTCTTCAGGAACTAAAAGGTTCAGGGACTTCTCTTCATAGAACTAAAAGGTTCAGGGACTTCTCTTCAGGAACTAAAAGATTCAGGGACTTCTCTTTAAAGAACTAACAGGTTCAGTAACTTTTCTTCAGGAACTGAAAGGTTCAGGGACTTCTCTTCCAAGAACTAAAAGGATCAGGGATGTCTCTTCCAAGAACTAAAAGGTTCAGGCACGTCTCTTCCAAGACCTAAAAGGTTCAGGGACTTCTCTTCATAGAACTAAAAGGTTCAGGGACTTCTCTTCCAAGAATTAAAAGGTTCAGGGACTTCTATTCTTAGACCTAAAAGGTACATGGACTTCTCGTCATGAACTAAAAGGTGCAGGGACTTCTCTTCATAGAACTAAAAGATTCAGGGACTTCTCTTTAAAGAACTAAAATCTTCAGGGACTTCTCTTCATAGAACTAAAAGGTTCAGGGACTTCTCTTCAAAGGACTAAAAGGTTCATGGACTTCTCTTTATAGAACTAAAAGGTTCAGGGACTTCTCTTCTCAGAACTAAAGGGTTCAGGGACTTCTCTTCATAGAACTAAAAGGTTCAGGGACTTCTCTGTAAAGAACTAAAAGGTTCAGGGACTTCTCATTATAGAACTAAAAGGTTCAGGGACTTCTCTTCATAGAACTAAAAGGTGCAGGGACTTCTCTTCATAGAACTAAAAGATTCAGGGACTTCTCTTCATAGAACTAAAATTTTCATGGACTTCTCTTTAAAGAACTAAAAGGTTCAGGGACTTCTCTGTAAAGAACTAAAAGGTTCAGGGACTTCTCTTTATAGAACTAAAAGGTTCAGGGACTTCTCTTCATAGAACTAAAAGGTTCACGGACGTCTCTTAAAAGAACTAAAAGGTTCAGGGACATCTCTTTATAGAACTAAAAGGTTCAGGGAATTCTCTTCTTAGAACTAAAAGGTTCAGGGACTTCTCTTTATAGAACTAAAAGGTTCAGGGACTTCTCTTCTCAGAACTAAAGGGTTCAGGGACTTCTCTTCATAGAAGTAAAAGGTTCAAGGACTTCTCTGTAAAGAACTAAAAGGTTCAGGGACTTCTCATTATAGAACTAAAAGGTGCATGGACTTCTCTTCATAGAACTAAAAGGTGCAGGGACTTCTCTTCATAGAACTAAAAGATTCAGGGACTTCTCTTCATAGAACTAAAAGGTTCAGGGACTTCTCTTCAAAGGACTAAAAGGTTCATGGACTTCTCTTTATAGAACTAAAAGGTTCAGGGACTTCTCTTCTCAGAACTAAAGGGTTCAGGGACTTCTCTTCATAGAAGTAAAAGGTTCAGGGACTTCTCTGTAAAGAACTAAAAGGTTCAGGGACTTCTCATTATAGAACTAAAAGGTTCAGGGACTTCTCTTCATAGAACTAAAAGGTTCAGGGACTTCTCTTCAAAGGACTAAAAGGTTCATGGACTTCTCTTTATAGAACTAAAAGGTTCAGGGACTTCTCTTCTCAGAACTAAAGGGTTCAGGGACTTCTCTTCATAGAAGTAAAAGGTTCAGGGACTTCTCTGTAAAGAACTAAAAGGTTCAGGGACTTCTCATTATAGAACTAAAAGGTTCAGGGACTTCTCTTTATAGAACTAAAAGGTTCAGGGAATTCTCTTCTTAGAACCATAAGGTTCAGGGACTTCTCTTTAAAGAACTAAAAGATTCTTGGACTTCTCTTCAGGAACTAAAAGGTTCAGGGACTTCTCTTCATAGAACTAAAAGGTTCAGGGACTTCTCTTCAGGAACTAAAAGATTCAGGGACTTCTCTTTAAAGAACTAACAGGTTCAGTAACTTTTCTTCAGGAACTGAAAGGTTCAGGGACTTCTCTTCCAAGAACTAAAAGGATCAGGGATGTCTCTTCCAAGAACTAAAAGGTTCAGGCACGTCTCTTCCAAGACCTAAAAGGTTCAGGGACTTCTCTTTATAGAACTAAAAGGTTCAGGGACTTCTCTTCTCAGAACTAAAGGGTTCAGGGACTTCTCTTCATAGAAGTAAAAGGTTCAAGGACTTCTCTGTAAAGAACTAAAAGGTTCAGGGACTTCTCATTATAGAACTAAAAGGTGCATGGACTTCTCTTCATAGAACTAAAAGGTGCAGGGACTTCTCTTCATAGAACTAAAAGGTTCAGGGACCTCTCTTCATAGAACTAAAAGGTTCACAGACTTCTCTTCTCCGAACTAAAAGGTTGAGGGACTTCTCTTCTTAGAACTAAAAGGTTCAGGGACTTCTCTTCATAGAAGTAAAAGGTTCAAGGACTTCTCTGTAAAGAACTAAAAGGTTCAGGGACTTCTCATTATAGAACTAAAAGGTGCATGGACTTCTCTTCATAGAACTAAAAGGTGCAGGGACTTCTCTTCATAGAACTAAAAGATTCAGGGACTTCTCTTCATAGAACTAAAAGGTTCAGGGACTTCTCTTCAAAGGACTAAAAGGTTCATGGACTTCTCTTTATAGAACTAAAAGGTTCAGGGACTTCTCTTCTCAGAACTAAAGGGTTCAGGGACGTCTCTTAAAAGAACTAAAAGGTTCAGGGACATCTCTTTATAGAACTAAAAGGTTCAGGGAATTCTCTTCTTAGAACTAAAAGGTTCAGGGACTTCTCTTCTCAGAACTAAAAAGTTCAGGGACTACTCTTCAAAGAACTAAAAGGTTCAGGGACTTCTCTTCAAAGAACTAAAAGGTTCAGAGACTTCTCTTTAGGAACTAATTGCTTCAGGGACTTCTCTTTAAAGAACTAAAAGGTTCAGGGACTTCTCTTCAAGAGCAAAAGGGTTCAGGCACGTCTCTTATCCAGAACTAAAAGGATCAGGGACGTCTCTTCCAAGAACTAAAAGGTTCAGGGACTTCTCTTTATAGAACTAAAAGGTTCAGGGACTTCTCTTCTCAGAACTAAAAGGTTCAGGGACTTCTTTTCATAGACCTAAAAGGTTCATGGACTTCTCTACAGGAACTAAAAGGTTCAGGGATTTCTCTTCATAGAACCATAAGGTTCAGGGACTTCTCTTTAAAGAACTAAAAGATTCTTGGACTTCTCTTTAGGAACTAAAAGGTTCAGGGACTTCTCTTCATAGAACTAAAAGGTTCAGGGACTTCTCTTCAGGAACTAAAAGATTCAGGGACTTCTCTTTAAAGAACTAACAGGTTCAGTAACTTTTCTTCAGGAACTGAAAGGTTCAGGGACTTCTCTTCCAAGAACTAAAAGGATCAGGGATGTCTCTTCCAAGAACTAAAAGGTTCAGGCACGTCTCTTCCAAGACCTAAAAGGTTCAGGGACTTCTCTTCATAGAACTAAAAGGTTCAGGGACTTCTCTTCCAAGAATTAAAAGGTTCAGGGACTTCTATTCTTAGACCTAAAAGGTACATGGACTTCTCGTCATGAACTAAAAGGTGCAGGGACTTCTCTTCATAGAACTAAAAGATTCAGGGACTTCTCTTTAAAGAACTAAAATCTTCAGGGACTTCTCTTCATAGAACTAAAAGGTTCAGGGACTTCTCTTCAAAGGACTAAAAGGTTCATGGACTTCTCTTTATAGAACTAAAAGGTTCAGGGACTTCTCTTCTCAGAACTAAAGGGTTCAGGGACTTCTCTTCATAGAACTAAAAGGTTCAGGGACTTCTCTGTAAAGAACTAAAAGGTTCAGGGACTTCTCTTCATAGAACTAAAAGGTGCAGGGACTTCTCTTCATAGAACTAAAAGATTCAGGGACTTCTCTTCATAGAACTAAAATTTTCATGGACTTCTCTTTAAAGAACTAAAAGGTTCAGGGACTTCTCTGTAAAGAACTAAAAGGTTCAGGGACTTCTCTTTATAGAACTAAAAGGTTCAGGGACTTCTCTTCATAGAACTAAAAGGTTCACGGACGTCTCTTAAAAGAACTAAAAGGTTCAGGGACATCTCTTTATAGAACTAAAAGGTTCAGGGAATTCTCTTCTTAGAACTAAAAGGTTCAGGGACTTCTCTTTATAGAACTAAAAGGTTCAGGGACTTCTCTTCTCAGAACTAAAGGGTTCAGGGACTTCTCTTCATAGAAGTAAAAGGTTCAAGGACTTCTCTGTAAAGAACTAAAAGGTTCAGGGACTTCTCATTATAGAACTAAAAGGTGCATGGACTTCTCTTCATAGAACTAAAAGGTGCAGGGACTTCTCTTCATAGAACTAAAAGATTCAGGGACTTCTCTTCATAGAACTAAAAGGTTCAGGGACTTCTCTTCAAAGGACTAAAAGGTTCATGGACTTCTCTTTATAGAACTAAAAGGTTCAGGGACTTCTCTTCTCAGAACTAAAGGGTTCAGGGACTTCTCTTCATAGAAGTAAAAGGTTCAGGGACTTCTCTGTAAAGAACTAAAAGGTTCAGGGACTTCTCATTATAGAACTAAAAGGTTCAGGGACTTCTCTTCATAGAACTAAAAGGTTCAGGGACTTCTCTTCAAAGGACTAAAAGGTTCATGGACTTCTCTTTATAGAACTAAAAGGTTCAGGGACTTCTCTTCTCAGAACTAAAGGGTTCAGGGACTTCTCTTCATAGAAGTAAAAGGTTCAGGGACTTCTCTGTAAAGAACTAAAAGGTTCATGGACTTCTCATTATAGAACTAAAAGGTTCAGGGACTTCTCTTCAAAGAACTAAAAGGTGCAGGGACTTCTCTTCATAGAACTAAAAGATTCAGGGACTTCTCTTCGAAGAACTAAAAGGTTCATGGACTTCTCTTTAAAGAACTAAAAGGTTCAGGGACTTCTCTGTAAAGAACTAAAAGGTTCAGGGACTTCTCTTTATAGAACTAAAAGGTTCAGGGACTTCTCTTCATAGAACTAAAAGATTCAAGGACGTCTCTTAAAAGAACTAAAAGGTTCAGGGACATCTCTTTATAGAACTAAAAGGTTCAGGGAATTCTCTTCTTAGAACTAAAAGGTTCAGGGACTTCTCTTCTCAGAACTAAAAAGTTCAGGGACTACTCTTCAAAGAACTAAAAGGTTCAGGGACTTCTCTTCAAAGAACTAAAAGGTTCAGAGACTTCTCTTTAGGAACTAATTGCTTCAGGGACTTCTCTTTAAAGAACTAAAAGGTTCAGGGACTTCTCTTCAAGAGCAAAAGGGTTCAGGGACGTCTCTTATCCAGAACTAAAAGGATCAGGGACGTCTCTTCCAAGAACTAAAAGGTTCAGGGACTTCTCTTTATAGAACTAAAAGGTTCAGGGACTTCTCTTCTCAGAACTAAAAGGTTCAGGGACTTCTTTTCATAGACCTAAAAGGTTCATGGACTTCTCTACAGGAACTAAAAGGTTCAGGGATTTCTCTTCATAGAACCATAAGGTTCAGGGACTTCTCTTTAAAGAACTAAAAGATTCTTGGACTTCTCTTCAGGAACTAAAAGGTTCAGGGACTTCTCTTCATAGAACTAAAAGGTTCAGGGACTTCTCTTCAGGAACTAAAAGATTCAGGGACTTCTCTTTAAAGAACTAACAGGTTCAGTAACTTTTCTTCAGGAACTGAAAGGTTCAGGGACTTCTCTTCCAAGAACTAAAAGGATCAGGGATGTCTCTTCCAAGAACTAAAAGGTTCAGGCACGTCTCTTCCAAGACCTAAAAGGTTCAGGGACTTCTCTTCATAGAACTAAAAGGTTCAGGGACTTCTCTTCCAAGAATTAAAAGGTTCAGGGACTTCTATTCTTAGACCTAAAAGGTACATGGACTTCTCGTCATGAACTAAAAGGTGCAGGGACTTCTCTTCATAGAACTAAAAGATTCAGGGACTTCTCTTTAAAGAACTAAAATCTTCAGGGACTTCTCTTCATAGAACTAAAAGGTTCAGGGACTTCTCTTCAAAGGACTAAAAGGTTCATGGACTTCTCTTTATAGAACTAAAAGGTTCAGGGACTTCTCTTCTCAGAACTAAAGGGTTCAGGGACTTCTCTTCATAGAACTAAAAGGTTCAGGGACTTCTCTGTAAAGAACTAAAAGGTTCAGGGACTTCTCATTATAGAACTAAAAGGTTCAGGGACTTCTCTTCATAGAACTAAAAGGTGCAGGGACTTCTCTTCATAGAACTAAAAGATTCAGGGACTTCTCTTCATAGAACTAAAATTTTCATGGACTTCTCTTTAAAGAACTAAAAGGTTCAGGGACTTCTCTGTAAAGAACTAAAAGGTTCAGGGACTTCTCTTTATAGAACTAAAAGGTTCAGGGACTTCTCTTCATAGAACTAAAAGGTTCACGGACGTCTCTTAAAAGAACTAAAAGGTTCAGGGACATCTCTTTATAGAACTAAAAGGTTCAGGGAATTCTCTTCTTAGAACTAAAAGGTTCAGGGAATTCTCTTTATAGAACTAAAAGGTTCAGGGACTTCTCTTCTCAGAACTAAAGGGTTCAGGGACTTCTCTTCATAGAAGTAAAAGGTTCAAGGACTTCTCTGTAAAGAACTAAAAGGTTCAGGGACTTCTCATTATAGAACTAAAAGGTGCATGGACTTCTCTTCATAGAACTAAAAGGTGCAGGGACTTCTCTTCATAGAACTAAAAGATTCAGGGACTTCTCTTCATAGAACTAAAAGGTTCAGGGACTTCTCTTCAAAGGACTAAAAGGTTCATGGACTTCTCTTTATAGAACTAAAAGGTTCAGGGACTTCTCTTCTCAGAACTAAAGGGTTCAGGGACTTCTCTTCATAGAAGTAAAAGGTTCAGGGACTTCTCTGTAAAGAACTAAAAGGTTCAGGGACTTCTCATTATAGAACTAAAAGGTTCAGGGACTTCTCTTCATAGAACTAAAAGGTTCAGGGACTTCTCTTCAAAGGACTAAAAGGTTCATGGACTTCTCTTTATAGAACTAAAAGGTTCAGGGACTTCTCTTCTCAGAACTAAAGGGTTCAGGGACTTCTCTTCATAGAAGTAAAAGGTTCAGGGACTTCTCTGTAAAGAACTAAAAGGTTCAGGGACTTCTCATTATAGAACTAAAAGGTTCAGGGACTTCTCTTCATAGAACTAAAAGGTGCAGGGACTTCTCTTCATAGAACTAAAAGATTCAGGGACTTCTCTTCATAGAACTAAAAGGTTCATGGACTTCTCTTTAAAGAACTAAAAGGTTCAGGGACTTCTCTGTAAAGAACTAAAAGGTTCAGGGACTTCTCTTTATAGAACTAAAAGGTTCAGGGACTTCTCTTCATAGAACTAAAAGGTTCAAGGACGTCTCTTAAAAGAACTAAAAGGTTCAGGGACATCTCTTTATAGAACTAAAAGGTTCAGGGAATTCTCTTCTTAGAACTAAAAGGTTCAGGGACTTCTCTTCTCAGAACTAAAAAGTTCAGGGACTACTCTTCAAAGAACTAAAAGGTTCAGGGACTTCTCTTCAAAGAACTAAAAGGTTCAGAGACTTCTCTTTAGGAACTAATTGCTTCAGGGACTTCTCTTTAAAGAACTAAAAGGTTCAGGGACTTCTCTTCAAGAGCAAAAGGGTTCAGGGACTTCTCTTATCCAGAACTAAAAGGATCAGGGACGTCTCTTCCAAGAACTAAAAGGTTCAGGGACTTCTCTTTATAGAACTAAAAGGTTCAGGGACTTCTCTTCTCAGAACTAAAAGGTTCAGGGACTTCTTTTCATAGACCTAAAAGGTTCATGGACTTCTCTACAGGAACTAAAAGGTTCAGGGATTTCTCTTCATAGAACCATAAGGTTCAGGGACTTCTCTTTAAAGAACTAAAAGATTCTTGGACTTCTCTTCAGGAACTAAAAGGTTCAGGGACTTCTCTTCATAGAACTAAAAGGTTCAGGGACTTCTCTTCAGGAACTAAAAGATTCAGGGACTTCTCTTTAAAGAACTAACAGGTTCAGTAACTTTTCTTCAGGAACTGAAAGGTTCAGGGACTTCTCTTCCAAGAACTAAAAGGATCAGGGATGTCTCTTCCAAGAACTAAAAGGTTCAGGCACGTCTCTTCCAAGACCTAAAAGGTTCAGGGACTTCTCTTCATAGAACTAAAAGGTTCAGGGACTTCTCTTCCAAGAATTAAAAGGTTCAGGGACTTCTATTCTTAGACCTAAAAGGTTCATGGACTTCTCGTCATGAACTAAAAGGTGCAGGGACTTCTCTTCATAGAACTAAAAGATTCAGGGACTTCTCTTTAAAGAACTAAAATCTTCAGGGACTTCTCTTCATAGAACTAAAAGGTTCAGGGACTTCTCTTCAAAGGACTAAAAGGTTCATGGACTTCTCTTTATAGAACTAAAAGGTTCAGGGACTTCTCTTCTCAGAACTAAAGGGTTCAGGGACTTCTCTTCATAGAACTAAAAGGTTCAGGGACTTCTCTGTAAAGAACTAAAAGGTTCAGGGACTTCTCATTATAGAACTAAAAGGTTCAGGGACTTCTCTTCATAGAACTAAAAGGTGCAGGGACTTCTCTTCATAGAACTAAAAGATTCAGGGACTTCTCTTTATAGAACTAAAAGGTTCAGGGACTTCTCTGTAAAGAACTAAAAGGTTCAGGGACTTCTCTTTATAGAACTAAAAGGTTCAGGGACTTCTCTTCATAGAACTAAAAGGTTCACGGACGTCTCTTAAAAGAACTAAAAGGTTCAGGGACATCTCTTTATAGAACTAAAAGGTTCAGGGAATTCTCTTCTTAGAACTAAAAGGTTCAGGGACTTCTCTTTATAGAACTAAAAGGTTCAGGGACTTCTCTTCTCAGAACTAAAGGGTTCAGGGACTTCTCTTCATAGAATTAAAAGTTTCACGGACTTCTCGTCTCCGAACTAAAAGGTTCAGGGACTTCTTTTCAGAGACCTAAAAGGTTCATGGACTTCTCTACAAGAACTAAAAGGTTCAGGGATTTCTCTTCATAGAACCATAAGGTTCAGGGACTTCTCTTTAAAGAACTAAAAGTTTCTTGGACTTCTCTTCAGGAACTAAAAGGTTCAGGGACTTCTCTTCATAGAACTAAAAGGTGCAGGGACTTCTCTTCATAGAACTAAAAGATTCAGGGACTTCTCTTTAAAGAACTAAAATCTTCAGGGACTTCTCTTCATAGAACTAAAAGGTTCAGGGACTTCTCTTCAAAGGACTAAAAGGTTCATGGACTTCTCTTTATAGAACTAAAAGGTTCAGGGACTTCTCTTCTCAGAACTAAAGGGTTCAGGGACTTCTTTTCATAGAACTAAAAGGTTCAGGGACTTCTCTGTAAAGAACTAAAAGGTTCAGGGACTTCTCATTATAGAACTAAAAGGTTCAGGGACTTCTCTTCATAGAACTACAAGTTGCAGGGACTTCTCTTCATAGGACTAAAAGATTCAGGGACTTCTCTTGAAAGAACTAACAGGTTCAGTAACTTTTCTTCAGGAACTGAAAGGTTCAGGGACTTCTCTTCCAAGAACTAAAAGGATCAGGGATGTCTCTTCCAAGAACTAAAAGGTTCAGGCACGTCTCTTCCAAGACCTAAAAGGTTCAGGGACTTCTCTTCATAGAACTAAAAGGTTCAGGGACTTCTCTTCCAAGAACTAAAAGGTTCAGGGACTTCTATTCTTAGACCTAAAAGGTTCATGGACTTCTCGTCATGAACTAAAAGGTGCAGGGACTTCTCTTCATAGAACTAAAAGATTCAGGGACTTCTCTTTAAAGAACTAAACTCTTCAGGGACTTCTCTTCATAGAACTAAAAGGTTCAGGGACTTCTCTTCAAAGTACTAAAAGGTTCATGGACTTCTCTTTATAGAACTAAAAGGTTCAGGGACTTCTCTTCTCAGAACTAAAGGGTTCAGGGACTTCTCTTCATAGAACTAAAAGGTTCAGGGACTTCTCTGTAAAGAACTAAAAGGTTCAGGGACTTCTCATTATAGAACTAAAAGGTTCAGGGACTTCTCTTCATAGAACTAAAAGGTGCAGGGACTTCTCTTCATAGAACTAAAAGATTCAGGGACTTCTCTTCATAGAACTAAAATTTTCATGGACTTCTCTTTAAAGAACTAAAAGGTTCAGGGACTTCTCTGTAAAGAACTAAAAGGTTCAGGGACTTCTCTTTATAGAAATAAAAGGTTCAGGGACTTCTCTTCATAGAACTAAAAGGTTCACGGACGTCTCTTAAAAGAACTAAAAGGTTCAGGGACATCTCTTTATAGAACTAAAAGGTTCAGGGAATTCTCTTCTTAGAACTAAAAGGTTCAGGGACTTCTCTTTATAGAACTAAAAGGTTCAGGGACTTCTCTTCTCAGAACTAAAGGGTTCAGGGACTTCTCTTCATAGAATTAAAAGTTTCACTGACTTCTCGTCTCCGAACTAAAAGGTTCAGGGACTTCTCTTCAGGAACTAAAAGGTTCAGGGACTTGACGTTAAAGAACTAAAAGGTTCAGGGACCTCTCTTTATAGAACTAAAAGGTTCAGGGACTTCTCTTCATAGAACTAAAAGGTTCACGGACTGCTCTTCTTAGAACTAAAAGGTTGAGGGACTTCTCTTCTCAGAACTAAAAGGTTGAGGGACATCTCTTCATAGAACTAAAGTGTTCATTGACGTCTTTTCATAGAACTAAAAGGTTTAGGGACGTCTCTTAAAAGAACTTAAAGGTTCAGGGACTTCTCTTTTCAGAATTAAAAGTTTCAGGGACTTCTCTTCATAGAACTAAAAAGTTTGGGGACATCTCTTCAAAGAACTAAAAGGTTCAGGGACTTCTCTTCATAGAACTAAAAGGTTCAGGGACTTCTTTTCATAGACCTAAAAGGTTCATGGACTTCTCTTTAAAGAACTAAAACGTTCAGGGACTTCTATTCAGGAACTAAAAGGTTCAGGGACTTCTCTTTATAGAACTAAAAGGTTCAGGGACTTCTCTTCTCAGAACTAAAGGGTTCAGGGACTTCTCTTCATAGAACTAAAAGGTTCAGGGACTTCTCTGTAAAGAACTAAAAGGTTCAGGGACTTCTCATTATAGAACTAAAAGGTTCAGGGACTTCTATTCATAGAACTAAAAGGTTCAGGGACTTCTCTGTAAAGAACTAAAAGGTTCAGGGACTTCTCATTATAGAACTAAAAGGTTCAGGGACTTCTCTTCATAGAACTAAAAGATGCAGGGACTTCTTTTCATAGACCTAAAAGGTTCATGGACTTCTCTTTAAAGTACTAAAAGGTTCAGGGACTTCTCTGTAAAGAACTAAAAGGTTCAGGGACTTCTCTTTATAGAACTAAAAGGTTCAGGGACTTCTCTTCATAGAACTAAAAAGTTCAGGGACTACTCTTCAAAGAACTAAAAGGTTCAGGGACTTCTCTTCAAAGAACTAAAAGGTTCAGGGACTTCTCTTCAAGAGCAAAAAGGTTCAGGGACTTCTCTTCCAAGAACTAAAAGGATCAGGGAAGTCTCTTCCAAGAACTAAAAGGTTCAGGGACTTCTCTTTATAGAACTAAAAGGTTCAGGGACTTCTCTTCTCTGAACTAAAGAGTTCAGGTACTTCACTTCATAGAACTAAAAGTTTTACGGACTTCTCTTCTCCGAACTAAAAAGTTCAGGGACTACTCTTCAAAGAACTAAAAGGTTCAGGGACTTCTCTTCAAAGAACTAAAAGGTTCAGAGACTTCTCTTTAGGAACTAATTGTTTCAGGGACGTCTCTTAAAAGAACTAAAAGGTTCAGGGACTTCTCTTCAAGAGCAAAAAGGTTCAGGGACTTCTCTTCCAAGAACTAAAAGGATCAGGGACGTCTCTTCCAAGAACTAAAAGGTTCAGGGACTTCTCTTTATAGAACTAAAAGGTTCAGGGACTTCTCTTCTCAGAACTAAAGAGTTCAGGTACTTCTCTTCATAGAACTAAAAGTTTTACGGACTTCTCTTCTCCGAACTAAAAGGTTCAGGGACTTCTCTTCATAGAACTAAAAGTTTCAGGGACTTCTTTTCATAGACCTAAAAGGTTCATGGACTTCTCTACAGGAACTAAAAGGTTCAGGGATTTCTCTTCATAGAACCATAAGGTTCAGAGACTTCTCTTTAAAGAACTAAAAGTTTCTTGGACTTCTCTTCATGAACTAAAAGGTTCAGGGACTTCTCTTCATAGAACTAAAAGGTTCAGGGACTTCTCTTCAGGAACTAAAAGCTTCAGGGACTTCTCTTTAAAGAACTAAAATCTTCAGGGACTTCTCTTCATAGAACTAAAAGGTTCAGGGACTTCTCTTCATAGACCTAAAAGGTTCATGGACTTCTCCTCAGGAACTACAAGGTTCAGGGACTTCTCTTCAGGAACTAAAAGGTTCAGGGACTTGACGTTAAAGAACTAAAAGGTTCAGGGACCTCTCTTCATAGAACTAAAAGGTTCACAGACTTCTCTTCTCCGAACTAAAAGGTTGAGGGACTTCTCTTCTTAGAACTAAAAGGTTGAGGGACATCTCTTCATAGATTTAAAAGGTTCAGGGACGTCTCTTAAATGAACTAAAAGGTTCAGGGACTTCTATTCTAAGAATTAAAAGTTTCAGGGACTTCTCTTCTCAGAACTAAAGGGTTCAGGGACTTCTCTTCATAGAACTAAAAGGTTCAGGGACTTCTCTGTAAAGAACTAAAAGGTTCAGGGACTTCTCTTTATAGAACTAAAAGGTTCAGGGACTTCTCTTCATAGAACTAAAAGGTTCACGGACTGCTCTTCTTAGAACTAAAAGGTTGAGGGACTTCTCTTCTCCGAACTAAAAGGTTCAGGGACTTCTCTTCATAGAACTAAAAGGTTCAGGGACTTCTCTTCATAGAACTAAAAGGTTCACGGACTGCTCTTCTTAGAACTAAAAGGTTGAGGGACTTCTCTTCTCCGAACTAAAAGGTTCAGGGACTTCTCTTCATAGAACTAAAAGTTTCAGGGACTTCTTTTCATAGACCTAAAAGGTTCATGGACTTCTCTTCATGAACTAAAAGGTTCAGGGACTTCTCTTCATAGAACTAAAAGGTTCAGGGACTTCTCTTCAGGAACTAAAAGCTTCAGGGACTTCTCTTTAAAGAGCTAAAAGGTTCAGTAACTTTTCTTCAGGAATTGAAAGGTTCAGGGACTTCTCTTCCAAGAACTAAAAGGATTAGGGATGTCTCTTCCAAGAACTAAAAGGTTCAGGCACGTCTCTTCTAAGACCTATAAGGTTCAGGGACTTCTCTTCATAGAACTAAAAGGTTCAGGGACTTCTCTTCCAAGAACTAAAAGATTCAGGGACTTCTATTCTTAGACCTAAAAGGTTCAGGGACTTCTTTTCATAGACCTAAAAGGTTCATGGACTTCTCTACAGGAACTAAAAGGTTCAGGGATTTCTCTTCATAGAACCATAAGGTTCAGGGACTTCTCTTTAAAGAACTAAAAGTTTCTTGGACTTCTCTTCAGGAACTAAAAGGTTCAGGGACTTCTCTTCATAGAACTAAAAGGTGCAGGGACTTCTCTTCATAGAACTAAAAGATTAAGGGACTTCTCTTTAAAGAACTAAAATCTTCAGGGACTTCTCTTCATAGAACTAAAAGGTTCAGGGACTTCTCTTCATACACCTAAAAGGTTCATGGACTTCTCCTCAGGAACTACAAGGTTCAGGGACTTCTCTTCAGGAACTAAAACGTTCAGGGACTTGACGTTAAAGAACTAAAAGGTTCAGGGACTTCTCTTTATAGAACTAAAAGGTTCAGGGACTTCTCTTCATAGAACTAAAAGGTTCACGGACTGCTCTTCTTAGAACTAAAAGGTTGAGGGACTTCTCTTCTCAGAACTAAAAGGTTGAGGGACATCTCTTCATAGAACTAAAATGTTCATTGACGTCTTTTCATAGAACTAAAAGGTTTAGGGACGTCTCTTAAAAGAACTAAAAGGTTCAGGGACTTCTCTTTATAGAACTAAAAGGTTCAGGGACTTCTCTTCATAGAACTAAAAGGTTCAGGGACTTCTCTTCCAAGAACTAAAAGATTCAGGGACTTCTCTTCTTAGACCTAAAAGGTTCAGGGACTTCTTTTCATAGACCTAAAAGGTTCATGGACTTCTCTACAGGAACTAAAAGGTTCAGGGATTTCTCTTCATAGAACCATAAGGTTCAGGGACTTCTCTTTAAAGAACTAAACGTTTCTTGGACTTCTCTTCAGGAACTAAAAGGTTCAGGGACTTCTCTTCATAGAACTAAAAGGTGCAGGGACTTCTCTTCATAGAACTAAAAGATTCAGGGACTTCTCTTTAAAGAACTAAAATCTTCAGGGACTTCTCTTCATAGAACTAAAAGGTTCAGGGACTTCTCTTCATAGACCTAAAAGGTTCATGGACTTCTCCTCAGGAACTACAAGGTTCAGGGACTTCTCTTCAGGAACTAAAAGGTTCAGGGACTTGACGTTAAAGAACTAAAAGGTTCAGGGACCTCTCTTCATAGAACTAAAAGGTTCACAGACTTCTCTTCTCCGAACTAAAAGGTTGAGGGACTTCTCTTCTTAGAACTAAAAGGTTGAGGGACATCTCTTCATAGATTTAAAAGGTTCAGGGACGTCTCTTAAATGAACTAAAAGGTTCAGGGACTTCTATTCTAAGAATTAAAAGTTTCAGGGACTTCTCTTCAAAGAACTAAAAGGTTCAGGGACTTCTCTTCTCAGAACTAAAGGGTTCAGGGACTTCTCTTCATAGAACTAAAAGGTTCAGGGACTTCTCTGTAAAGAACTAAAAGGTTCAGGGACTTCTCTTTATAGAACTAAAAGGTTCAGGGACTTCTCTTCATAGAACTAAAAGGTTCACGGACTGCTCTTCTTAGAACTAAAAGGTTGAGGGACTTCTCTTCTCCGAACTAAAAGGTTCAGGGACTTCTCTTCATAGAACTAAAAGGTTCAGGGACTTCTTTTCATAGACCTAAAAGGTTCATGGACTTCTCTACAGGAACTAAAAGGTTCAGGGATTTCTCTTCATAGAACCATCATGTTCAGGGACTTCTCTTTAAAGAACTAAAAGTTTCTTGGACTTCTCTTCAGGAACTAAAAGGTTCAGGGACTTCTCTTCATAGAACTAAAAGGTGCAGGGACTTCTCTTCATAGAACTAAAAGATTCAGGGACTTCTCTTTAAAGAACTAAAATCTTCAGGGACTTCTCTTCATAGAACTAAAATGTTCAGGGACTTCTCTTCATAGACCTAAAAGGTTCATGGACTTCTCCTCAGGAACTACAAGGTTCAGGGACTTCTCTTCAGGAACTAAAAGGTTCAGGGACTTGACGTTAAAGAACTAAAAGGTTCAGGGACCTCTCTTCATAGAACTAAAAGGTGCAGGGACTTCTCTTCATAGAACTAAAAGATTCAGGGACTTCTCTTCATAGAACTAAAATTTTCATGGACTTCTCTTTAAAGAACTAAAAGGTTCAGGGACTTCTCTGTAAAGAACTAAAAGGTTCAGGGACTTCTCTTTATAGAACTAAAAGGTTCAGGGACTTCTCTTCATAGAACTAAAAGGTTCACGGACGTCTCTTAAAAGAACTAAAAGGTTCAGGGACATCTCTTTATAGAACTAAAAGGTTCAGGGAATTCTCTTCTTAGAACTAAAAGGTTCAGGGACTTCTCTTTATAGAACTAAAAGGTTCAGGGACTTCTCTTCTCAGAACTAAAGGGTTCAGGGACTTCTCTTCATAGAATTAAAAGTTTCACTGACTTTTCGTCTCCGAACTAAAAGGTTCAGGGACTTCTCTTCAGGAACTAAAAGGTTCAGGGACTTGACGTTAAAGAACTAAAAGGTTCAGGGACCTCTCTTTATAGAACTAAAAGGTTCAGGGACTTCTCTTCATAGAACTAAAAGGTTCACAGACTTCTCTTCTCCGAACTAAAAGGTTGAGGGACTTCTCTTCTTAGAACTAATAGGTTGAGGGACATCTCTTCATAGATTTAAAAGGTTCAGGGACGTCTCTTAAAAGAACTAAAAGGTTCAGGGACTTCTATTCTAAGAATTAAAAGTTTCAGGGACTTCTCTTCAAAGAACTAAAAGGTTCAGGGACTTCTCTTCTCAGAACTAAAGGGTTCAGGGACTTCTCTTCATAGAACTAAAACGTTCAGGGACTTCTCTGTAAAGAACTAAAAGGTTCAGGGACTTCTCTTTATAGAACTAAAAGGTTCAGGGACTTCTCTTCATAGAACTAAAAGGTTCACGGACTGCTCTTCTTAGAACTAAAAGGTTGAGGGACTTCTCTTCTCAGAACTAAAAGGTTGAGGGACATCTCTTCATAGAACTAAAGTGTTCATTGACGTCTTTTCATAGAACTAAAAGGTTTAGGGACGTCTCTTAAAAGAACTTAAAGATTCAGGGACTTCTCTTTTCAGAATTAAAAGTTTCAGGGACTTCTCTTCATAGAACTAAAAAGTTTGGGGACATCTCTTCAAAGAACTAAAAGGTTCAGGGACTTCTCTTCATAGAACTAAAAGGTTCAGGGACTTCTTTTCATAGACCTAAAAGGTTCATGGACTTCTCTTTAAAGAACTAAAACGTTCAGGGACTTCTATTCAGGAACTAAAAGGTTCAGGGACTTCTCTTTATAGAACTAAAAGGTTCAGGGACTTCTCTTCTCAGAACTAAAGGGTTCAGGGACTTCTCTTCATAGAACTAAAAGGTTCAGGGACTTCTCTGTAAAGAACTAAAAGGTTCAGGGACTTCTCATTATAGAACTAAAAGGTTCAGGGACTTCTATTCATAGAACTAAAAGGTTCAGGGACTTCTCTGTAAAGAACTAAAAGGTTCAGGGACTTCTCATTATAGAACTAAAAGGTTCAGGGACTTCTCTTCATAGAACTAAAAGATGCAGGGACTTCTTTTCATAGACCTAAAAGGTTCATGGACTTCTCTTTAAAGTACTAAAAGGTTCAGGGACTTCTCTGTAAAGAACTAAAAGGTTCAGGGACTTCTCTTTATAGAACTAAAAGGTTCAGGGACTTCTCTTCATAGAACTAAAAAGTTCAGGGACTACTCTTCAAAGAACTAAAAGGTTCAGGGACTTCTCTTCAAAGAACTAAAAGGTTCAGGGACTTCTCTTCAAGAGCAAAAAGGTTCAGGGACTTCTCTTCCAAGAACTAAAAGGATCAGGGACGTCTCTTCCAAGAACTAAAAGGTTCAGGGACTTCTCTTTATAGAACTAAAAGGTTCAGGGACTTCTCTTCTCAGAACTAAAGAGTTCAGGTACTTCTCTTCATAGAACTAAACGTTTTACGGACTTCTCTTCTCCGAACTAAAAGGTTCAGGGACTTCTCTTCATAGAACTAAAAGTTTCAGGGACTTCTTTTCATAGACCTAAAAGGTTCATGGACTTCTCTACAGGAACTAAAAGGTTCAGGGATTTCTCTTCATAGAACCATAAGGTTCAGGGACTTCTCTTTAAAGAACTAAAAGTTTCTTGGACTTCTCTTCATGAACTAAAAGGTTCAGGGACTTCTCTTCATAGAACTAAAAGGTTCAGGGACTTCTCTTCAGGAACTAAAAGCTTCAGGGACTTCTCTTTAAAGAACTAAAAGGTTCAGTAACTTTTCTTCAGGAACTGAAAGGTTCAGGGACTTCTCTTCCAAGAACTAAAAGGATTAGGGATGTCTCTTCCAAGAACTAAAAGGTTCAGGCACGTCTCTTCTAAGACCTATAAGGTTCAGGGACTTCTCTTCATAGAACTAAAAGGTTCAGGGACTTCTCTTCCAAGAACTAAAAGGTTCAGGGACTTCTCTTCATAGAACTAAAAGGTGCAGGGACTTCTCTTCATAGAACTAAAAGATTCAGGGACTTCTCTTCATAGAACTAAAATTTTCATGGACTTCTCTTTAAAGAACTAAAAGGTTCAGGGACTTCTCTGTAAAGAACTAAAAGGTTCAGGGACTTCTCTTTATAGAACTAAAAGGTTCAGGGACTTCTCTTCATAGAACTAAAAGGTTCACGGACGTCTCTTAAAAGAACTAAAAGGTTCAGGGACATCTCTTTATAGAACTAAAAGGTTCAGGGAATTCTCTTCTTAGAACTAAAAGGTTCAGGGACTTCTCTTTATAGAACTAAAAGGTTCAGGGACTTCTCTTCTCAGAACTAAAGGGTTCAGGGACTTCTCTTCATAGAATTAAAAGTTTCACTGACTTCTCGTCTCCGAACTAAAAGGTTCAGGGACTTCTCTTCAGGAACTAAAAGGTTCAGGGACTTGACGTTAAAGAACTAAAAGGTTCAGGGACCTCTCTTTATAGAACTAAAAGGTTCAGGGACTTCTCTTCATAGAACTAAAAGGTTCACAGACTTCTCTTCTCCGAACTAAAAGGTTGAGGGACTTCTCTTCTTAGAACTAATAGGTTGAGGGACATCTCTTCATAGATTTAAAAGGTTCAGGGACGTCTCTTAAATGAACTAAAAGGTTCAGGGACTTCTATTCTAAGAATTAAAAGTTTCAGGGACTTCTCTTCAAAGAACTAAAAGGTTCAGGGACTTCTCTTCTCAGAACTAAAGGGTTCAGGGACTTCTCTTCATAGAACTAAAAGGTTCAGGGACTTCTCTTTATAGAACTAAAAGGTTCAGGGACTTCTCTTCATAGAACTACAAGGTTCACGGACTGCTCTTCTTAGAACTTAAAGGTTGAGGGACTTCTCTTCTCAGAACTAAAAGGTTGAGGGACATCTCTTCATAGAACTAAAATGTTCATTGACGTCTTGTCATAGAACTAAAAGGTTTAGGGACGTCTCTTAAAAGAACTTAAAGGTTCAGGGACTTCTCTTTTCAGAATTAAAAGTTTCAGGGACTTCTCTTCATAGAACTAAAAAGTTTGGGGACATCTCTTCAAAGAACTAAAAGGTTCAGGGACTTCTCTTCATAGAACTAAAAGGTTCAGGGACTTCTTTTCATTGACCTAAAAGGTTCATGGACTTCTCTTTAAAGAACCAAAACGTTCAGGGACTTCTATTCAGGAACTAAAAGGTTCAGGGACTTCTCTTTATAGAACTAAAAGGTTCAGGGACTTCTCTTCTCAGAACTAAAGGGTTCAGGGACTTCTCTTCATAGAACTAAAAGGTTCAGGGACTTCTCTGTAAAGAACTAAAAGGTTCAGGGACTTCTCATTATAGAACTAAAAGGTTCAGGGACTTCTATTCATAGAACTAAAAGGTTCAGGGACTTCTCTGTAAAGAACTAAAAGGTTCAGGGACTTCTCATTATAGAACTAAAAGGTTCAGGGACTTCTCTTCATAGAACTAAAAGGTGCAGGGACTTCTTTTCATAGACCTAAAAGGTTCATGGACTTCTCTTTAAAGAACTAAAAGGGTCAGGGACTTCTCTGTAAAGAACTAAAAGGTTCAGGGACTTCTCTTTATAGAACTAAAAGGTTCAGGGACTTCTCTTCATAGAACTAAAAAGTTCAGGGACTACTCTTCAAAGAACTAAAAGGTTCAGGGACTTCTCTTCAAAGAACTAAAAGGTTCAGAGACTTCTCTTTAGGAACTAATTGTTTCAGGGACGTCTCTTAAAAGAACTAAAAGGTTCAGGGACTTCTCTTCAAGAGCAAAAAGGTTCAGGGACTTCTCTTCCAAGAACTAAAAGGATCAGGGACGTCTCTTCCAAGAACTAAAAGGTTCAGGGACTTCTCTTTATAGAACTAAAAGGTTCAGGGACTTCTCTTCTCAGAACTAAAGAGTTCAGGTACTTCTCTTCATAGAACTAAAAGTTTTACGGACTTCTCTTCTCCGAACTAAAAGGTTCAGGGACTTCTCTTCATAGAACTAAAAGTTTCAGGGACTTCTTTTCATAGACCTAAAAGGTTCATGGACTTCTCTACAGGAACTAAAAGGTTCAGGGATTTCTCTTCATAGAACCATAAGGTTCAGGGACTTCTCTTTAAAGAACTAAAAGTTTCTTGGACTTCTCTTCATGAACTAAAAGGTTCAGGGACTTCTCTTCATAGAACTAAAAGGTTCAGGGACTTCTCTTCAGGAACTAAAAGCTTCAGGGACTTCTCTTTAAAGAACTAAAATCTTCAGGGACTTCTCTTCATAGAACTAAAAGGTTCAGGGACTTCTCTTCATAGACCTAAAAGGTTCATGGACTTCTCCTCAGGAACTACAAGGTTCAGGGACTTCTCTTCAGGAACTAAAAGGTTCAGGGACTTGACGTTAAAGAACTAAAAGGTTCAGGGACCTCTCTTCATAGAACTAAAAGGTTCACAGACTTCTCTTCTCCGAACTAAAAGGTTGAGGGACTTCTCTTCTTAGAACTAAAAGGTTGAGGGACATCTCTTCATAGATTTAAAAGGTTCAGGGACGTCTCTTAAATGAACTAAAAGGTTCAGGGACTTCTATTCTAAGAATTAAAAGTTTCAGGGACTTCTCTTCTCAGAACTAAAGGGTTCAGGGACTTCTCTTCATAGAACTAAAAGGTTCAGGGACTTCTCTTTAAAGAACTAAAAGGTTCAGGGACTTCTCTGTAAAGAACTAAAAGGTTCAGGGACTTCTCTTTATAGAACTAAAAGGTTCAGGGACTTCTCTTCATAGAACTAAAAGGTTCAAGGACGTCTCTTAAAAGAACTAAAAGGTTCAGGGACATCTCTTTATAGAACTAAAAGGTTCAGGGAATTCTCTTCTTAGAACTAAAAGGTTCAGGGACTTCTCTTCTCAGAACTAAAAAGTTCAGGGACTACTCTTCAAAGAACTAAAAGGTTCAGGGACTTCTCTTCAAAGAACTAAAAGGTTCAGAGACTTCTCTTTAGGAACTAATTGCTTCAGGGACTTCTCTTTAAAGAACTAAAAGGTTCAGGGACTTCTCTTCAAGAGCAAAAGGGTTCAGGGACGTCTCTTATCCAGAACTAAAAGGATCAGGGACGTCTCTTCCAAGAACTAAAAGGTTCAGGGACTTCTCTTTATAGAACTAAAAGGTGCAGGGACTTCTCTTCATAGAACTAAAAGGTTCAGGGACCTCTCTTCATAGAACTAAAAGGTTCACAGACTTCTCTTCTCCGAACTAAAAGGTTGAGGGACTTCTCTTCTTAGAACTAAAAGGTTGAGGGACATCTCTTCATAGATTTAAAAGGTCCAGGGACGTCTCTTAAATGAACTAAAAGGTTCAGGGACTTCTATTCTAAGAATTAAAAGTTTCAGGGACTTCTCTTCTCAGAACTAAAGGGTTCAGGGACTTCTCTTCATAGAACTAAAAGGTTCAGGGACTTCTCTTTAAAGAACTAAAAGGTTCAGGGACTTCTCTGTAAAGAACTAAAAGGTTCAGGGACTTCTCTTTATAGAACTAAAAGGTTCAGGGACTTCTCTTCATAGAACTAAAAGGTTCAAGGACGTCTCTTAAAAGAACTAAAAGGTTCAGGGACATCTCTTTATAGAACTAAAAGGTTCAGGGAATTCTCTTCTTAGAACTAAAAGGTTCAGGGACTTCTCTTCTCAGAACTAAAAAGTTCAGGGACTACTCTTCAAAGAGCTAAAAGGTTCAGGGACTTCTCTTCAAAGAACTAAAAGGTTCAGAGACTTCTCTTTAGGAACTAATTGCTTCAGGGACTTCTCTTTAAAGAACTAAAAGGTTCAGGGACTTCTCTTCAAGAGCAAAAGGGTTCAGGGACTTCTCTTCCAAGAACTAAAAGGATCAGGGACGTCTCTTCCAAGAACTAAAAGGTTCAGGGACTTCTCTTTATAGAACTAAAAGGTTCAGGGACTTCTCTTCTCAGAACTAAAGAGTTCAGGTACTTCTCTTCATAGAACTAAACGTTTTACGGACTTCTCTTCTCCGAACTAAAAGGTTCAGGGACTTCTCTTCATAGAACTAAAAGTTTCAGGGACTTCTTTTCATAGACCTAAAAGGTTCATGGACTTCTCTACAGGAACTAAAAGGTTCAGGGATTTCTCTTCATAGAACCATAAGGTTCAGGGACTTCTCTTTAAAGAACTAAAAGTTTCTTGGACTTCTCTTCATGAACTAAAAGGTTCAGGGACTTCTCTTCATAGAACTAAAAGGTTCAGGGACTTCTCTTCAGGAACTAAAAGCTTCAGGGACTTCTCTTTAAAGAACTAAAAGGTTCAGTAACTTTTCTTCAGGAACTGAAAGGTTCAGGGACTTCTCTTCCAAGAACTAAAAGGATTAGGGATGTCTCTTCCAAGAACTAAAAGGTTCAGGCACGTCTCTTCTAAGACCTATAAGGTTCAGGGACTTCTCTTCATAGAACTAAAAGGTTCAGGGACTTCTCTTCCAAGAACTAAAAGGTTCAGGGACTTCTCTTCATAGAACTAAAAGGTGCAGGGACTTCTCTTCATAGAACTAAAAGATTCAGGGACTTCTCTTCATAGAACTAAAATTTTCATGGACTTCTCTTTAAAGAACTAAAAGGTTCAGGGACTTCTCTGTAAAGAACTAAAAGGTTCAGGGACTTCTCTTTATAGAACTAAAAGGTTCAGGGACTTCTCTTCATAGAACTAAAAGGTTCACGGACGTCTCTTAAAAGAACTAAAAGGTTCAGGGACATCTCTTTATAGAACTAAAAGGTTCAGGGAATTCTCTTCTTAGAACTAAAAGGTTCAGGGACTTCTCTTTATAGAACTAAAAGGTTCAGGGACTTCTCTTCTCAGAACTAAAGGGTTCAGGGACTTCTCTTCATAGAATTAAAAGTTTCACTGACTTCTCGTCTCCGAACTAAAAGGTTCAGGGACTTCTCTTCAGGAACTAAAAGGTTCAGGGACTTGACGTTAAAGAACTAAAAGGTTCAGGGACCTCTCTTTATAGAACTAAAAGGTTCAGGGACTTCTCTTCATAGAACTAAAAGGTTCACAGACTTCTCTTCTCCGAACTAAAAGGTTGAGGGACTTCTCTTCTTAGAACTAATAGGTTGAGGGACATCTCTTCATAGATTTAAAAGGTTCAGGGACGTCTCTTAAATGAACTAAAAGGTTCAGGGACTTCTATTCTAAGAATTAAAAGTTTCAGGGACTTCTCTTCAAAGAACTAAAAGGTTCAGGGACTTCTCTTCTCAGAACTAAAGGGTTCAGGGACTTCTCTTCATAGAACTAAAAGGTTCAGGGACTTCTCTTTATAGAACTAAAAGGTTCAGGGACTTCTCTTCATAGAACTACAAGGTTCACGGACTGCTCTTCTTAGAACTTAAAGGTTGAGGGACTTCTCTTCTCAGAACTAAAAGGTTGAGGGACATCTCTTCATAGAACTAAAATGTTCATTGACGTCTTGTCATAGAACTAAAAGGTTTAGGGACGTCTCTTAAAAGAACTTAAAGGTTCAGGGACTTCTCTTTTCAGAATTAAAAGTTTCAGGGACTTCTCTTCATAGAACTAAAAAGTTTGGGGACATCTCTTCAAAGAACTAAAAGGTTCAGGGACTTCTCTTCATAGAACTAAAAGGTTCAGGGACTTCTTTTCATTGACCTAAAAGGTTCATGGACTTCTCTTTAAAGAACCAAAACGTTCAGGGACTTCTATTCAGGAACTAAAAGGTTCAGGGACTTCTCTTTATAGAACTAAAAGGTTCAGGGACTTCTCTTCTCAGAACTAAAGGGTTCAGGGACTTCTCTTCATAGAACTAAAAGGTTCAGGGACTTCTCTGTAAAGAACTAAAAGGTTCAGGGACTTCTCATTATAGAACTAAAAGGTTCAGGGACTTCTATTCATAGAACTAAAAGGTTCAGGGACTTCTCTGTAAAGAACTAAAAGGTTCAGGGACTTCTCATTATAGAACTAAAAGGTTCAGGGACTTCTCTTCATAGAACTAAAAGGTGCAGGGACTTCTTTTCATAGACCTAAAAGGTTCATGGACTTCTCTTTAAAGAACTAAAAGGGTCAGGGACTTCTCTGTAAAGAACTAAAAGGTTCAGGGACTTCTCTTTATAGAACTAAAAGGTTCAGGGACTTCTCTTCATAGAACTAAAAAGTTCAGGGACTACTCTTCAAAGAACTAAAAGGTTCAGGGACTTCTCTTCAAAGAACTAAAAGGTTCAGAGACTTCTCTTTAGGAACTAATTGTTTCAGGGACGTCTCTTAAAAGAACTAAAAGGTTCAGGGACTTCTCTTCAAGAGCAAAAAGGTTCAGGGACTTCTCTTCCAAGAACTAAAAGGATCAGGGACGTCTCTTCCAAGAACTAAAAGGTTCAGGGACTTCTCTTTATAGAACTAAAAGGTTCAGGGACTTCTCTTCTCAGAACTAAAGAGTTCAGGTACTTCTCTTCATAGAACTAAAAGTTTTACGGACTTCTCTTCTCCGAACTAAAAGGTTCAGGGACTTCTCTTCATAGAACTAAAAGTTTCAGGGACTTCTTTTCATAGACCTAAAAGGTTCATGGACTTCTCTACAGGAACTAAAAGGTTCAGGGATTTCTCTTCATAGAACCATAAGGTTCAGGGACTTCTCTTTAAAGAACTAAAAGTTTCTTGGACTTCTCTTCATGAACTAAAAGGTTCAGGGACTTCTCTTCATAGAACTAAAAGGTTCAGGGACTTCTCTTCAGGAACTAAAAGCTTCAGGGACTTCTCTTTAAAGAACTAAAATCTTCAGGGACTTCTCTTCATAGAACTAAAAGGTTCAGGGACTTCTCTTCATAGACCTAAAAGGTTCATGGACTTCTCCTCAGGAACTACAAGGTTCAGGGACTTCTCTTCAGGAACTAAAAGGTTCAGGGACTTGACGTTAAAGAACTAAAAGGTTCAGGGACCTCTCTTCATAGAACTAAAAGGTTCACAGACTTCTCTTCTCCGAACTAAAAGGTTGAGGGACTTCTCTTCTTAGAACTAAAAGGTTGAGGGACATCTCTTCATAGATTTAAAAGGTTCAGGGACGTCTCTTAAATGAACTAAAAGGTTCAGGGACTTCTATTCTAAGAATTAAAAGTTTCAGGGACTTCTCTTCTCAGAACTAAAGGGTTCAGGGACTTCTCTTCATAGAACTAAAAGGTTCAGGGACTTCTCTTTAAAGAACTAAAAGGTTCAGGGACTTCTCTGTAAAGAACTAAAAGGTTCAGGGACTTCTCTTTATAGAACTAAAAGGTTCAGGGACTTCTCTTCATAGAACTAAAAGGTTCAAGGACGTCTCTTAAAAG
The DNA here is from genome assembly GCF_947650265.1 of Symphodus melops. Taxonomy (NCBI): domain Eukaryota; kingdom Metazoa; phylum Chordata; class Actinopteri; order Labriformes; family Labridae; genus Symphodus; species Symphodus melops. The sequence continues at coordinate 15,054,488 of NC_136706.1, read as the reverse complement.
AACTAAAAGGTTCAGGGACATCTCTTTATAGAACTAAAAGGTTCAGGGAATTCTCTTCTTAGAACTAAAAGGTTCAGGGACTTCTCTTCTCAGAACTAAAAAGTTCAGGGACTACTCTTCAAAGAACTAAAAGGTTCAGGGACTTCTCTTCAAAGAACTAAAAGGTTCAGAGACTTCTCTTTAGGAACTAATTGCTTCAGGGACTTCTCTTTAAAGAACTAAAAGGTTCAGGGACTTCTCTTCAAGAGCAAAAGGGTTCAGGGACGTCTCTTATCCAGAACTAAAAGGATCAGGGACGTCTCTTCCAAGAACTAAAAGGTTCAGGGACTTCTCTTTATAGAACTAAAAGGTGCAGGGACTTCTCTTCATAGAACTAAAAGGTTCAGGGACCTCTCTTCATAGAACTAAAAGGTTCACAGACTTCTCTTCTCCGAACTAAAAGGTTGAGGGACTTCTCTTCTTAGAACTAAAAGGTTGAGGGACATCTCTTCATAGATTTAAAAGGTCCAGGGACGTCTCTTAAATGAACTAAAAGGTTCAGGGACTTCTATTCTAAGAATTAAAAGTTTCAGGGACTTCTCTTCTCAGAACTAAAGGGTTCAGGGACTTCTCTTCATAGAACTAAAAGGTTCAGGGACTTCTCTTTAAAGAACTAAAAGGTTCAGGGACTTCTCTGTAAAGAACTAAAAGGTTCAGGGACTTCTCTTTATAGAACTAAAAGGTTCAGGGACTTCTCTTCATAGAACTAAAAGGTTCAAGGACGTCTCTTAAAAGAACTAAAAGGTTCAGGGACATCTCTTTATAGAACTAAAAGGTTCAGGGAATTCTCTTCTTAGAACTAAAAGGTTCAGGGACTTCTCTTCTCAGAACTAAAAAGTTCAGGGACTACTCTTCAAAGAGCTAAAAGGTTCAGGGACTTCTCTTCAAAGAACTAAAAGGTTCAGAGACTTCTCTTTAGGAACTAATTGCTTCAGGGACTTCTCTTTAAAGAACTAAAAGGTTCAGGGACTTCTCTTCAAGAGCAAAAGGGTTCAGGGACGTCTCTTATCCAGAACTAAAGGGATCAGGGACGTCTCTTCCAAGAACTAAAAGGTTCAGGGACTTCTCTTTATAGAACTAAAAGGTTCAGGGACTTCTCTTCTCAGAACTAAAAGGTTCAGGGACTTCTTTTCATAGACCTAAAAGGTTCATGGACTTCTCTACAGGAACTAAAAGGTTCAGGGATTTCTCTTCATAGAACCATAAGGTTCAGGGACTTCTCTTTAAAGAACTAAAAGATTCTTGGACTTCTCTTCAGGAACTAAAAGGTTCAGGGACTTCTCTTCATAGAACTAAAAGGTTCAGGGACTTCTCTTCAGGAACTAAAAGATTCAGGGACTTCTCTTTAAAGAACTAACAGGTTCAGTAACTTTTCTTCAGGAACTGAAAGGTTCAGGGACTTCTCTTCCAAGAACTAAAAGGATCAGGGATGTCTCTTCCAAGAACTAAAAGGTTCAGGCACGTCTCTTCCAAGACCTAAAAGGTTCAGGGACTTCTCTTCATAGAACTAAAAGGTTCAGGGACTTCTCTTCCAAGAATTAAAAGGTTCAGGGACTTCTATTCTTAGACCTAAAAGGTACATGGACTTCTCGTCATGAACTAAAAGGTGCAGGGACTTCTCTTCATAGAACTAAAAGATTCAGGGACTTCTCTTTAAAGAACTAAAATCTTCAGGGACTTCTCTTCATAGAACTAAAAGGTTCAGGGACTTCTCTTCAAAGGACTAAAAGGTTCATGGACTTCTCTTTATAGAACTAAAAGGTTCAGGGACTTCTCTTCTCAGAACTAAAGGGTTCAGGGACTTCTCTTCATAGAACTAAAAGGTTCAGGGACTTCTCTGTAAAGAACTAAAAGGTTCAGGGACTTCTCATTATAGAACTAAAAGGTTCAGGGACTTCTCTTCATAGAACTAAAAGGTGCAGGGACTTCTCTTCATAGAACTAAAAGATTCAGGGACTTCTCTTCATAGAACTAAAATTTTCATGGACTTCCCTTTAAAGAACTAAAAGGTTCAGGGACTTCTCTGTAAAGAACTAAAAGGTTCAGGGACTTCTCTTTATAGAACTAAAAGGTTCAGGGACTTCTCTTCATAGAACTAAAAGGTTCACGGACGTCTCTTAAAAGAACTAAAAGGTTCAGGGACATCTCTTTATAGAACTAAAAGGTTCAGGGAATTCTCTTCTTAGAACTAAAAGGTTCAGGGACTTCTCTTTATAGAACTAAAAGGTTCAGGGACTTCTCTTCTCAGAACTAAAGGGTTCAGGGACTTCTCTTCATAGAAGTAAAAGGTTCAAGGACTTCTCTGTAAAGAACTAAAAGGTTCAGGGACTTCTCATTATAGAACTAAAAGGTGCATGGACTTCTCTTCATAGAACTAAAAGGTGCAGGGACTTCTCTTCATAGAATTAAAAGATTCAGGGACTTCTCTTCATAGAACTAAAAGGTTCAGGGACTTCTCTTCAAAGGACTAAAAGGTTCATGGACTTCTCTTTATAGAACTAAAAGGTTCAGGGACTTCTCTTCTCAGAACTAAAGGGTTCAGGGACTTCTCTTCATAGAAGTAAAAGGTTCAGGGACTTCTCTGTAAAGAACTAAAAGGTTCAGGGACTTCTCATTATAGAACTAAAAGGTTCAGGGACTTCTCTTCATAGAACTAAAAGGTTCAGGGACTTCTCTTCAAAGGACTAAAAGGTTCATGGACTTCTCTTTATAGAACTAAAAGGTTCAGGGACTTCTCTTCTCAGAACTAAAGGGTTCAGGGACTTCTCTTCATAGAAGTAAAAGGTTCAGGGACTTCTCTGTAAAGAACTAAAAGGTTCAGGGACTTCTCATTATAGAACTAAAAGGTTCAGGGACTTCTCTTCATAGAACTAAAAGGTGCAGGGACTTCTCTTCATAGAACTAAAAGATTCAGGGACTTCTCTTCATAGAACTAAAATTTTCATGGACTTCTCTTCAAAGAACTAAAAGGTTCAGAGACTTCTCTTTAGGAACTAATTGCTTCAGGGACTTCTCTTTAAAGAACTAAAAGGTTCAGGGACTTCTCTTCAAGAGCAAAAGGGTTCAGGGACGTCTCTTATCCAGAACTAAAAGGATCAGGGACGTCTCTTCCAAGAACTAAAAGGTTCAGGGACTTCTCTTTATAGAACTAAAAGGTGCAGGGACTTCTCTTCATAGAACTAAAAGGTTCAGGGACCTCTCTTCATAGAACTAAAAGGTTCACAGACTTCTCTTCTCCGAACTAAAAGGTTGAGGGACTTCTCTTCTTAGAACTAAAAGGTTCAGGGACTTCTCTTCATAGAAGTAAAAGGTTCAGGGACTTCTCTGTAAAGAACTAAAAGGTTCAGGGACTTCTCATTATAGAACTAAAAGGTTCAGGGACTTCTCTTCATAGAACTAAAAGGTTCAGGGACTTCTCTTCAAAGGACTAAAAGGTTCATGGACTTCTCTTTATAGAACTAAAAGGTTGAGGGACTTCTCTTCTCAGAACTAAAGGGTTCAGGGACTTCTCTTCATAGAAGTAAAAGGTTCAGGGACTTCTCTGTAAAGAACTAAAAGGTTCAGGGACTTCTCATTATAGAACTAAAAGGTTCAGGGACTTCTCTTCATAGAACTAAAAGGTTCAGGGACTTCTCTTCAAAGGACTAAAAGGTTCATGGACTTCTCTTTATAGAACTAAAAGGTTCAGGGACTTCTCTTCTCAGAACTAAAGGGTTCAGGGACTTCTCTTCATAGAAGTAAAAGGTTCAGGGACTTCTCTGTAAAGAACTAAAAGGTTCAGGGACTTCTCATTATAGAACTAAAAGGTTCAGGGACTTCTCTTCATAGAACTAAAAGGTGCAGGGACTTCTCTTCATAGAACTAAAAGATTCAGGGACTTCTCTTCATAGAACTAAAATTTTCATGGACTTCTCTTCAAAGAACTAAAAGGTTCAGAGACTTCTCTTTAGGAACTAATTGCTTCAGGGACTTCTCTTTAAAGAACTAAAAGGTTCAGGGACTTCTCTTCAAGAGCAAAAGGGTTCAGGGACGTCTCTTATCCAGAACTAAAAGGATCAGGGACGTCTCTTCCAAGAACTAAAAGGTTCAGGGACTTCTCTTTATAGAACTAAAAGGTGCAGGGACTTCTCTTCATAGAACTAAAAGGTTCAGGGACCTCTCTTCATAGAACTAAAAGGTTCACAGACTTCTCTTCTCCGAACTAAAAGGTTGAGGGACTTCTCTTCTTAGAACTAAAAGGTTGAGGGACATCTCTTCATAGATTTAAAAGGTTCAGGGACGTCTCTTAAATGAACTAAAAGGTTCAGGGACTTCTATTCTAAGAATTAAAAGTTTCAGGGACTTCTCTTCTCAGAACTAAAGGGTTCAGGGACTTCTCTTCATAGAACTAAAAGGTTCAGGGACTTCTCTTTAAAGAACTAAAAGGTTCAGGGACTTCTCTGTAAAGAACTAAAAGGTTCAGGGACTTCTCTTTATAGAACTAAAAGGTTCAGGGACTTCTCTTCATAGAACTAAAAGGTTCAAGGACGTCTCTTAAAAGAACTAAAAGGTTCAGGGACATCTCTTTATAGAACTAAAAGGTTCAGGGAATTCTCTTCTTAGAACTAAAAGGTTCAGGGACTTCTCTTCTCAGAACTAAAAAGTTCAGGGACTACTCTTCAAAGAACTAAAAGGTTCAGGGACTTCTCTTCAAAGAACTAAAAGGTTCAGAGACTTCTCTTTAGGAACTAATTGCTTCAGGGACTTCTCTTTAAAGAACTAAAAGGTTCAGGGACTTCTCTTCAAGAGCAAAAGGGTTCAGGGACGTCTCTTATCCAGAACTAAAAGGATCAGGGACGTCTCTTCCAAGAACTAAAAGGTTCAGGGACTTCTCTTTATAGAACTAAAAGGTTCAGGGACTTCTCTTCTCAGAACAAAAAGGTTCAGGGACTTCTTTTCATAGACCTAAAAGGTTCATGGACTTCTCTACAGGAACTAAAAGGTTCAGGGATTTCTCTTCATAGAACCATAAGGTTCAGGGACTTCTCTTTAAAGAACTAAAAGATTCTTGGACTTCTCTTCAGGAACTAAAAGGTTCAGGGACTTCTCTTCATAGAACTAAAAGGTTCAGGGACTTCTCTTCAGGAACTAAAAGATTCAGGGACTTCTCTTTAAAGAACTAACAGGTTCAGTAACTTTTCTTCAGGAACTGAAAGGTTCAGGGACTTCTCTTCCAAGAACTAAAAGGATCAGGGATGTCTCTTCCAAGAACTAAAAGGTTCAGGCACGTCTCTTCCAAGACCTAAAAGGTTCAGGGACTTCTCTTCATAGAACTAAAAGGTTCAGGGACTTCTCTTCCAAGAATTAAAAGGTTCAGGGACTTCTATTCTTAGACCTAAAAGGTACATGGACTTCTCGTCATGAACTAAAAGGTGCAGGGACTTCTCTTCATAGAACTAAAAGATTCAGGGACTTCTCTTTAAAGAACTAAAATCTTCAGGGACTTCTCTTCATAGAACTAAAAGGTTCAGGGACTTCTCTTCAAAGGACTAAAAGGTTCATGGACTTCTCTTTATAGAACTAAAAGGTTCAGGGACTTCTCTTCTCAGAACTAAAGGGTTCAGGGACTTCTCTTCATAGAACTAAAAGGTTCAGGGACTTCTCTGTAAAGAACTAAAAGGTTCAGGGACTTCTCATTATAGAACTAAAAGGTTCAGGGACTTCTCTTCATAGAACTAAAAGGTGCAGGGACTTCTCTTCATAGAACTAAAAGATTCAGGGACTTCTCTTCATAGAACTAAAATTTTCATGGACTTCTCTTTAAAGAACTAAAAGGTTCAGGGACTTCTCTGTAAAGAACTAAAAGGTTCAGGGACTTCTCTTTATAGAACTAAAAGGTTCAGGGACTTCTCTTCATAGAACTAAAAGGTTCACGGACGTCTCTTAAAAGAACTAAAAGGTTCAGGGACATCTCTTTATAGAACTAAAAGGTTCAGGGAATTCTCTTCTTAGAACTAAAAGGTTCAGGGACTTCTCTTTATAGAACTAAAAGGTTCAGGGACTTCTCTTCTCAGAACTAAAGGGTTCAGGGACTTCTCTTCATAGAAGTAAAAGGTTCAAGGACTTCTCTGTAAAGAACTAAAAGGTTCAGGGACTTCTCATTATAGAACTAAAAGGTGCATGGACTTCTCTTCATAGAACTAAAAGGTGCAGGGACTTCTCTTCATAGAACTAAAAGATTCAGGGACTTCTCTTCATAGAACTAAAAGGTTCAGGGACTTCTCTTCAAAGGACTAAAAGGTTCATGGACTTCTCTTTATAGAACTAAAAGGTTCAGGGACTTCTCTTCTCAGAACTAAAGGGTTCAGGGACTTCTCTTCATAGAAGTAAAAGGTTCAGGGACTTCTCTGTAAAGAACTAAAAGGTTCAGGGACTTCTCATTATAGAACTAAAAGGTTCAGGGACTTCTCTTCATAGAACTAAAAGGTTCAGGGACTTCTCTTCAAAGGACTAAAAGGTTCATGGACTTCTCTTTATAGAACTAAAAGGTTCAGGGACTTCTCTTCTCAGAACTAAAGGGTTCAGGGACTTCTCTTCATAGAAGTACAAGGTTCAGGGACTTCTCTGTAAAGAACTAAAAGGTTCAGGGACTTCTCATTATAGAACTAAAAGGTTCAGGGACTTCTCTTCATAGAACTAAAAGGTGCAGGGACTTCTCTTCATAGAACTAAAAGATTCAGGGACTTCTCTTCGAAGAACTAAAAGGTTCATGGACTTCTCTTTAAAGAACTAAAAGGTTCAGGGACTTCTCTGTAAAGAACTAAAAGGTTCAGGGACTTCTCTTTATAGAACTAAAAGGTTCAGGGACTTCTCTTCATAGAACTAAAAGGTTCAAGGACGTCTCTTAAAAGAACTAAAAGGTTCAGGGACATCTCTTTATAGAACTAAAAGGTTCAGGGAATTCTCTTCTTAGAACTAAAAGGTTCAGGGACTTCTCTTCTCAGAACTAAAAAGTTCAGGGACTACTCTTCAAAGAACTAAAAGGTTCAGGGACTTCTCTTCAAAGAACTAAAAGGTTCAGAGACTTCTCTTTAGGAACTAATTGCTTCAGGGACTTCTCTTTAAAGAACTAAAAGGTTCAGGGACTTCTCTTCAAGAGCAAAAGGGTTCAGGGACGTCTCTTATCCAGAACTAAAAGGATCAGGGACGTCTCTTCCAAGAACTAAAAGGTTCAGGGACTTCTCTTTATAGAACTAAAAGGTTCAGGGACTTCTCTTCTCAGAACTAAAAGGTTCAGGGACTTCTTTTCATAGACCTAAAAGGTTCATGGACTTCTCTACAGGAACTAAAAGGTTCAGGGATTTCTCTTCATAGAACCATAAGGTTCAGGGACTTCTCTTTAAAGAACTAAAAGATTCTTGGACTTCTCTTCAGGAACTAAAAGGTTCAGGGACTTCTCTTCATAGAACTAAAAGGTTCAGGGACTTCTCTTCAGGAACTAAAAGATTCAGGGACTTCTCTTTAAAGAACTAACAGGTTCAGTAACTTTTCTTCAGGAACTGAAAGGTTCAGGGACTTCTCTTCCAAGAACTAAAAGGATCAGGGATGTCTCTTCCAAGAACTAAAAGGTTCAGGCACGTCTCTTCCAAGACCTAAAAGGTTCAGGGACTTCTCTTCATAGAACTAAAAGGTTCAGGGACTTCTCTTCCAAGAATTAAAAGGTTCAGGGACTTCTATTCTTAGACCTAAAAGGTACATGGACTTCTCGTCATGAACTAAAAGGTGCAGGGACTTCTCTTCATAGAACTAAAAGATTCAGGGACTTCTCTTTAAAGAACTAAAATCTTCAGGGACTTCTCTTCATAGAACTAAAAGGTTCAGGGACTTCTCTTCAAAGGACTAAAAGGTTCATGGACTTCTCTTTATAGAACTAAAAGGTTCAGGGACTTCTCTTCTCAGAACTAAAGGGTTCAGGGACTTCTCTTCATAGAACTAAAAGGTTCAGGGACTTCTCTGTAAAGAACTAAAAGGTTCAGGGACTTCTCATTATAGAACTAAAAGGTTCAGGGACTTCTCTTCATAGAACTAAAAGGTGCAGGGACTTCTCTTCATAGAACTAAAAGATTCAGGGACTTCTCTTCATAGAACTAAAATTTTCATGGACTTCTCTTTAAAGAACTAAAAGGTTCAGGGACTTCTCTGTAAAGAACTAAAAGGTTCAGGGACTTCTCTTTATAGAACTAAAAGGTTCAGGGACTTCTCTTCATAGAACTAAAAGGTTCACGGACGTCTCTTAAAAGAACTAAAAGGTTCAGGGACATCTCTTTATAGAACTAAAAGGTTCAGGGAATTCTCTTCTTAGAACTAAAAGGTTCAGGGACTTCTCTTTATAGAACTAAAAGGTTCAGGGACTTCTCTTCTCAGAACTAAAGGGTTCAGGGACTTCTCTTCATAGAAGTAAAAGGTTCAAGGACTTCTCTGTAAAGAACTAAAAGGTTCAGGGACTTCTCATTATAGAACTAAAAGGTGCATGGACTTCTCTTCATAGAACTAAAAGGTGCAGGGACTTCTCTTCATAGAACTAAAAGATTCAGGGACTTCTCTTCATAGAACTAAAAGGTTCAGGGACTTCTCTTCAAAGGACTAAAAGGTTCATGGACTTCTCTTTATAGAACTAAAAGGTTCAGGGACTTCTCTTCTCAGAACTAAAGGGTTCAGGGACTTCTCTTCATAGAAGTAAAAGGTTCAGGGACTTCTCTGTAAAGAACTAAAAGGTTCAGGGACTTCTCATTATAGAACTAAAAGGTTCAGGGACTTCTCTTCATAGAACTAAAAGGTTCAGGGACTTCTCTTCAAAGGACTAAAAGGTTCATGGACTTCTCTTTATAGAACTAAAAGGTTCAGGGACTTCTCTTCTCAGAACTAAAGGGTTCAGGGACTTCTCTTCATAGAAGTAAAAGGTTCAGGGACTTCTCTGTAAAGAACTAAAAGGTTCAGGGACTTCTCATTATAGAACTAAAAGGTTCAGGGACTTCTCTTTATAGAACTAAAAGGTTCAGGGACTTCTCTTCATAGAACTAAAAGGTTCAAGGACGTCTCTTAAAAGAACTAAAAGGTTCAGGGACATCTCTTTATAGAACTAAAAGGTTCAGGGAATTCTCTTCTTAGAACTAAAAGGTTCAGGGACTTCTCTTCTCAGAACTAAAAAGTTCAGGGACTACTCTTCAAAGAACTAAAAGGTTCAGGGACTTCTCTTCAAAGAACTAAAAGGTTCAGAGACTTCTCTTTAGGAACTAATTGCTTCAGGGACTTCTCTTTAAAGAACTAAAAGGTTCAGGGACTTCTCTTCAAGAGCAAAAGGGTTCAGGGACGTCTCTTATCCAGAACTAAAAGGATCAGGGACGTCTCTTCCAAGAACTAAAAGGTTCAGGGACTTCTCTTTATAGAACTAAAAGGTTCAGGGACTTCTCTTCTCAGAACAAAAAGGTTCAGGGACTTCTTTTCATAGACCTAAAAGGTTCATGGACTTCTCTACAGGAACTAAAAGGTTCAGGGATTTCTCTTCATAGAACCATAAGGTTCAGGGACTTCTCTTTAAAGAACTAAAAGATTCTTGGACTTCTCTTCAGGAACTAAAAGGTTCAGGGACTTCTCTTCATAGAACTAAAAGGTTCAGGGACTTCTCTTCAGGAACTAAAAGATTCAGGGACTTCTCTTTAAAGAACTAACAGGTTCAGTAACTTTTCTTCAGGAACTGAAAGGTTCAGGGACTTCTCTTCCAAGAACTAAAAGGATCAGGGATGTCTCTTCCAAGAACTAAAAGGTTCAGGCACGTCTCTTCCAAGACCTAAAAGGTTCAGGGACTTCTCTTCATAGAACTAAAAGGTTCAGGGACTTCTCTTCCAAGAATTAAAAGGTTCAGGGACTTCTATTCTTAGACCTAAAAGGTACATGGACTTCTCGTCATGAACTAAAAGGTGCAGGGACTTCTCTTCATAGAACTAAAAGATTCAGGGACTTCTCTTTAAAGAACTAAAATCTTCAGGGACTTCTCTTCATAGAACTAAAAGGTTCAGGGACTTCTCTTCAAAGGACTAAAAGGTTCATGGACTTCTCTTTATAGAACTAAAAGGTTCAGGGACTTCTCTTCTCAGAACTAAAGGGTTCAGGGACTTCTCTTCATAGAACTAAAAGGTTCAGGGACTTCTCTGTAAAGAACTAAAAGGTTCAGGGACTTCTCATTATAGAACTAAAAGGTTCAGGGACTTCTCTTCATAGAACTAAAAGGTGCAGGGACTTCTCTTCATAGAACTAAAAGATTCAGGGACTTCTCTTCATAGAACTAAAATTTTCATGGACTTCTCTTTAAAGAACTAAAAGGTTCAGGGACTTCTCTGTAAAGAACTAAAAGGTTCAGGGACTTCTCTTTATAGAACTAAAAGGTTCAGGGACTTCTCTTCATAGAACTAAAAGGTTCACGGACGTCTCTTAAAAGAACTAAAAGGTTCAGGGACATCTCTTTATAGAACTAAAAGGTTCAGGGAATTCTCTTCTTAGAACTAAAAGGTTCAGGGACTTCTCTTTATAGAACTAAAAGGTTCAGGGACTTCTCTTCTCAGAACTAAAGGGTTCAGGGACTTCTCTTCATAGAAGTAAAAGGTTCAAGGACTTCTCTGTAAAGAACTAAAAGGTTCAGGGACTTCTCATTATAGAACTAAAAGGTGCATGGACTTCTCTTCATAGAACTAAAAGGTGCAGGGACTTCTCTTCATAGAACTAAAAGATTCAGGGACTTCTCTTCATAGAACTAAAAGGTTCAGGGACTTCTCTTCAAAGGACTAAAAGGTTCATGGACTTCTCTTTATAGAACTAAAAGGTTCAGGGACTTCTCTTCTCAGAACTAAAGGGTTCAGGGACTTCTCTTCATAGAAGTAAAAGGTTCAGGGACTTCTCTGTAAAGAACTAAAAGGTTCAGGGACTTCTCATTATAGAACTAAAAGGTTCAGGGACTTCTCTTCATAGAACTAAAAGGTTCAGGGACTTCTCTTCAAAGGACTAAAAGGTTCATGGACTTCTCTTTATAGAACTAAAAGGTTCAGGGACTTCTCTTCTCAGAACTAAAGGGTTCAGGGACTTCTCTTCATAGAAGTACAAGGTTCAGGGACTTCTCTGTAAAGAACTAAAAGGTTCAGGGACTTCTCATTATAGAACTAAAAGGTTCAGGGACTTCTCTTCATAGAACTAAAAGGTGCAGGGACTTCTCTTCATAGAACTAAAAGATTCAGGGACTTCTCTTCGAAGAACTAAAAGGTTCATGGACTTCTCTTTAAAGAACTAAAAGGTTCAGGGACTTCTCTGTAAAGAACTAAAAGGTTCAGGGACTTCTCTTTATAGAACTAAAAGGTTCAGGGACTTCTCTTCATAGAACTAAAAGGTTCAAGGACGTCTCTTAAAAGAACTAAAAGGTTCAGGGACATCTCTTTATAGAACTAAAAGGTTCAGGGAATTCTCTTCTTAGAACTAAAAGGTTCAGGGACTTCTCTTCTCAGAACTAAAAAGTTCAGGGACTACTCTTCAAAGAACTAAAAGGTTCAGGGACTTCTCTTCAAAGAACTAAAAGGTTCAGAGACTTCTCTTTAGGAACTAATTGCTTCAGGGACTTCTCTTTAAAGAACTAAAAGGTTCAGGGACTTCTCTTCAAGAGCAAAAGGGTTCAGGGACGTCTCTTATCCAGAACTAAAAGGATCAGGGACGTCTCTTCCAAGAACTAAAAGGTTCAGGGACTTCTCTTTATAGAACTAAAAGGTTCAGGGACTTCTCTTCTCAGAACTAAAAGGTTCAGGGACTTCTTTTCATAGACCTAAAAGGTTCATGGACTTCTCTACAGGAACTAAAAGGTTCAGGGATTTCTCTTCATAGAACCATAAGGTTCAGGGACTTCTCTTTAAAGAACTAAAAGATTCTTGGACTTCTCTTCAGGAACTAAAAGGTTCAGGGACTTCTCTTCATAGAACTAAAAGGTTCAGGGACTTCTCTTCAGGAACTAAAAGATTCAGGGACTTCTCTTTAAAGAACTAACAGGTTCAGTAACTTTTCTTCAGGAACTGAAAGGTTCAGGGACTTCTCTTCCAAGAACTAAAAGGATCAGGGATGTCTCTTCCAAGAACTAAAAGGTTCAGGCACGTCTCTTCCAAGACCTAAAAGGTTCAGGGACTTCTCTTCATAAAACTAAAAGGTTCAGGGACTTCTCTTCCAAGAATTAAAAGGTTCAGGGACTTCTATTCTTAGACCTAAGAGGTACATGGACTTCTCGTCATGAACTAAAAGGTGCAGGGACTTCTCTTCATAGAACTAAAAGATTCAGGGACTTCTCTTTAAAGAACTAAAATCTTCAGGGACTTCTCTTCATAGAACTAAAAGGTTCAGGGACTTCTCTTCAAAGGACTAAAAGGTTCATGGACTTCTCTTTATAGAACTAAAAGGTTCAGGGACTTCTCTTCTCAGAACTAAAGGGTTCAGGGACTTCTCTTCATAGAACTAAAAGGTTCAGGGACTTCTCTGTAAAGAACTAAAAGGTTCAGGGACTTCTCATTATAGAACTAAAAGGTTCAGGGACTTCTCTTCATAGAACTAAAAGGTGCAGGGACTTCTCTTCATAGAACTAAAAGATTCAGGGACTTCTCTTCATAGAACTAAAATTTTCATGGACTTCTCTTTAAAGAACTAAAAGGTTCAGGGACTTCTCTGTAAAGAACTAAAAGGTTCAGGGACTTCTCTTTATAGAACTAAAAGGTTCAGGGACTTCTCTTCATAGAACTAAAAGGTTCACGGACGTCTCTTAAAAGAACTAAAAGGTTCAGGGACATCTCTTTATAGAACTAAAAGGTTCAGGGAATTCTCTTCTTAGAACTAAAAGGTTCAGGGACTTCTCTTTATAGAACTAAAACGTTCAGGGACTTCTCTTCTCAGAACTAAAGGGTTCAGGGACTTCTCTTCATAGAAGTAAAAGGTTCAAGGACTTCTCTGTAAAGAACTAAAAGGTTCAGGGACTTCTCATTATAGAACTAAAAGGTGCATGGACTTCTCTTCATAGAACTAAAAGGTGCAGGGACTTCTCTTCATAGAACTAAAAGATTCAGGGACTTCTCTTCATAGAACTAAAAGGTTCAGGGACTTCTCTTCAAAGGACTAAAAGGTTCATGGACTTCTCTTTATAGAACTAAAAGGTTCAGGGACTTCTCTTCTCAGAACTAAAGGGTTCAGGGACTTCTCTTCATAGAAGTAAAAGGTTCAGGGACTTCTCTGTAAAGAACTAAAAGGTTCAGGGACTTCTCATTATAGAACTAAAAGGTTCAGGGACTTCTCTTCATAGAACTAAAAGGTTCAGGGACTTCTCTTCAAAGGACTAAAAGGTTCATGGACTTCTCTTTATAGAACTAAAAGGTTCAGGGACTTCTCTTCTCAGAACTAAAGGGTTCAGGGACTTCTCTTCATAGAAGTAAAAGGTTCAGGGACTTCTCTGTAAAGAACTAAAAGGTTCAGGGACTTCTCATTATAGAACTAAAAGGTTCAGGGACTTCTCTTCATAGAACTAAAAGGTGCAGGGACTTCTCTTCATAGAACTAAAAGATTCAGGGACTTCACTTCATAGAACTAAAATTTTCATGGACTTCTCTTCAAAGAACTAAAAGGTTCAGAGACTTCTCTTTAGGAACTAATTGCTTCAGGGACTTCTCTTTAAAGAACTAAAAGGTTCAGGGAATTCTCTTCAAGAGCAAAAGGGTTCAGGGACGTCTCTTATCCAGAACTAAAAGGATCAGGGACGTCTCTTCCAAGAACTAAAAGGTTCAGGGACTTCTCTTTATAGAACTAAAAGGTGCAGGGACTTCTCTTCATAGAACTAAAAGGTTCAGGGACCTCTCTTCATAGAACTAAAAGGTTCACAGACTTCTCTTCTCCGAACTAAAAGGTTGAGGGACTTCTCTTCTTAGAACTAAAAGGTTGAGGGACATCTCTTCATAGATTTAAAAGGTTCAGGGACGTCTCTTAAATGAACTAAAAGGTTCAGGGACTTCTATTCTAAGAATTAAAAGTTTCAGGGACTTCTCTTCTCAGAACTAAAGGGTTCAGGGACTTCTCTTCATAGAACTAAAAGGTTCAGGGACTTCTCTTTAAAGAACTAAAAGGTTCAGGGACTTCTCTGTAAAGAACTAAAAGGTTCAGGGACTTCTCTTTATAGAACTAAAAGGTTCAGGGACTTCTCTTCATAGAACTAAAAGGTTCAAGGACGTCTCTTAAAAGAACTAAAAGGTTCAGGGACATCTCTTTATAGAACTAAAAGGTTCAGGGAATTCTCTTCTTAGAACTAAAAGGTTCAGGGACTTCTCTTCTCAGAACTAAAAAGTTCAGGGACTACTCTTCAAAGAACTAAAAGGTTCAGGGACTTCTCTTCAAAGAACTAAAAGGTTCAGAGACTTCTCTTTAGGAACTAATTGCTTCAGGGACTTCTCTTTAAAGAACTAAAAGGTTCAGGGACTTCTCTTCAAGAGCAAAAGGGTTCAGGGACGTCTCTTATCCAGAACTAAAAGGATCAGGGACGTCTCTTCCAAGAACTAAAAGGTTCAGGGACTTCTCTTTATAGAACTAAAAGGTTCAGGGACTTCTCTTCTCAGAACTAAAAGGTTCAGGGACTTCTTTTCATAGACCTAAAAGGTTCATGGACTTCTCTACAGGAACTAAAAGGTTCAGGGATTTCTCTTCATAGAACCATAAGGTTCAGGGACTTCTCTTTAAAGAACTAAAAGATTCTTGGACTTCTCTTCAGGAACTAAAAGGTTCAGGGACTTCTCTTCATAGAACTAAAAGGTTCAGGGACTTCTCTTCAGGAACTAAAAGATTCAGGGACATCTCTTTAAAGAACTAACAGGTTCAGTAACTTTTCTTCAGGAACTGAAAGGTTCAGGGACTTCTCTTCCAAGAACTAAAAGGATCAGGGATGTCTCTTCCAAGAACTAAAAGGTTCAGGCACGTCTCTTCCAAGACCTAAAAGGTTCAGGGACTTCTCTTCATAGAACTAAAAGGTTCAGGGACTTCTCTTCCAAGAATTAAAAGGTTCAGGGACTTCTATTCTTAGACCTAAAAGGTACATGGACTTCTCGTCATGAACTAAAAGGTGCAGGGACTTCTCTTCATAGAACTAAAAGATTCAGGGACTTCTCTTTAAAGAACTAAAATCTTCAGGGACTTCTCTTCATAGAACTAAAAGATTCAGGGACTTCTCTTTAAAGAACTAAAATCTTCAGGGACTTCTCTTCATAGAACTAAAAGGTTCAGGGACTTCTCTTCAAAGGACTAAAAGGTTCATGGACTTCTCTTTATAGAACTAAAAGGTTCAGGGACTTCTCTTCTCAGAACTAAAGGGTTCAGGGACTTCTCTTCATAGAACTAAAAGGTTCAGGGACTTCTCTGTAAAGAACTAAAAGGTTCAGGGACTTCTCATTATAGAACTAAAAGGTTCAGGGACTTCTCTTCATAGAACTAAAAGGTGCAGGGACTTCTCTTCATAGAACTAAAAGATTCAGGGACTTCTCTTCATAGAACTAAAATTTTCATGGACTTCTCTTTAAAGAACTAAAAGGTTCAGGGACTTCTCTGTAAAGAACTAAAAGGTTCAGGGACTTCTCTTTATAGAACTAAAAGGTTCAGGGACTTCTCTTCATAGAACTAAAAGGTTCACGGACGTCTCTTAAAAGAACTAAAAGGTTCAGGGACATCTCTTTATAGAACTAAAAGGTTCAGGGAATTCTCTTCTTAGAACTAAAAGGTTCAGGGACTTCTCTTTATAGAACTAAAAGGTTCAGGGACTTCTCTTCTCAGAACTAAAGGGTTCAGGGACTTCTCTTCATAGAAGTAAAAGGTTCAAGGACTTCTCTGTAAAGAACTAAAAGGTTCAGGGACTTCTCATTATAGAACTAAAAGGTGCATGGACTTCTCTTCATAGAACTAAAAGGTGCAGGGACTTCTCTTCATAGAACTAAAAGATTCAGGGACTTCTCTTCATAGAACTAAAAGGTTCAGGGACTTCTCTTCAAAGGACTAAAAGGTTCATGGACTTCTCTTTATAGAACTAAAAGGTTCAGGGACTTCTCTTCTCAGAACTAAAGGGTTCAGGGACTTCTCTTCATAGAAGTAAAAGGTTCAGGGACTTCTCTGTAAAGAACTAAAAGGTTCAGGGACTTCTCATTATAGAACTAAAAGGTTCAGAGACTTCTCTTCATAGAACTAAAAGGTTCAGGGACTTCTCTTCAAAGGACTAAAAGGTTCATGGACTTCTCTTTATAGAACTAAAAGGTTCAGGGACTTCTCTTCTCAGAACTAAAGGGTTCAGGGACTTCTCTTCATAGAAGTAAAAGGTTCAGGGACTTCTCTGTAAAGAACTAAAAGGTTCAGGGACTTCTCATTATAGAACTAAAAGGTTCAGGGACTTCTCTTCATAGAACTAAAAGGTGCAGGGACTTCTCTTCATAGAACTAAAAGATTCAGGGACTTCTCTTCGAAGAACTAAAAGGTTCATGGACTTCTCTTTAAAGAACTAAAAGGTTCAGGGACTTCTCTGTAAAGAACTAAAAGGTTCAGGGACTTCTCTTTATAGAACTAAAAGGTTCAGGGACTTCTCTTCATAGAACTAAAAGGTTCAAGGACGTCTCTTAAAAGAACTAAAAGGTTCAGGGACATCTCTTTATAGAACTAAAAGGTTCAGGGAATTCTCTTCTTAGAACTAAAAGGTTCAGGGACTTCTCTTCTCAGAACTAAAAAGTTCAGGGACTACTCTTCAAAGAACTAAAAGGTTCAGGGACTTCTCTTCAAAGAACTAAAAGGTTCAGAGACTTCTCTTTAGGAACTAATTGCTTCAGGGACTTCTCTTTAAAGAACTAAAAGGTTCAGGGACTTCTCTTCTCAGAACTAAAGGGTTCAGGGACTTCTCTTCATAGAAGTAAAAGGTTCAGGGACTTCTCTGTAAAGAACTAAAAGGTTCAGGGACTTCTCATTATAGAACTAAAAGGTTCAGAGACTTCTCTTCATAGAACTAAAAGGTTCAGGGACTTCTCTTCAAAGGACTAAAAGGTTCATGGACTTCTCTTTATAGAACTAAAAGGTTCAGGGACTTCTCTTCTCAGAACTAAAGGGTTCAGGGACTTCTCTTCATGAAGTAAAAGGTTCAGGGACTTCTCTGTAAAGAACTAAAAGGTTCAGGGACTTCTCATTATAGAACTAAAAGGTTCAGGGACTTCTCTTCATAGAACTAAAAGGTGCAGGGACTTCTCTTCATAGAACTAAAAGATTCAGGGACTTCTCTTCGAAGAACTAAAAGGTTCATGGACTTCTCTTTAAAGAACTAAAAGGTTCAGGGACTTCTCTGTAAAGAACTAAAAGGTTCAGGGACTTCTCTTTATAGAACTAAAAGGTTCAGGGACTTCTCTTCATAGAACTAAAAGGTTCAAGGACGTCTCTTAAAAGAACTAAAAGGTTCAGGGACATCTCTTTATAGAACTAAAAGGTTCAGGGAATTCTCTTCTTAGAACTAAAAGGTTCAGGGACTTCTCTTCTCAGAACTAAAAAGTTCAGGGACTACTCTTCAAAGAACTAAAAGGTTCAGGGACTTCTCTTCAAAGAACTAAAAGGTTCAGAGACTTCTCTTTAGGAACTAATTGCTTCAGGGACTTCTCTTTAAAGAACTAAAAGGTTCAGGGACTTCTCTTCAAGAGCAAAAGGGTTCAGGGACGTCTCTTATCCAGAACTAAAAGGATCAGGGACGTCTCTTCCAAGAACTAAAAGGTTCAGGGACTTCTCTTTATAGAACTAAAAGGTTCAGGGACTTCTCTTCTCAGAACTAAAAGGTTCAGGGACTTCTTTTCATAGACCTAAAAGGTTCATGGACTTCTCTACAGGAACTAAAAGGTTCAGGGATTTCTCTTCATAGAACCATAAGGTTCAGGGACTTCTCTTTAAAGAACTAAAAGATTCTTGGACTTCTCTTCAGGAACTAAAAGGTTCAGGGACTTCTCTTCATAGAACTAAAAGGTTCAGGGACTTCTCTTCAGGAACTAAAAGATTCAGGGACTTCTCTTTAAAGAACTAACAGGTTCAGTAACTTTTCTTCAGGAACTGAAAGGTTCAGGGACTTCTCTTCCAAGAACTAAAAGGATCAGGGATGTCTCTTCCAAGAACTAAAAGGTTCAGGCACGTCTCTTCCAAGACCTAAAAGGTTCAGGGACTTCTCTTCATAGAACTAAAAGGTTCAGGGACTTCTCTTCCAAGAATTAAAAGGTTCAGGGACTTCTATTCTTAGACCTAAAAGGTACATGGACTTCTCGTCATGAACTAAAAGGTGCAGGGACTTCTCTTCATAGAACTAAAAGATTCAGGGACTTCTCTTTAAAGAACTAAAATCTTCAGGGACTTCTCTTCATAGAACTAAAAGGTTCAGGGACTTCTCTTCAAAGGACTAAAAGGTTCATGGACTTCTCTTTATAGAACTAAAAGGTTCAGGGACTTCTCTTCTCAGAACTAAAGGGTTCAGGGACTTCTCTGTAAAGAACTAAAAGGTTCAGGGACTTCTCATTATAGAACTAAAAGGTTCAGGGACTTCTCTTCATAGAACTAAAAGGTGCAGGGACTTCTCTTCATAGAACTAAAAGATTCAGGGACTTCTCTTCATAGAACTAAAATTTTCATGGACTTCTCTTTAAAGAACTAAAAGGTTCAGGGACTTCTCTGTAAAGAACTAAAAGGTTCAGGGACTTCTCTTTATAGAACTAAAAGGTTCAGGGACTTCTCTTCATAGAACTAAAAGGTTCACGGACGTCTCTTAAAAGAACTAAAAGGTTCAGGGACATCTCTTTATAGAACTAAAAGGTTCAGGGAATTCTCTTCTTAGAACTAAAAGGTTCAGGGACTTCTCTTTATAGAACTAAAAGGTTCAGGGACTTCTCTTCTCAGAACTAAAGGGTTCAGGGACTTCTCTTCATAGAAGTAAAAGGTTCAAGGACTTCTCTGTAAAGAACTAAAAGGTTCAGGGACTTCTCATTATAGAACTAAAAGGTGCATGGACTTCTCTTCATAGAACTAAAAGGTGCAGGGACTTCTCTTCATAGAACTAAAAGATTCAGGGACTTCTCTTCATAGAACTAAAAGGTTCAGGGACTTCTCTTCAAAGGACTAAAAGGTTCATGGACTTCTCTTTATAGAACTAAAAGGTTCAGGGACTTCTCTTCTCAGAACTAAAGGGTTCAGGGACTTCTCTTCATAGAAGTAAAAGCTTCAGGGACTTCTCTGTAAAGAACTAAAAGGTTCAGGGACTTCTCATTATAGAACTAAAAGGTTCAGGGACTTCTCTTCATAGAACTAAAAGGTTCAGGGACTTCTCTTCAAAGGACTAAAAGGTTCATGGACTTCTCTTTATAGAACTAAAAGGTTCAGGGACTTCTCTTCTCAGAACTAAAGGGTTCAGGGACTTCTCTTCATAGAAGTAAAAGGTTCAGGGACTTCTCTGTAAAGAACTAAAAGGTTCAGGGACTTCTCATTATAGAACTAAAAGGTTCAGGGACTTCTCTTCATAGAACTAAAAGGTGCAGGGACTTCTCTTCATAGAACTAAAAGGTTCATGGACTTCTCTTTAAAGAACTAAAAGGTTCAGGGACTTCTCTGTAAAGAACTAAAAGGTTCAGGGACTTCTCTTTATAGAACTAAAAGGTTCAGGGACTTCTCTTCATAGAACTAAAAGGTTCAAGGACGTCTCTTAAAAGAACTAAAAGGTTCAGGGACATCTCTTTATAGAACTAAAAGGTTCAGGGAATTCTCTTCTTAGAACTAAAAGGTTCAGGGACTTCTCTTCTCAGAACTAAAAAGTTCAGGGACAACTCTTCAAAGAACTAAAAGGTTCAGGGACTTCTCTTCAAAGAACTAAAAGGTTCAGAGACTTCTCTTTAGGAACTAATTGCTTCAGGGACTTCTCTTTAAAGAACTAAAAGGTTCAGGGACTTCTCTTCAAGAGCAAAAGGGTTCAGGGACTTCTCTTATCCAGAACTAAAAGGATCAGGGACGTCTCTTCCAAGAACTAAAAGGTTCAGGGACTTCTCTTTATAGAACTAAAAGGTTCAGGGACTTCTCTTCTCAGAACTAAAAGGTTCAGGGACTTCTTTTTATAGACCTAAAAGGTTCATGGACTTCTCTACAGGAACTAAAAGGTTCAGGGATTTCTCTTCATAGAACCATAAGGTTCAGGGACTTCTCTTTAAAGAACTAAAAGATTCTTGGACTTCTCTTCAGGAACTAAAAGGTTCAGGGACTTCTCTTCATAGAACTAAAAGGTTCAGGGACTTCTCTTCAGGAACTAAAAGATTCAGGGACTTCTCTTTAAAGAACTAACAGGTTCAGTAACTTTTCTTCAGGAACTGAAAGGTTCAGGGACTTCTCTTCCAAGAACTAAAAGGATCAGGGATGTCTCTTCCAAGAACTAAAAGGTTCAGGCACGTCTCTTCCAAGACCTAAAAGGTTCAGGGACTTCTCTTCATAGAACTAAAAGGTTCAGGGACTTCTCTTCCAAGAATTAAAAGGTTCAGGGACTTCTATTCTTAGACCTAAAAGGTTCATGGACTTCTCGTCATGAACTAAAAGGTGCAGGGACTTCTCTTCATAGAACTAAAAGATTCAGGGACTTCTCTTTAAAGAACTAAAATCTTCAGGGACTTCTCTTCATAGAACTAAAAGGTTCAGGGACTTCTCTTCAAAGGACTAAAAGGTTCATGGACTTCTCTTTATAGAACTAAAAGGTTCAGGGACTTCTCTTCTCAGAACTAAAGGGTTCAGGGACTTCTCTTCATAGAACTAAAAGGTTCAGGGACTTCTCTGTAAAGAACTAAAAGGTTCAGGGACTTCTCATTATAGAACTAAAAGGTTCAGGGACTTCTCTTCATAGAACTAAAAGGTGCAGGGACTTCTCTTCATAGAACTAAAAGATTCAGGGACTTCTCTTCATAGAACTAAAATTTTCATGGACTTCTCTTTAAAGAACTAAAAGGTTCAGGGACTTCTCTGTAAAGAACTAAAAGGTTCAGGGACTTCTCTTTATAGAACTAAAAGGTTCAGGGACTTCTCTTCATAGAACTAAAAGGTTCACGGACGTCTCTTAAAAGAACTAAAAGGTTCAGGGACATCTCTTTATAGAACTAAAAGGTTCAGGGAATTCTCTTCTTAGAACTAAAAGGTTCAGGGACTTCTCTTTATAGAACTAAAAGGTTCAGGGACTTCTCTTCTCAGAACTAAAGGGTTCAGGGACTTCTCTTCATAGAATTAAAAGTTTCACGGACTTCTCGTCTCCGAACTAAAAGGTTCAGGGACTTCTTTTCAGAGACCTAAAAGGTTCATGGACTTCTCTACAAGAACTAAAAGGTTCAGGGATTTCTCTTCATAGAACCATAAGGTTCAGGGACTTCTCTTTAAAGAACTAAAAGTTTCTTGGACTTCTCTTCAGGAACTAAAAGGTTCAGGGACTTCTCTTCATAGAACTAAAAGGTGCAGGGACTTCTCTTCATAGAACTAAAAGATTCAGGGACTTCTCTTTAAAGAACTAAAATCTTCAGGGACTTCTCTTCATAGAACTAAAAGGTTCAGGGACTTCTCTTCAAAGGACTAAAAGGTTCATGGACTTCTCTTTATAGAACTAAAAGGTTCAGGGACTTCTCTTCTCAGAACTAAAGGGTTCAGGGACTTCTTTTCATAGAACTAAAAGGTTCAGGGACTTCTCTGTAAAGAACTAAAAGGTTCAGGGACTTCTCATTATAGAACTAAAAGGTTCAGGGACTTCTCTTCATAGAACTACAAGTTGCAGGGACTTCTCTTCATAGGACTTCTCTTGAAAGAACTAACAGGTTCAGTAACTTTTCTTCAGGAACTGAAAGGTTCAGGGACTTCTCTTCCAAGAACTAAAAGTATCAGGGATGTCTCTTCCAAGAACTAAAAGGTTCAGGCACGTCTCTTCCAAGACCTAAAAGGTTCAGGGACTTCTCTTCATAGAACTAAAAGGTTCAGGGACTTCTCTTCCAAGAACTAAAAGGTTCAGGGACTTCTATTCTTAGACCTAAAAGGTTCATGGACTTCTCGTCATGAACTAAAAGGTTCAGGGACTTCTCTTCATAGAACTAAAAGATTCAGGGACTTCTCTTTAAAGAACTAAACTCTTCAGGGACTTCTCTTCATAGAACTAAAAGGTTCAGGGACTTCTCTTCAAAGTACTAAAAGGTTCAGGGACTTCTCTTCTCAGAACTAAAGGGTTCAGGGACTTCTCTTCATAGAACTAAAAGGTTCAGGGACTTCTCTGTAAAGAACTAAAAGGTTCAGGGACTTCTCATTATAGAACTAAAAGGTTCAGGGACTTCTCTTCATAGAACTAAAAGGTGCAGGGACTTCTCTTCATAGAACTAAAAGATTCAGGGACTTCTCTTCATAGAACTAAAATTTTCATGGACTTCTCTTTAAAGAACTAAAAGGTTCAGGGACTTCTCTGTAAAGAACTAAAAGGTTCAGGGACTTCTCTTTATAGAAATAAAAGGTTCAGGGACTTCTCTTCATAGAACTAAAAGGTTCACGGACGTCTCTTAAAAGAACTAAAAGGTTCAGGGACATCTCTTTATAGAACTAAAAGGTTCAGGGAATTCTCTTCTTAGAACTAAAAGGTTCAGGGACTTCTCTTTATAGAACTAAAAGGTTCAGGGACTTCTCTTCTCAGAACTAAAGGGTTCAGGGACTTCTCTTCATAGAATTAAAAGTTTCACTGACTTCTCGTCTCCGAACTAAAAGGTTCAGGGACTTCTCTTCAGGAACTAAAAGGTTCAGGGACTTGACGTTAAAGAACTAAAAGGTTCAGGGACCTCTCTTTATAGAACTAAAAGGTTCAGGGACTTCTCTTCATAGAACTAAAAGGTTCACGGACTGCTCTTCTTAGAACTAAAAGGTTGAGGGACTTCTCTTCTCAGAACTAAAAGGTTGAGGGACATCTCTTCATAGAACTAAAGTGTTCATTGACGTCTTTTCATAGAACTAAAAGGTTTAGGGACGTCTCTTAAAAGAACTTAAAGGTTCAGGGACTTCTCTTTTCAGAATTAAAAGTTTCAGGGACTTCTCTTCATAGAACTAAAAAGTTTGGGGACATCTCTTCAAAGAACTAAAAGGTTCAGGGACTTCTCTTCATAGAACTAAAAGGTTCAGGGACTTCTTTTCATAGACCTAAAAGGTTCATGGACTTCTCTTTAAAGAACTAAAACGTTCAGGGACTTCTATTCAGGAACTAAAAGGTTCAGGGACTTCTCTTTATAGAACTAAAAGGTTCAGGGACTTCTCTTCTCAGAACTAAAGGGTTCAGGGACTTCTCTTCATAGAACTAAAAGGTTCAGGGACTTCTCTGTAAAGAACTAAAAGGTTCAGGGACTTCTCATTATAGAACTAAAAGGTTCAGGGACTTCTATTCATAGAACTAAAAGGTTCAGGGACTTCTCTGTAAAGAACTAAAAGGTTCAGGGACTTCTCATTATAGAACTAAAAGGTTCAGGGACTTCTCTTCATAGAACTAAAAGATGCAGGGACTTCTTTTCATAGACCTAAAAGGTTCATGGACTTCTCTTTAAAGTACTAAAAGGTTCAGGGACTTCTCTGTAAAGAACTAAAAGGTTCAGGGACTTCTCTTTATAGAACTAAAAGGTTCAGGGACTTCTCTTCATAGAACTAAAAAGTTCAGGGACTACTCTTCAAAGAACTAAAAGGTTCAGGGACTTCTCTTCAAAGAACTAAAAGGTTCAGGGACTTCTCTTCAAGAGCAAAAAGGTTCAGGGACTTCTCTTCCAAGAACTAAAAGGATCAGGGAAGTCTCTTCCAAGAACTAAAAGGTTCAGGGACTTCTCTTTATAGAACTAAAAGGTTCAGGGACTTCTCTTCTCTGAACTAAAGAGTTCAGGTACTTCTCTTCATAGAACTAAAAGTTTTACGGACTTCTCTTCTCCGAACTAAAAAGTTCAGGGACTACTCTTCAAAGAACTAAAAGGTTCAGGGACTTCTCTTCAAAGAACTAAAAGGTTCAGAGACTTCTCTTTAGGAACTAATTGCTTCAGGGACTTCTCTTTAAAGAACTAAAAGGTTCAGGGACTTCTCTTCAAGAGCAAAAGGGTTCAGGGACTTCTCTTATCCAGAACTAAAAGGATCAGGGACGTCTCTTCCAAGAACTAAAAGGTTCAGGGACTTCTCTTTATAGAACTAAAAGGTTCAGGGACTTCTCTTCTCAGAACTAAAAGGTTCAGGGACTTCTTTTCATAGACCTAAAAGGTTCATGGACTTCTCTACAGGAACTAAAAGGTTCAGGGATTTCTCTTCATAGAACCATAAGGTTCAGGGACTTCTCTTTAAAGAACTAAAAGATTCTTGGACTTCTCTTCAGGAACTAAAAGGTTCAGGGACTTCTCTTCATAGAACTAAAAGGTTCAGGGACTTCTCTTTAGGAACTAAAAGATTCAGGGACTTCTCTTTAAAGAACTAACAGGTTCAGTAACTTTTCTTCAGGAACTGAAAGGTTCAGGGACTTCTCTTCCAAGAACTAAAAGGATCAGGGATGTCTCTTCCAAGAACTAAAAGGTTCAGGCACGTCTCTTCCAAGACCTAAAAGGTTCAGGGACTTCTCTTCATAGAACTAAAAGGTTCAGGGACTTCTCTTCCAAGAATTAAAAGGTTCAGGGACTTCTATTCTTAGACCTAAAAGGTTCATGGACTTCTCGTCATGAACTAAAAGGTGCAGGGACTTCTCTTCATAGAACTAAAAGATTCAGGGACTTCTCTTTAAAGAACTAAAATCTTCAGGGACTTCTCTTCATAGAACTAAAAGGTTCAGGGACTTCTCTTCAAAGGACTAAAAGGTTCATGGACTTCTCTTTATAGAACTAAAAGGTTCAGGGACTTCTCTTCTCAGAACTAAAGGGTTCAGGGACTTCTCTTCATAGAACTAAAAGGTTCAGGGACTTCTCTGTAAAGAACTAAAAGGTTCAGGGACTTCTCATTATAGAACTAAAAGGTTCAGGGACTTCTCTTCATAGAACTAAAAGGTGCAGGGACTTCTCTTCATAGAACTAAAAGATTCAGGGACTTCTCTTCATAGAACTAAAATTTTCATGGACTTCTCTTTAAAGAACTAAAAGGTTCAGGGACTTCTCTGTAAAGAACTAAAAGGTTCAGGGACTTCTCTTTATAGAACTAAAAGGTTCAGGGACTTCTCTTCATAGAACTAAAAGGTTCACGGACGTCTCTTAAAAGAACTAAAAGGTTCAGGGACATCTCTTTATAGAACTAAAAGGTTCAGGGAATTCTCTTCTTAGAACTAAAAGGTTCAGGGACTTCTCTTTATAGAACTAAAAGGTTCAGGGACTTCTCTTCTCAGAACTAAAGGGTTCAGGGACTTCTCTTCATAGAATTAAAAGTTTCACGGACTTCTCGTCTCCGAACTAAAAGGTTCAGGGACTTCTTTTCAGAGACCTAAAAGGTTCATGGACTTCTCTACAAGAACTAAAAGGTTCAGGGATTTCTCTTCATAGAACCATAAGGTTCAGGGACTTCTCTTTAAAGAACTAAAAGTTTCTTGGACTTCTCTTCAGGAACTAAAAGGTTCAGGGACTTCTCTTCATAGAACTAAAAGGTGCAGGGACTTCTCTTCATAGAACTAAAAGATTCAGGGACTTCTCTTTAAAGAACTAAAATCTTCAGGGACTTCTCTTCATAGAACTAAAAGGTTCAGGGACTTCTCTTCAAAGGACTAAAAGGTTCATGGACTTCTCTTTATAGAACTAAAAGGTTCAGGGACTTCTCTTCTCAGAACTAAAGGGTTCAGGGACTTCTTTTCATAGAACTAAAAGGTTCAGGGACTTCTCTGTAAAGAACTAAAAGGTTCAGGGACTTCTCATTATAGAACTAAAAGGTTCAGGGACTTCTCTTCATAGAACTACAAGTTGCAGGGACTTCTCTTCATAGGACTTCTCTTGAAAGAACTAACAGGTTCAGTAACTTTTCTTCAGGAACTGAAAGGTTCAGGGACTTCTCTTCCAAGAACTAAAAGTATCAGGGATGTCTCTTCCAAGAACTAAAAGGTTCAGGCACGTCTCTTCCAAGACCTAAAAGGTTCAGGGACTTCTCTTCATAGAACTAAAAGGTTCAGGGACTTCTCTTCCAAGAACTAAAAGGTTCAGGGACTTCTCTTCAGGAACTAAAAGATTCAGGGACTTCTCTTTAAAGAACTAACAGGTTCAGTAACTTTTCTTCAGGAACTGAAAGGTTCAGGGACTTCTCTTCCAAGAACTAAAAGGATCAGGGATGTCTCTTCCAAGAACTAAAAGGTTCAGGCACGTCTCTTCCAAGACCTAAAAGGTTCAGGGACTTCTCTTCATAGAACTAAAAGGTTCAGGGACTTCTCTTCCAAGAATTAAAAGGTTCAGGGACTTCTATTCTTAGACCTAAAAGGTACATGGACTTCTCGTCATGAACTAAAAGGTGCAGGGACTTCTCTTCATAGAACTAAAAGATTCAGGGACTTCTCTTTAAAGAACTAAAATCTTCAGGGACTTCTCTTCATAGAACTAAAAGGTTCAGGGACTTCTCTTCAAAGGACTAAAAGGTTCATGGACTTCTCTTTATAGAACTAAAAGGTTCAGGGACTTCTCTTCTCAGAACTAAAGGGTTCAGGGACTTCTCTGTAAAGAACTAAAAGGTTCAGGGACTTCTCATTATAGAACTAAAAGGTTCAGGGACTTCTCTTCATAGAACTAAAAGGTGCAGGGACTTCTCTTCATAGAACTAAAAGATTCAGGGACTTCTCTTCATAGAACTAAAATTTTCATGGACTTCTCTTTAAAGAACTAAAAGGTTCAGGGACTTCTCTGTAAAGAACTAAAAGGTTCAGGGACTTCTCTTTATAGAACTAAAAGGTTCAGGGACTTCTCTTCATAGAACTAAAAGGTTCACGGACGTCTCTTAAAAGAACTAAAAGGTTCAGGGACATCTCTTTATAGAACTAAAAGGTTCAGGGAATTCTCTTCTTAGAACTAAAAGGTTCAGGGACTTCTCTTTATAGAACTAAAAGGTTCAGGGACTTCTCTTCTCAGAACTAAAGGGTTCAGGGACTTCTCTTCATAGAAGTAAAAGGTTCAAGGACTTCTCTGTAAAGAACTAAAAGGTTCAGGGACTTCTCATTATAGAACTAAAAGGTGCATGGACTTCTCTTCATAGAACTAAAAGGTGCAGGGACTTCTCTTCATAGAACTAAAAGATTCAGGGACTTCTCTTCATAGAACTAAAAGGTTCAGGGACTTCTCTTCAAAGGACTAAAAGGTTCATGGACTTCTCTTTATAGAACTAAAAGGTTCAGGGACTTCTCTTCTCAGAACTAAAGGGTTCAGGGACTTCTCTTCATAGAAGTAAAAGGTTCAGGGACTTCTCTGTAAAGAACTAAAAGGTTCAGGGACTTCTCATTATAGAACTAAAAGGTTCAGGGACTTCTCTTCATAGAACTAAAAGGTTCAGGGACTTCTCTTCAAAGGACTAAAAGGTTCATGGACTTCTCTTTATAGAACTAAAAGGTTCAGGGACTTCTCTTCTCAGAACTAAAGGGTTCAGGGACTTCTCTTCATAGAAGTAAAAGGTTCAGGGACTTCTCTGTAAAGAACTAAAAGGTTCAGGGACTTCTCATTATAGAACTAAAAGGTTCAGGGACTTCTCTTCATAGAACTAAAAGGTGCAGGGACTTCTCTTCATAGAACTAAAAGGTTCATGGACTTCTCTTTAAAGAACTAAAAGGTTCAGGGACTTCTCTGTAAAGAACTAAAAGGTTCAGGGACTTCTCTTTATAGAACTAAAAGGTTCAGGGACTTCTCTTCATAGAACTAAAAGGTTCAAGGACGTCTCTTAAAAGAACTAAAAGGTTCAGGGACATCTCTTTATAGAACTAAAAGGTTCAGGGAATTCTCTTCTTAGAACTAAAAGGTTCAGGGACTTCTCTTCTCAGAACTAAAAAGTTCAGGGACTACTCTTCAAAGAACTAAAAGGTTCAGGGACTTCTCTTCAAAGAACTAAAAGGTTCAGAGACTTCTCTTTAGGAACTAATTGCTTCAGGGACTTCTCTTTAAAGAACTAAAAGGTTCAGGGACTTCTCTTCAAGAGCAAAAGGGTTCAGGGACTTCTCTTATCCAGAACTAAAAGGATCAGGGACGTCTCTTCCAAGAACTAAAAGGTTCAGGGACTTCTCTTTATAGAACTAAAAGGTTCAGGGACTTCTCTTCTCAGAACTAAAAGGTTCAGGGACTTCTTTTTATAGACCTAAAAGGTTCATGGACTTCTCTACAGGAACTAAAAGGTTCAGGGATTTCTCTTCATAGAACCATAAGGTTCAGGGACTTCTCTTTAAAGAACTAAAAGATTCTTGGACTTCTCTTCAGGAACTAAAAGGTTCAGGGACTTCTCTTCATAGAACTAAAAGGTTCAGGGACTTCTCTTCAGGAACTAAAAGATTCAGGGACTTCTCTTTAAAGAACTAACAGGTTCAGTAACTTTTCTTCAGGAACTGAAAGGTTCAGGGACTTCTCTTCCAAGAACTAAAAGGATCAGGGATGTCTCTTCCAAGAACTAAAAGGTTCAGGCACGTCTCTTCCAAGACCTAAAAGGTTCAGGGACTTCTCTTCATAGAACTAAAAGGTTCAGGGACTTCTCTTCCAAGAATTAAAAGGTTCAGGGACTTCTATTCTTAGACCTAAAAGGTTCATGGACTTCTCGTCATGAACTAAAAGGTGCAGGGACTTCTCTTCATAGAACTAAAAGATTCAGGGACTTCTCTTTAAAGAACTAAAATCTTCAGGGACTTCTCTTCATAGAACTAAAAGGTTCAGGGACTTCTCTTCAAAGGACTAAAAGGTTCATGGACTTCTCTTTATAGAACTAAAAGGTTCAGGGACTCCTCTTCTCAGAACTAAAGGGTTCAGGGACTTCTCTTCATAGAACTAAAAGGTTCAGGGACTTCTCTGTAAAGAACTAAAAGGTTCAGGGACTTCTCATTATAGAACTAAAAGGTTCAGGGACTTCTCTTCATAGAACTAAAAGGTGCAGGGACTTCTCTTCATAGAACTAAAAGATTCAGGGACTTCTCTTCATAGAACTAAAATTTTCATGGACTTCTCTTTAAAGAACTAAAAGGTTCAGGGACTTCTCTGTAAAGAACTAAAAGGTTCAGGGACTTCTCTTTATAGAACTAAAAGGTTCAGGGACTTCTCTTCATAGAACTAAAAGGTTCACGGACGTCTCTTAAAAGAACTAAAAGGTTCAGGGACATCTCTTTATAGAACTAAAAGGTTCAGGGAATTCTCTTCTTAGAACTAAAAGGTTCAGGGACTTCTCTTTATAGAACTAAAAGGTTCAGGGACTTCTCTTCTCAGAACTAAAGGGTTCAGGGACTTCTCTTCATATAATTAAAAGTTTCACGGACTTCTCGTCTCCGAACTAAAAGGTTCAGGGACTTCTTTTCAGAGACCTAAAAGGTTCATGGACTTCTCTACAAGAACTAAAAGGTTCAGGGATTTCTCTTCATAGAACCATAAGGTTCAGGGACTTCTCTTTAAAGAACTAAAAGTTTCTTGGACTTCTCTTCAGGAACTAAAAGGTTCAGGGACTTCTCTTCATAGAACTAAAAGGTGCAGGGACTTCTCTTCATAGAACTAAAAGATTCAGGGACTTCTCTTTAAAGAACTAAAATCTTCAGGGACTTCTCTTCATAGAACTAAAAGGTTCAGGGACTTCTCTTCAAAGGACTAAAAGGTTCATGGACTTCTCTTTATAGAACTAAAAGGTTCAGGGACTTCTCTTCTCAGAACTAAAGGGTTCAGGGACTTCTTTTCATAGAACTAAAAGGTTCAGGGACTTCTCTGTAAAGAACTAAAAGGTTCAGGGACTTCTCATTATAGAACTAAAAGGTTCAGGGACTTCTCTTCATAGAACTACAAGTTGCAGGGACTTCTCTTCATAGGACTTCTCTTGAAAGAACTAACAGGTTCAGTAACTTTTCTTCAGGAACTGAAAGGTTCAGGGACTTCTCTTCCAAGAACTAAAAGTATCAGGGATGTCTCTTCCAAGAACTAAAAGGTTCAGGCACGTCTCTTCCAAGACCTAAAAGGTTCAGGGACTTCTCTTCATAGAACTAAAAGGTTCAGGGACTTCTCTTCCAAGAACTAAAAGGTTCAGGGACTTCTCTTCAGGAACTAAAAGGTTCAGGGACTTGACGTTAAAGAACTAAAAGGTTCAGGGACCTCTCTTTATAGAACTAAAAGGTTCAGGGACTTCTCTTCATAGAACTAAAAGGTTCACGGACTGCTCTTCTTAGAACTAAAAGGTTGAGGGACTTCTCTTCTCAGAACTAAAAGGTTGAGGGACATCTCTTCATAGAACTAAAGTGTTCATTGACGTCTTTTCATAGAACTAAAAGGTTTAGGGACGTCTCTTAAAAGAACTTAAAGGTTCAGGGACTTCTCTTTTCAGAATTAAAAGTTTCAGGGACTTCTCTTCATAGAACTAAAAAGTTTGGGGACATCTCTTCAAAGAACTAAAAGGTTCAGGGACTTCTCTTCATAGAACTAAAAGGTTCAGGGACTTCTTTTCATAGACCTAAAAGGTTCATGGACTTCTCTTTAAAGAACTAAAACGTTCAGGGACTTCTATTCAGGAACTAAAAGGTTCAGGGACTTCTCTTTATAGAACTAAAAGGTTCAGGGACTTCTCTTCTCAGAACTAAAGGGTTCAGGGACTTCTCTTCATAGAACTAAAAGGTTCAGGGACTTCTCTGTAAAGAACTAAAAGGTTCAGGGACTTCTCATTATAGAACTAAAAGGTTCAGGGACTTCTATTCATAGAACTAAAAGGTTCAGGGACTTCTCTGTAAAGAACTAAAAGGTTCAGGGACTTCTCATTATAGAACTAAAAGGTTCAGGGACTTCTCTTCATAGAACTAAAAGATGCAGGGACTTCTTTTCATAGACCTAAAAGGTTCATGGACTTCTCTTTAAAGTACTAAAAGGTTCAGGGACTTCTCTGTAAAGAACTAAAAGGTTCAGGGACTTCTCTTTATAGAACTAAAAGGTTCAGGGACTTCTCTTCATAGAACTAAAAAGTTCAGGGACTACTCTTCAAAGAACTAAAAGGTTCAGGGACTTCTCTTCAAAGAACTAAAAGGTTCAGGGACTTCTCTTCAAGAGCAAAAAGGTTCAGGGACTTCTCTTCCAAGAACTTAAAGGATCAGGGAAGTCTCTTCCAAGAACTAAAAGGTTCAGGGACTTCTCTTTATAGAACTAAAAGGTTCAGGGACTTCTCTTCTCTGAACTAAAGAGTTCAGGTACTTCTCTTCATAGAACTAAAAGTTTTACGGACTTCTCTTCTCCGAACTAAAAAGTTCAGGGACTACTCTTCAAAGAACTAAAAGGTTCAGGGACTTCTCTTCAAAGAACTAAAAGGTTCAGAGACTTCTCTTTAGGAACTAATTGCTTCAGGGACTTCTCTTTAAAGAACTAAAAGGTTCAGGGACTTCTCTTCAAGAGCAAAAGGGTTCAGGGACTTCTCTTATCCAGAACTAAAAGGATCAGGGACGTCTCTTCCAAGAACTAAAAGGTTCAGGGACTTCTCTTTATAGAACTAAAAGGTTCAGGGACTTCTCTTCTCAGAACTAAAAGGTTCAGGGACTTCTTTTCATAGACCTAAAAGGTTCATGGACTTCTCTACAGGAACTAAAAGGTTCAGGGATTTCTCTTCATAGAACCATAAGGTTCAGGGACTTCTCTTTAAAGAACTAAAAGATTCTTGGACTTCTCTTCAGGAACTAAAAGGTTCAGGGACTTCTCTTCATAGAACTAAAAGGTTCAGGGACTTCTCTTCAGGAACTAAAAGATTCAGGGACTTCTCTTTAAAGAACTAACAGGTTCAGTAACTTTTCTTCAGGAACTGAAAGGTTCAGGGACTTCTCTTCCAAGAACTAAAAGGATCAGGGATGTCTCTTCCAAGAACTAAAAGGTTCAGGCACGTCTCTTCCAAGACCTAAAAGGTTCAGGGACTTCTCTTCATAGAACTAAAAGGTTCAGGGACTTCTCTTCCAAGAATTAAAAGGTTCAGGGACTTCTATTCTTAGACCTAAAAGGTTCATGGACTTCTCGTCATGAACTAAAAGGTGCAGGGACTTCTCTTCATAGAACTAAAAGATTCAGGGACTTCTCTTTAAAGAACTAAAATCTTCAGGGACTTCTCTTCATAGAACTAAAAGGTTCAGGGACTTCTCTTCAAAGGACTAAAAGGTTCATGGACTTCTCTTTATAGAACTAAAAGGTTCAGGGACTTCTCTTCTCAGAACTAAAGGGTTCAGGGACTTCTCTTCATAGAACTAAAAGGTTCAGGGACTTCTCTGTAAAGAACTAAAAGGTTCAGGGACTTCTCATTATAGAACTAAAAGGTTCAGGGACTTCTCTTCATAGAACTAAAAGGTGCAGGGACTTCTCTTCATAGAACTAAAAGATTCAGGGACTTCTCTTCATAGAACTAAAATTTTCATGGACTTCTCTTTAAAGAACTAAAAGGTTCAGGGACTTCTCTGTAAAGAACTAAAAGGTTCAGGGACTTCTCTTTATAGAACTAAAAGGTTCAGGGACTTCTCTTCATAGAACTAAAAGGTTCACGGACGTCTCTTAAAAGAACTAAAAGGTTCAGGGACATCTCTTTATAGAACTAAAAGGTTCAGGGAATTCTCTTCTTAGAACTAAAAGGTTCAGGGACTTCTCTTTATAGAACTAAAAGGTTCAGGGACTTCTCTTCTCAGAACTAAAGGGTTCAGGGACTTCTCTTCATAGAATTAAAAGTTTCACGGACTTCTCGTCTCCGAACTAAAAGGTTCAGGGACTTCTTTTCAGAGACCTAAAAGGTTCATGGACTTCTCTACAAGAACTAAAAGGTTCAGGGATTTCTCTTCATAGAACCATAAGGTTCAGGGACTTCTCTTTAAAGAACTAAAAGTTTCTTGGACTTCTCTTCAGGAACTAAAAGGTTCAGGGACTTCTCTTCATAGAACTAAAAGGTGCAGGGACTTCTCTTCATAGAACTAAAAGATTCAGGGACTTCTCTTTAAAGAACTAAAATCTTCAGGGACTTCTCTTCATAGAACTAAAAGGTTCAGGGACTTCTCTTCAAAGGACTAAAAGGTTCATGGACTTCTCTTTATAGAACTAAAAGGTTCAGGGACTTCTCTTCTCAGAACTAAAGGGTTCAGGGACTTCTTTTCATAGAACTAAAAGGTTCAGGGACTTCTCTGTAAAGAACTAAAAGGTTCAGGGACTTCTCATTATAGAACTAAAAGGTTCAGGGACTTCTCTTCATAGAACTACAAGTTGCAGGGACTTCTCTTCATAGGACTTCTCTTGAAAGAACTAACAGGTTCAGTAACTTTTCTTCAGGAACTGAAAGGTTCAGGGACTTCTCTTCCAAGAACTAAAAGTATCAGGGATGTCTCTTCCAAGAACTAAAAGGTTCAGGCACGTCTCTTCCAAGACCTAAAAGGTTCAGGGACTTCTCTTCATAGAACTAAAAGGTTCAGGGACTTCTCTTCCAAGAACTAAAAGGTTCAGGGACTTCTCTTCAGGAACTAAAAGATTCAGGGACTTCTCTTTAAAGAACTAACAGGTTCAGTAACTTTTCTTCAGGAACTGAAAGGTTCAGGGACTTCTCTTCCAAGAACTAAAAGGATCAGGGATGTCTCTTCCAAGAACTAAAAGGTTCAGGCACGTCTCTTCCAAGACCTAAAAGGTTCAGGGACTTCTCTTCATAGAACTAAAAGGTTCAGGGACTTCTCTTCCAAGAATTAAAAGGTTCAGGGACTTCTATTCTTAGACCTAAAAGGTACATGGACTTCTCGTCATGAACTAAAAGGTGCAGGGACTTCTCTTCATAGAACTAAAAGATTCAGGGACTTCTCTTTAAAGAACTAAAATCTTCAGGGACTTCTCTTCATAGAACTAAAAGGTTCAGGGACTTCTCTTCAAAGGACTAAAAGGTTCATGGACTTCTCTTTATAGAACTAAAAGGTTCAGGGACTTCTCTTCTCAGAACTAAAGGGTTCAGGGACTTCTCTGTAAAGAACTAAAAGGTTCAGGGACTTCTCATTATAGAACTAAAAGGTTCAGGGACTTCTCTTCATAGAACTAAAAGGTGCAGGGACTTCTCTTCATAGAACTAAAAGATTCAGGGACTTCTCTTCATAGAACTAAAATTTTCATGGACTTCTCTTTAAAGAACTAAAAGGTTCAGGGACTTCTCTGTAAAGAACTAAAAGGTTCAGGGACTTCTCTTTATAGAACTAAAAGGTTCAGGGACTTCTCTTCATAGAACTAAAAGGTTCACGGACGTCTCTTAAAAGAACTAAAAGGTTCAGGGACATCTCTTTATAGAACTAAAAGGTTCAGGGAATTCTCTTCTTAGAACTAAAAGGTTCAGGGACTTCTCTTTATAGAACTAAAAGGTTCAGGGACTTCTCTTCTCAGAACTAAAGGGTTCAGGGACTTCTCTTCATAGAAGTAAAAGGTTCAAGGACTTCTCTGTAAAGAACTAAAAGGTTCAGGGACTTCTCATTATAGAACTAAAAGGTGCATGGACTTCTCTTCATAGAACTAAAAGGTGCAGGGACTTCTCTTCATAGAACTAAAAGATTCAGGGACTTCTCTTCATAGAACTAAAAGGTTCAGGGACTTCTCTTCAAAGGACTAAAAGGTTCATGGACTTCTCTTTATAGAACTAAAAGGTTCAGGGACTTCTCTTCTCAGAACTAAAGGGTTCAGGGACTTCTCTTCATAGAAGTAAAAGGTTCAGGGACTTCTCTGTAAAGAACTAAAAGGTTCAGGGACTTCTCATTATAGAACTAAAAGGTTCAGGGACTTCTCTTCATAGAACTAAAAGGTTCAGGGACTTCTCTTCAAAGGACTAAAAGGTTCATGGACTTCTCTTTATAGAACTAAAAGGTTCAGGGACTTCTCTTCTCAGAACTAAAGGGTTCAGGGACTTCTCTTCATAGAAGTAAAAGGTTCAGGGACTTCTCTGTAAAGAACTAAAAGGTTCAGGGACTTCTCATTATAGAACTAAAAGGTTCAGGGACTTCTCTTCATAGAACTAAAAGGTGCAGGGACTTCTCTTCATAGAACTAAAAGGTTCATGGACTTCTCTTTAAAGAACTAAAAGGTTCAGGGACTTCTCTGTAAAGAACTAAAAGGTTCAGGGACTTCTCTTTATAGAACTAAAAGGTTCAGGGACTTCTCTTCATAGAACTAAAAGGTTCAAGGACGTCTCTTAAAAGAACTAAAAGGTTCAGGGACATCTCTTTATAGAACTAAAAGGTTCAGGGAATTCTCTTCTTAGAACTAAAAGGTTCAGGGACTTCTCTTCTCAGAACTAAAAAGTTCAGGGACTACTCTTCAAAGAACTAAAAGGTTCAGGGACTTCTCTTCAAAGAACTAAAAGGTTCAGAGACTTCTCTTTAGGAACTAATTGCTTCAGGGACTTCTCTTTAAAGAACTAAAAGGTTCAGGGACTTCTCTTCAAGAGCAAAAGGGTTCAGGGACTTCTCTTATCCAGAACTAAAAGGATCAGGGACGTCTCTTCCAAGAACTAAAAGGTTCAGGGACTTCTCTTTATAGAACTAAAAGGTTCAGGGACTTCTCTTCTCAGAACTAAAAGGTTCAGGGACTTCTTTTTATAGACCTAAAAGGTTCATGGACTTCTCTACAGGAACTAAAAGGTTCAGGGATTTCTCTTCATAGAACCATAAGGTTCAGGGACTTCTCTTTAAAGAACTAAAAGATTCTTGGACTTCTCTTCAGGAACTAAAAGGTTCAGGGACTTCTCTTCATAGAACTAAAAGGTTCAGGGACTTCTCTTCAGGAACTAAAAGATTCAGGGACTTCTCTTTAAAGAACTAACAGGTTCAGTAACTTTTCTTCAGGAACTGAAAGGTTCAGGGACTTCTCTTCCAAGAACTAAAAGGATCAGGGATGTCTCTTCCAAGAACTAAAAGGTTCAGGCACGTCTCTTCCAAGACCTAAAAGGTTCAGGGACTTCTCTTCATAGAACTAAAAGGTTCAGGGACTTCTCTTCCAAGAATTAAAAGGTTCAGGGACTTCTATTCTTAGACCTAAAAGGTTCATGGACTTCTCGTCATGAACTAAAAGGTGCAGGGACTTCTCTTCATAGAACTAAAAGATTCAGGGACTTCTCTTTAAAGAACTAAAATCTTCAGGGACTTCTCTTCATAGAACTAAAAGGTTCAGGGACTTCTCTTCAAAGGACTAAAAGGTTCATGGACTTCTCTTTATAGAACTAAAAGGTTCAGGGACTCCTCTTCTCAGAACTAAAGGGTTCAGGGACTTCTCTTCATAGAACTAAAAGGTTCAGGGACTTCTCTGTAAAGAACTAAAAGGTTCAGGGACTTCTCATTATAGAACTAAAAGGTTCAGGGACTTCTCTTCATAGAACTAAAAGGTGCAGGGACTTCTCTTCATAGAACTAAAAGATTCAGGGACTTCTCTTCATAGAACTAAAATTTTCATGGACTTCTCTTTAAAGAACTAAAAGGTTCAGGGACTTCTCTGTAAAGAACTAAAAGGTTCAGGGACTTCTCTTTATAGAACTAAAAGGTTCAGGGACTTCTCTTCATAGAACTAAAAGGTTCACGGACGTCTCTTAAAAGAACTAAAAGGTTCAGGGACATCTCTTTATAGAACTAAAAGGTTCAGGGAATTCTCTTCTTAGAACTAAAAGGTTCAGGGACTTCTCTTTATAGAACTAAAAGGTTCAGGGACTTCTCTTCTCAGAACTAAAGGGTTCAGGGACTTCTCTTCATATAATTAAAAGTTTCACGGACTTCTCGTCTCCGAACTAAAAGGTTCAGGGACTTCTTTTCAGAGACCTAAAAGGTTCATGGACTTCTCTACAAGAACTAAAAGGTTCAGGGATTTCTCTTCATAGAACCATAAGGTTCAGGGACTTCTCTTTAAAGAACTAAAAGTTTCTTGGACTTCTCTTCAGGAACTAAAAGGTTCAGGGACTTCTCTTCATAGAACTAAAAGGTGCAGGGACTTCTCTTCATAGAACTAAAAGATTCAGGGACTTCTCTTTAAAGAACTAAAATCTTCAGGGACTTCTCTTCATAGAACTAAAAGGTTCAGGGACTTCTCTTCAAAGGACTAAAAGGTTCATGGACTTCTCTTTATAGAACTAAAAGGTTCAGGGACTTCTCTTCTCAGAACTAAAGGGTTCAGGGACTTCTTTTCATAGAACTAAAAGGTTCAGGGACTTCTCTGTAAAGAACTAAAAGGTTCAGGGACTTCTCATTATAGAACTAAAAGGTTCAGGGACTTCTCTTCATAGAACTACAAGTTGCAGGGACTTCTCTTCATAGGACTTCTCTTGAAAGAACTAACAGGTTCAGTAACTTTTCTTCAGGAACTGAAAGGTTCAGGGACTTCTCTTCCAAGAACTAAAAGTATCAGGGATGTCTCTTCCAAGAACTAAAAGGTTCAGGCACGTCTCTTCCAAGACCTAAAAGGTTCAGGGACTTCTCTTCATAGAACTAAAAGGTTCAGGGACTTCTCTTCCAAGAACTAAAAGGTTCAGGGACTTCTCTTCAGGAACTAAAAGGTTCAGGGACTTGACGTTAAAGAACTAAAAGGTTCAGGGACCTCTCTTTATAGAACTAAAAGGTTCAGGGACTTCTCTTCATAGAACTAAAAGGTTCACGGACTGCTCTTCTTAGAACTAAAAGGTTGAGGGACTTCTCTTCTCAGAACTAAAAGGTTGAGGGACATCTCTTCATAGAACTAAAGTGTTCATTGACGTCTTTTCATAGAACTAAAAGGTTTAGGGACGTCTCTTAAAAGAACTTAAAGGTTCAGGGACTTCTCTTTTCAGAATTAAAAGTTTCAGGGACTTCTCTTCATAGAACTAAAAAGTTTGGGGACATCTCTTCAAAGAACTAAAAGGTTCAGGGACTTCTCTTCATAGAACTAAAAGGTTCAGGGACTTCTTTTCATAGACCTAAAAGGTTCATGGACTTCTCTTTAAAGAACTAAAACGTTCAGGGACTTCTATTCAGGAACTAAAAGGTTCAGGGACTTCTCTTTATAGAACTAAAAGGTTCAGGGACTTCTCTTCTCAGAACTAAAGGGTTCAGGGACTTCTCTTCATAGAACTAAAAGGTTCAGGGACTTCTCTGTAAAGAACTAAAAGGTTCAGGGACTTCTCATTATAGAACTAAAAGGTTCAGGGACTTCTATTCATAGAACTAAAAGGTTCAGGGACTTCTCTGTAAAGAACTAAAAGGTTCAGGGACTTCTCATTATAGAACTAAAAGGTTCAGGGACTTCTCTTCATAGAACTAAAAGATGCAGGGACTTCTTTTCATAGACCTAAAAGGTTCATGGACTTCTCTTTAAAGTACTAAAAGGTTCAGGGACTTCTCTGTAAAGAACTAAAAGGTTCAGGGACTTCTCTTTATAGAACTAAAAGGTTCAGGGACTTCTCTTCATAGAACTAAAAAGTTCAGGGACTACTCTTCAAAGAACTAAAAGGTTCAGGGACTTCTCTTCAAAGAACTAAAAGGTTCAGGGACTTCTCTTCAAGAGCAAAAAGGTTCAGGGACTTCTCTTCCAAGAACTTAAAGGATCAGGGAAGTCTCTTCCAAGAACTAAAAGGTTCAGGGACTTCTCTTTATAGAACTAAAAGGTTCAGGGACTTCTCTTCTCTGAACTAAAGAGTTCAGGTACTTCTCTTCATAGAACTAAAAGTTTTACGGACTTCTCTTCTCCGAACTAAAAAGTTCAGGGACTACTCTTCAAAGAACTAAAAGGTTCAGGGACTTCTCTTCAAAGAACTAAAAGGTTCAGAGACTTCTCTTTAGGAACTAATTGCTTCAGGGACTTCTCTTTAAAGAACTAAAAGGTTCAGGGACTTCTCTTCAAGAGCAAAAGGGTTCAGGGACTTCTCTTATCCAGAACTAAAAGGATCAGGGACGTCTCTTCCAAGAACTAAAAGGTTCAGGGACTTCTCTTTATAGAACTAAAAGGTTCAGGGACTTCTCTTCTCAGAACTAAAAGGTTCAGGGACTTCTTTTCATAGACCTAAAAGGTTCATGGACTTCTCTACAGGAACTAAAAGGTTCAGGGATTTCTCTTCATAGAACCATAAGGTTCAGGGACTTCTCTTTAAAGAACTAAAAGATTCTTGGACTTCTCTTCAGGAACTAAAAGGTTCAGGGACTTCTCTTCATAGAACTAAAAGGTTCAGGGACTTCTCTTCAGGAACTAAAAGATTCAGGGACTTCTCTTTAAAGAACTAACAGGTTCAGTAACTTTTCTTCAGGAACTGAAAGGTTCAGGGACTTCTCTTCCAAGAACTAAAAGGA
The DNA here is from genome assembly GCF_947650265.1 of Symphodus melops. Lineage (NCBI taxonomy): Eukaryota > Metazoa > Chordata > Actinopteri > Labriformes > Labridae > Symphodus > Symphodus melops. The sequence goes on along the minus strand of NC_136706.1, from coordinate 15,014,929 downwards.
TCAGGGATGTCTCTTCCAAGAACTAAAAGGTTCAGGCACGTCTCTTCCAAGACCTAAAAGGTTCAGGGACTTCTCTTCATAGAACTAAAAGGTTCAGGGACTTCTCTTCCAAGAATTAAAAGGTTCAGGGACTTCTATTCTTAGACCTAAAAGGTTCATGGACTTCTCGTCATGAACTAAAAGGTGCAGGGACTTCTCTTCATAGAACTAAAAGATTCAGGGACTTCTCTTTAAAGAACTAAAATCTTCAGGGACTTCTCTTCATAGAACTAAAAGGTTCAGGGACTTCTCTTCAAAGGACTAAAAGGTTCATGGACTTCTCTTTATAGAACTAAAAGGTTCAGGGACTTCTCTTCTCAGAACTAAAGGGTTCAGGGACTTCTCTTCATAGAACTAAAAGGTTCAGGGACTTCTCTGTAAAGAACTAAAAGGTTCAGGGACTTCTCATTATAGAACTAAAAGGTTCAGGGACTTCTCTTCATAGAACTAAAAGGTGCAGGGACTTCTCTTCATAGAACTAAAAGATTCAGGGACTTCTCTTCATAGAACTAAAATTTTCATGGACTTCTCTTTAAAGAACTAAAAGGTTCAGGGACTTCTCTGTAAAGAACTAAAAGGTTCAGGGACTTCTCTTTATAGAACTAAAAGGTTCAGGGACTTCTCTTCATAGAACTAAAAGGTTCACGGACGTCTCTTAAAAGAACTAAAAGGTTCAGGGACATCTCTTTATAGAACTAAAAGGTTCAGGGAATTCTCTTCTTAGAACTAAAAGGTTCAGGGACTTCTCTTTATAGAACTAAAAGGTTCAGGGACTTCTCTTCTCAGAACTAAAGGGTTCAGGGACTTCTCTTCATAGAATTAAAAGTTTCACGGACTTCTCGTCTCCGAACTAAAAGGTTCAGGGACTTCTTTTCAGAGACCTAAAAGGTTCATGGACTTCTCTACAAGAACTAAAAGGTTCAGGGATTTCTCTTCATAGAACCATAAGGTTCAGGGACTTCTCTTTAAAGAACTAAAAGTTTCTTGGACTTCTCTTCAGGAACTAAAAGGTTCAGGGACTTCTCTTCATAGAACTAAAAGGTGCAGGGACTTCTCTTCATAGAACTAAAAGATTCAGGGACTTCTCTTTAAAGAACTAAAATCTTCAGGGACTTCTCTTCATAGAACTAAAAGGTTCAGGGACTTCTCTTCAAAGGACTAAAAGGTTCATGGACTTCTCTTTATAGAACTAAAAGGTTCAGGGACTTCTCTTCTCAGAACTAAAGGGTTCAGGGACTTCTTTTCATAGAACTAAAAGGTTCAGGGACTTCTCTGTAAAGAACTAAAAGGTTCAGGGACTTCTCATTATAGAACTAAAAGGTTCAGGGACTTCTCTTCATAGAACTACAAGTTGCAGGGACTTCTCTTCATAGGACTTCTCTTGAAAGAACTAACAGGTTCAGTAACTTTTCTTCAGGAACTGAAAGGTTCAGGGACTTCTCTTCCAAGAACTAAAAGTATCAGGGATGTCTCTTCCAAGAACTAAAAGGTTCAGGCACGTCTCTTCCAAGACCTAAAAGGTTCAGGGACTTCTCTTCATAGAACTAAAAGGTTCAGGGACTTCTCTTCCAAGAACTAAAAGGTTCAGGGACTTCTATTCTTAGACCTAAAAGGTTCATGGACTTCTCGTCATGAACTAAAAGGTGCAGGGACTTCTCTTCATAGAACTAAAAGATTCAGGGACTTCTCTTTAAAGAACTAAACTCTTCAGGGACTTCTCTTCATAGAACTAAAAGGTTCAGGGACTTCTCTTCAAAGTACTAAAAGGTTCATGGACTTCTCTTTATAGAACTAAAAGGTTCAGGGACTTCTCTTCTCAGAACTAAAGGGTTCAGGGACTTCTCTTCATAGAACTAAAAGGTTCAGGGACTTCTCTGTAAAGAACTAAAAGGTTCAGGGACTTCTCATTATAGAACTAAAAGGTTCAGGGACTTCTCTTCATAGAACTAAAAGGTGCAGGGACTTCTCTTCATAGAACTAAAAGATTCAGGGACTTCTCTTCATAGAACTAAAATTTTCATGGACTTCTCTTTAAAGAACTAAAAGGTTCAGGGACTTCTCTGTAAAGAACTAAAAGGTTCAGGGACTTCTCTTTATAGAAATAAAAGGTTCAGGGACTTCTCTTCATAGAACTAAAAGGTTCACGGACGTCTCTTAAAAGAACTAAAAGGTTCAGGGACATCTCTTTATAGAACTAAAAGGTTCAGGGAATTCTCTTCTTAGAACTAAAAGGTTCAGGGACTTCTCTTTATAGAACTAAAAGGTTCAGGGACTTCTCTTCTCAGAACTAAAGGGTTCAGGGACTTCTCTTCATAGAATTAAAAGTTTCACTGACTTCTCGTCTCCGAACTAAAAGGTTCAGGGACTTCTCTTCAGGAACTAAAAGGTTCAGGGACTTGACGTTAAAGAACTAAAAGGTTCAGGGACCTCTCTTTATAGAACTAAAAGGTTCAGGGACTTCTCTTCATAGAACTAAAAGGTTCACGGACTGATCTTCTTAGAACTAAAAGGTTGAGGGACTTCTCTTCTCAGAACTAAAAGGTTGAGGGACATCTCTTCATAGAACTAAAGTGTTCATTGACGTCTTTTCATAGAACTAAAAGGTTTAGGGACGTCTCTTAAAAGAACTTAAAGGTTCAGGGACTTCTCTTTTCAGAATTAAAAGTTTCAGGGACTTCTCTTCATAGAACTAAAAAGTTTGGGGACATCTCTTCAAAGAACTAAAAGGTTCAGGGACTTCTCTTCATAGAACTAAAAGGTTCAGGGACTTCTTTTCATAGACCTAAAAGGTTCATGGACTTCTCTTTAAAGAACTAAAACGTTCAGGGACTTCTATTCAGGAACTAAAAGGTTCAGGGACTTCTCTTTATAGAACTAAAAGGTTCAGGGACTTCTCTTCTCAGAACTAAAGGGTTCAGGGACTTCTCTTCATAGAACTAAAAGGTTCAGGGACTTCTCTGTAAAGAACTAAAAGGTTCAGGGACTTCTCATTATAGAACTAAAAGGTTCAGGGACTTCTATTCATAGAACTAAAAGGTTCAGGGACTTCTCTGTAAAGAACTAAAAGGTTCAGGGACTTCTCATTATAGAACTAAAAGGTTCAGGGACTTCTCTTCATAGAACTAAAAGATGCAGGGACTTCTTTTCATAGACCTAAAAGGTTCATGGACTTCTCTTTAAAGTACTAAAAGGTTCAGGGACTTCTCTGTAAAGAACTAAAAGGTTCAGGGACTTCTCTTTATAGAACTAAAAGGTTCAGGGACTTCTCTTCATAGAACTAAAAAGTTCAGGGACTACTCTTCAAAGAACTAAAAGGTTCAGGGACTTCTCTTCAAAGAACTAAAAGGTTCAGGGACTTCTCTTCAAGAGCAAAAAGGTTCAGGGACTTCTCTTCCAAGAACTAAAAGGATCAGGGAAGTCTCTTCCAAGAACTAAAAGGTTCAGGGACTTCTCTTTATAGAACTAAAAGGTTCAGGGACTTCTCTTCTCTGAACTAAAGAGTTCAGGTACTTCTCTTCATAGAACTAAAAGTTTTACGGACTTCTCTTCTCCGAACTAAAAAGTTCAGGGACTACTCTTCAAAGAACTAAAAGGTTCAGGGACTTCTCTTCAAAGAACTAAAAGGTTCAGAGACTTCTCTTTAGGAACTAATTGTTTCAGGGACGTCTCTTAAAAGAACTAAAAGGTTCAGGGACTTCTCTTCAAGAGCAAAAAGGTTCAGGGACTTCTCTTCCAAGAACTAAAAGGATCAGGGACGTCTCTTCCAAGAACTAAAAGGTTCAGGGACTTCTCTTTATAGAACTAAAAGGTTCAGGGACTTCTCTTCTCAGAACTAAAGAGTTCAGGTACTTCTCTTCATAGAACTAAAAGTTTTACGGACTTCTCTTCTCCGAACTAAAAGGTTCAGGGACTTCTCTTCATAGAACTAAAAGTTTCAGGGACTTCTTTTCATAGACCTAAAAGGTTCATGGACTTCTCTACAGGAACTAAAAGGTTCAGGGATTTCTCTTCATAGAACCATAAGGTTCAGGGACTTCTCTTTAAAGAACTAAAAGTTTCTTGGACTTCTCTTCATGAACTAAAAGGTTCAGGGACTTCTCTTCATAGAACTAAAAGGTTCAGGGACTTCTCTTCAGGAACTAAAAGCTTCAGGGACTTCTCTTTAAAGAACTAAAATCTTCAGGGACTTCTCTTCATAGAACTAAAAGGTTCAGGGACTTCTCTTCATAGACCTAAAAGGTTCATGGACTTCTCCTCAGGAACTACAAGGTTCAGGGACTTCTCTTCAGGAACTAAAAGGTTCAGGGACTTGACGTTAAAGAACTAAAAGGTTCAGGGACCTCTCTTCATAGAACTAAAAGGTTCACAGACTTCTCTTCTCCGAACTAAAAGGTTGAGGGACTTCTCTTCTTAGAACTAAAAGGTTGAGGGACATCTCTTCATAGATTTAAAAGGTTCAGGGACGTCTCTTAAATGAACTAAAAGGTTCAGGGACTTCTATTCTAAGAATTAAAAGTTTCAGGGACTTCTCTTCTCAGAACTAAAGGGTTCAGGGACTTCTCTTCATAGAACTAAAAGGTTCAGGGACTTCTCTGTAAAGAACTAAAAGGTTCAGGGACTTCTCTTTATAGAACTAAAAGGTTCAGGGACTTCTCTTCATAGAACTAAAAGGTTCACGGACTGCTCTTCTTAGAACTAAAAGGTTGAGGGACTTCTCTTCTCCGAACTAAAAGGTTCAGGGACTTCTCTTCATAGAACTAAAAGGTTCAGGGACTTCTCTTCATAGAACTAAAAGGTTCACGGACTGCTCTTCTTAGAACTAAAAGGTTGAGGGACTTCTCTTCTCCGAACTAAAAGGTTCAGGGACTTCTCTTCATAGAACTAAAAGTTTCAGGGACTTCTTTTCATAGACCTAAAAGGTTCATGGACTTCTCTTCATGAACTAAAAGGTTCAGGGACTTCTCTTCATAGAACTAAAAGGTTCAGGGACTTCTCTTCAGGAACTAAAAGCTTCAGGGACTTCTCTTTAAAGAGCTAAAAGGTTCAGTAACTTTTCTTCAGGAATTGAAAGGTTCAGGGACTTCTCTTCCAAGAACTAAAAGGATTAGGGATGTCTCTTCCAAGAACTAAAAGGTTCAGGCACGTCTCTTCTAAGACCTATAAGGTTCAGGGACTTCTCTTCATAGAACTAAAAGGTTCAGGGACTTCTCTTCCAAGAACTAAAAGATTCAGGGACTTCTATTCTTAGACCTAAAAGGTTCAGGGACTTCTTTTCATAGACCTAAAAGGTTCATGGACTTCTCTACAGGAACTAAAAGGTTCAGGGATTTCTCTTCATAGAACCATAAGGTTCAGGGACTTCTCTTTAAAGAACTAAAAGTTTCTTGGACTTCTCTTCAGGAACTAAAAGGTTCAGGGACTTCTCTTCATAGAACTAAAAGGTGCAGGGACTTCTCTTCATAGAACTAAAAGATTAAGGGACTTCTCTTTAAAGAACTAAAATCTTCAGGGACTTCTCTTCATAGAACTAAAAGGTTCAGGGACTTCTCTTCATACACCTAAAAGGTTCATGGACTTCTCCTCAGGAACTACAAGGTTCAGGGACTTCTCTTCAGGAACTAAAAGGTTCAGGGACTTGACGTTAAAGAACTAAAAGGTTCAGGGACTTCTCTTTATAGAACTAAAAGGTTCAGGGACTTCTCTTCATAGAACTAAAAGGTTCACGGACTGCTCTTCTTAGAACTAAAAGGTTGAGGGACTTCTCTTCTCAGAACTAAAAGGTTGAGGGACATCTCTTCATAGAACTAAAATGTTCATTGACGTCTTTTCATAGAACTAAAAGGTTTAGGGACGTCTCTTAAAAGAACTAAAAGGTTCAGGGACTTCTCTTTATAGAACTAAAAGGTTCAGGGACTTCTCTTCATAGAACTAAAAGGTTCAGGGACTTCTCTTCCAAGAACTAAAAGATTCAGGGACTTCTCTTCTTAGACCTAAAAGGTTCAGGGACTTCTTTTCATAGACCTAAAAGGTTCATGGACTTCTCTACAGGAACTAAAAGGTTCAGGGATTTCTCTTCATAGAACCATAAGGTTCAGGGACTTCTCTTTAAAGAACTAAACGTTTCTTGGACTTCTCTTCAGGAACTAAAAGGTTCAGGGACTTCTCTTCATAGAACTAAAAGGTGCAGGGACTTCTCTTCATAGAACTAAAAGATTCAGGGACTTCTCTTTAAAGAACTAAAATCTTCAGGGACTTCTCTTCATAGAACTAAAAGGTTCAGGGACTTCTCTTCATAGACCTAAAAGGTTCATGGACTTCTCCTCAGGAACTACAAGGTTCAGGGACTTCTCTTCAGGAACTAAAAGGTTCAGGGACTTGACGTTAAAGAACTAAAAGGTTCAGGGACCTCTCTTCATAGAACTAAAAGGTTCACAGACTTCTCTTCTCCGAACTAAAAGGTTGAGGGACTTCTCTTCTTAGAACTAAAAGGTTGAGGGACATCTCTTCATAGATTTAAAAGGTTCAGGGACGTCTCTTAAATGAACTAAAAGGTTCAGGGACTTCTATTCTAAGAATTAAAAGTTTCAGGGACTTCTCTTCAAAGAACTAAAAGGTTCAGGGACTTCTCTTCTCAGAACTAAAGGGTTCAGGGACTTCTCTTCAAGAGCAAAAAGGTTCAGGGACTTCTCTTCCAAGAACTAAAAGGATCAGGGAAGTCTCTTCCAAGAACTAAAACGTTCAGGGACTTCTATTCAGGAACTAAAAGGTTCAGGGACTTCTCTTTATAGAACTAAAAGGTTCAGGGACTTCTCTTCTCAGAACTAAAGGGTTCAGGGACTTCTCTTCATAGAACTAAAAGGTTCAGGGACTTCTCTGTAAAGAACTAAAAGGTTCAGGGACTTCTCATTATAGAACTAAAAGGTTCAGGGACTTCTATTCATAGAACTAAAAGGTTCAGGGACTTCTCTGTAAAGAACTAAAAGGTTCAGGGACTTCTCATTATAGAACTAAAAGGTTCAGGGACTTCTCTTCATAGAACTAAAAGATGCAGGGACTTCTTTTCATAGACCTAAAAGGTTCATGGACTTCTCTTTAAAGTACTAAAAGGTTCAGGGACTTCTCTGTAAAGAACTAAAAGGTTCAGGGACTTCTCTTTATAGAACTAAAAGGTTCAGGGACTTCTCTTCATAGAACTAAAAAGTTCAGGGACTACTCTTCAAAGAACTAAAAGGTTCAGGGACTTCTCTTCAAAGAACTAAAAGGTTCAGGGACTTCTCTTCAAGAGCAAAAAGGTTCAGGGACTTCTCTTCCAAGAACTAAAAGGATCAGGGAAGTCTCTTCCAAGAACTAAAAGGTTCAGGGACTTCTCTTTATAGAACTAAAAGGTTCAGGGACTTCTCTTCTCTGAACTAAAGAGTTCAGGTACTTCTCTTCATAGAACTAAAAGTTTTACGGACTTCTCTTCTCCGAACTAAAAAGTTCAGGGACTACTCTTCAAAGAACTAAAAGGTTCAGGGACTTCTCTTCAAAGAACTAAAAGGTTCAGAGACTTCTCTTTAGGAACTAATTGTTTCAGGGACGTCTCTTAAAAGAACTAAAAGGTTCAGGGACTTCTCTTCAAGAGCAAAAAGGTTCAGGGACTTCTCTTCCAAGAACTAAAAGGATCAGGGACGTCTCTTCCAAGAACTAAAAGGTTCAGGGACTTCTCTTTATAGAACTAAAAGGTTCAGGGACTTCTCTTCTCAGAACTAAAGAGTTCAGGTAATTCTCTTCATAGAACTAAAAGTTTTACGGACTTCTCTTCTCCGAACTAAAAGGTTCAGGGACTTCTCTTCATAGAACTAAAAGTTTCAGGGACTTCTTTTCATAGACCTAAAAGGTTCATGGACTTCTCTACAGGAACTAAAAGGTTCAGGGATTTCTCTTCATAGAACCATAAGGTTCAGGGACTTCTCTTTAAAGAACTAAAAGTTTCTTGGACTTCTCTTCATGAACTAAAAGGTTCAGGGACTTCTCTTCATAGAACTAAAAGGTTCAGGGACTTCTCTTCAGGAACTAAAAGCTTCAGGGACTTCTCTTTAAAGAACTAAAATCTTCAGGGACTGCTCTTCTTAGAACTAAAAGGTTGAGGGACTTCTCTTCTCAGAACTAAAAGGTTGAGGGACATCTCTTCATAGAACTAAAATGTTCATTGACGTCTTTTCATAGAACTAAAAGGTTTAGGGACGTCTCTTAAAAGAACTAAAAGGTTCAGGGACTTCTCTTTATAGAACTAAAAGGTTCAGGGACTTCTCTTCATAGAACTAAAAGGTTCAGGGACTTCTCTTCCAAGAACTAAAAGATTCAGGGACTTCTCTTCTTAGACCTAAAAGGTTCAGGGACTTCTTTTCATAGACCTAAAAGGTTCATGGACTTCTCTACAGGAACTAAAAGGTTCAGGGATTTCTCTTCATAGAACCATAAGGTTCAGGGACTTCTCTTTAAAGAACTAAACGTTTCTTGGACTTCTCTTCAGGAACTAAAAGGTTCAGGGACTTCTCTTCATAGAACTAAAAGGTGCAGGGACTTCTCTTCATAGAACTAAAAGATTCAGGGACTTCTCTTTAAAGAACTAAAATCTTCAGGGACTTCTCTTCATAGAACTAAAAGGTTCAGGGACTTCTCTTCATAGACCTAAAAGGTTCATGGACTTCTCCTCAGGAACTACAAGGTTCAGGGACTTCTCTTCAGGAACTAAAAGGTTCAGGGACTTGACGTTAAAGAACTAAAAGGTTCAGGGACCTCTCTTCATAGAACTAAAAGGTTCACAGACTTCTCTTCTCCGAACTAAAAGGTTGAGGGACTTCTCTTCTTAGAACTAAAAGGTTGAGGGACATCTCTTCATAGATTTAAAAGGTTCAGGGACGTCTCTTAAATGAACTAAAAGGTTCAGGGACTTCTATTCTAAGAATTAAAAGTTTCAGGGACTTCTCTTCAAAGAACTAAAAGGTTCAGGGACTTCTCTTCTCAGAACTAAAGGGTTCAGGGACTTCTCTTCAAGAGCAAAAAGGTTCAGGGACTTCTCTTCCAAGAACTAAAAGGATCAGGGAAGTCTCTTCCAAGAACTAAAACGTTCAGGGACTTCTATTCAGGAACTAAAAGGTTCAGGGACTTCTCTTTATAGAACTAAAAGGTTCAGGGACTTCTCTTCTCAGAACTAAAGGGTTCAGGGACTTCTCTTCATAGAACTAAAAGGTTCAGGGACTTCTCTGTAAAGAACTAAAAGGTTCAGGGACTTCTCATTATAGAACTAAAAGGTTCAGGGACTTCTATTCATAGAACTAAAAGGTTCAGGGACTTCTCTGTAAAGAACTAAAAGGTTCAGGGACTTCTCATTATAGAACTAAAAGGTTCAGGGACTTCTCTTCATAGAACTAAAAGATGCAGGGACTTCTTTTCATAGACCTAAAAGGTTCATGGACTTCTCTTTAAAGTACTAAAAGGTTCAGGGACTTCTCTGTAAAGAACTAAAAGGTTCAGGGACTTCTCTTTATAGAACTAAAAGGTTCAGGGACTTCTCTTCATAGAACTAAAAAGTTCAGGGACTACTCTTCAAAGAACTAAAAGGTTCAGGGACTTCTCTTCAAAGAACTAAAAGGTTCAGGGACTTCTCTTCAAGAGCAAAAAGGTTCAGGGACTTCTCTTCCAAGAACTAAAAGGATCAGGGAAGTCTCTTCCAAGAACTAAAAGGTTCAGGGACTTCTCTTTATAGAACTAAAAGGTTCAGGGACTTCTCTTCTCTGAACTAAAGAGTTCAGGTACTTCTCTTCATAGAACTAAAAGTTTTACGGACTTCTCTTCTCCGAACTAAAAAGTTCAGGGACTACTCTTCAAAGAACTAAAAGGTTCAGGGACTTCTCTTCAAAGAACTAAAAGGTTCAGAGACTTCTCTTTAGGAACTAATTGTTTCAGGGACGTCTCTTAAAAGAACTAAAAGGTTCAGGGACTTCTCTTCAAGAGCAAAAAGGTTCAGGGACTTCTCTTCCAAGAACTAAAAGGATCAGGGACGTCTCTTCCAAGAACTAAAAGGTTCAGGGACTTCTCTTTATAGAACTAAAAGGTTCAGGGACTTCTCTTCTCAGAACTAAAGAGTTCAGGTACTTCTCTTCATAGAACTAAAAGTTTTACGGACTTCTCTTCTCCGAACTAAAAGGTTCAGGGACTTCTCTTCATAGAACTAAAAGTTTCAGGGACTTCTTTTCATAGACCTAAAAGGTTCATGGACTTCTCTACAGGAACTAAAAGGTTCAGGGATTTCTCTTCATAGAACCATAAGGTTCAGGGACTTCTCTTTAATGAACTAAAAGTTTCTTGGACTTCTCTTCATGAACTAAAAGGTTCAGGGACTTCTCTTCATAGAACTAAAAGGTTCAGGGACTTCTCTTCAGGAACTAAAAGCTTCAGGGACTTCTCTTTAAAGAACTAAAATCTTCAGGGACTTCTCTTCATAGAACTAAAAGGTTCAGGGACTTCTCTTCATAGACCTAAAAGGTTCATGGACTTCTCCTCAGGAACTACAAGGTTCAGGGACTTCTCTTCAGGAACTAAAAGGTTCAGGGACTTGACGTTAAAGAACTAAAAGGTTCAGGGACCTCTCTTCATAGAACTAAAAGGTTCACAGACTTCTCTTCTCCGAACTAAAAGGTTGAGGGACTTCTCTTCTTAGAACTAAAAGGTTGAGGGACATCTCTTCATAGATTTAAAAGGTTCAGGGACGTCTCTTAAATGAACTAAAAGGTTCAGGGACTTCTATTCTAAGAATTAAAAGTTTCAGGGACTTCTCTTCTCAGAACTAAAGGGTTCAGGGACTTCTCTTCATAGAACTAAAAGGTTCAGGGACTTCTCTGTAAAGAACTAAAAGGTTCAGGGACTTCTCTTTATAGAACTAAAAGGTTCAGGGACTTCTCTTCATAGAACTAAAAGGTTCACGGACTGCTCTTCTTAGAACTAAAAGGTTGAGGGACTTCTCTTCTCCGAACTAAAAGGTTCAGGGACTTCTCTTCATAGAACTAAAAGGTTCAGGGACTTCTCTTCATAGAACTAAAAGGTTCACGGACTGCTCTTCTTAGAACTAAAAGGTTGAGGGACTTCTCTTCTCCGAACTAAAAGGTTCAGGGACTTCTCTTCATAGAACTAAAAGTTTCAGGGACTTCTTTTCATAGACCTAAAAGGTTCATGGACTTCTCTTCATGAACTAAAAGGTTCAGGGACTTCTCTTCATAGAACTAAAAGGTTCAGGGACTTCTCTTCAGGAACTAAAAGCTTCAGGGACTTCTCTTTAAAGAGCTAAAAGGTTCAGTAACTTTTCTTCAGGAATTGAAAGGTTCAGGGACTTCTCTTCCAAGAACTAAAAGGATTAGGGATGTCTCTTCCAAGAACTAAAAGGTTCAGGCACGTCTCTTCTAAGACCTATAAGGTTCAGGGACTTCTCTTCATAGAACTAAAAGGTTCAGGGACTTCTCTTCCAAGAACTAAAAGATTCAGGGACTTCTATTCTTAGACCTAAAAGGTTCAGGGACTTCTTTTCATAGACCTAAAAGGTTCATGGACTTCTCTACAGGAACTAAAAGGTTCAGGGATTTCTCTTCATAGAACCATAAGGTTCAGGGACTTCTCTTTAAAGAACTAAAAGTTTCTTGGACTTCTCTTCAGGAACTAAAAGGTTCAGGGACTTCTCTTCATAGAACTAAAAGGTGCAGGGACTTCTCTTCATAGAACTAAAAGATTAAGGGACTTCTCTTTAAAGAACTAAAATCTTCAGGGACTTCTCTTCATAGAACTAAAAGGTTCAGGGACTTCTCTTCATACACCTAAAAGGTTCATGGACTTCTCCTCAGGAACTACAAGGTTCAGGGACTTCTCTTCAGGAACTAAAAGGTTCAGGGACTTGACGTTAAAGAACTAAAAGGTTCAGGGACTTCTCTTTATAGAACTAAAAGGTTCAGGGACTTCTCTTCATAGAACTAAAAGGTTCACGGACTGCTCTTCTTAGAACTAAAAGGTTGAGGGACTTCTCTTCTCAGAACTAAAAGGTTGAGGGACATCTCTTCATAGAACTAAAATGTTCATTGACGTCTTTTCATAGAACTAAAAGGTTTAGGGACGTCTCTTAAAAGAACTAAAAGGTTCAGGGACTTCTCTTTATAGAACTAAAAGGTTCAGGGACTTCTCTTCATAGAACTAAAAGGTTCAGGGACTTCTCTTCCAAGAACTAAAAGATTCAGGGACTTCTCTTCTTAGACCTAAAAGGTTCAGGGACTTCTTTTCATAGACCTAAAAGGTTCATGGACTTCTCTACAGGAACTAAAAGGTTCAGGGATTTCTCTTCATAGAACCATAAGGTTCAGGGACTTCTCTTTAAAGAACTAAACGTTTCTTGGACTTCTCTTCAGGAACTAAAAGGTTCAGGGACTTCTCTTCATAGAACTAAAAGGTGCAGGGACTTCTCTTCATAGAACTAAAAGATTCAGGGACTTCTCTTTAAAGAACTAAAATCTTCAGGGACTTCTCTTCATAGAACTAAAAGGTTCAGGGACTTCTCTTCATAGACCTAAAAGGTTCATGGACTTCTCCTCAGGAACTACAAGGTTCAGGGACTTCTCTTCAGGAACTAAAAGGTTCAGGGACTTGACGTTAAAGAACTAAAAGGTTCAGGGACCTCTCTTCATAGAACTAAAAGGTTCACAGACTTCTCTTCTCCGAACTAAAAGGTTGAGGGACTTCTCTTCTTAGAACTAAAAGGTTGAGGGACATCTCTTCATAGATTTAAAAGGTTCAGGGACGTCTCTTAAATGAACTAAAAGGTTCAGGGACTTCTATTCTAAGAATTAAAAGTTTCAGGGACTTCTCTTCAAAGAACTAAAAGGTTCAGGGACTTCTCTTCTCAGAACTAAAGGGTTCAGGGACTTCTCTTCAAGAGCAAAAAGGTTCAGGGACTTCTCTTCCAAGAACTAAAAGGATCAGGGAAGTCTCTTCCAAGAACTAAAACGTTCAGGGACTTCTATTCAGGAACTAAAAGGTTCAGGGACTTCTCTTTATAGAACTAAAAGGTTCAGGGACTTCTCTTCTCAGAACTAAAGGGTTCAGGGACTTCTCTTCATAGAACTAAAAGGTTCAGGGACTTCTCTGTAAAGAACTAAAAGGTTCAGGGACTTCTCATTATAGAACTAAAAGGTTCAGGGACTTCTATTCATAGAACTAAAAGGTTCAGGGACTTCTCTGTAAAGAACTAAAAGGTTCAGGGACTTCTCATTATAGAACTAAAAGGTTCAGGGACTTCTCTTCATAGAACTAAAAGATGCAGGGACTTCTTTTCATAGACCTAAAAGGTTCATGGACTTCTCTTTAAAGTACTAAAAGGTTCAGGGACTTCTCTGTAAAGAACTAAAAGGTTCAGGGACTTCTCTTTATAGAACTAAAAGGTTCAGGGACTTCTCTTCATAGAACTAAAAAGTTCAGGGACTACTCTTCAAAGAACTAAAAGGTTCAGGGACTTCTCTTCAAAGAACTAAAAGGTTCAGGGACTTCTCTTCAAGAGCAAAAAGGTTCAGGGACTTCTCTTCCAAGAACTAAAAGGATCAGGGAAGTCTCTTCCAAGAACTAAAAGGTTCAGGGACTTCTCTTTATAGAACTAAAAGGTTCAGGGACTTCTCTTCTCTGAACTAAAGAGTTCAGGTACTTCTCTTCATAGAACTAAAAGTTTTACGGACTTCTCTTCTCCGAACTAAAAAGTTCAGGGACTACTCTTCAAAGAACTAAAAGGTTCAGGGACTTCTCTTCAAAGAACTAAAAGGTTCAGAGACTTCTCTTTAGGAACTAATTGTTTCAGGGACGTCTCTTAAAAGAACTAAAAGGTTCAGGGACTTCTCTTCAAGAGCAAAAAGGTTCAGGGACTTCTCTTCCAAGAACTAAAAGGATCAGGGACGTCTCTTCCAAGAACTAAAAGGTTCAGGGACTTCTCTTTATAGAACTAAAAGGTTCAGGGACTTCTCTTCTCAGAACTAAAGAGTTCAGGTACTTCTCTTCATAGAACTAAAAGTTTTACGGACTTCTCTTCTCCGAACTAAAAGGTTCAGGGACTTCTCTTCATAGAACTAAAAGTTTCAGGGACTTCTTTTCATAGACCTAAAAGGTTCATGGACTTCTCTACAGGAACTAAAAGGTTCAGGGATTTCTCTTCATAGAACCATAAGGTTCAGGGACTTCTCTTTAAAGAACTAAAAGTTTCTTGGACTTCTCTTCATGAACTAAAAGGTTCAGGGACTTCTCTTCATAGAACTAAAAGGTTCAGGGACTTCTCTTCAGGAACTAAAAGCTTCAGGGACTTCTCTTTAAAGAACTAAAATCTTCAGGGACTTCTCTTCATAGAACTAAAAGGTTCAGGGACTTCTCTTCATAGACCTAAAAGGTTCATGGACTTCTCCTCAGGAACTACAAGGTTCAGGGACTTCTCTTCAGGAACTAAAAGGTTCAGGGACTTGACGTTAAAGAACTAAAAGGTTCAGGGACCTCTCTTCATAGAACTAAAAGGTTCACAGACTTCTCTTCTCCGAACTAAAAGGTTGAGGGACTTCTCTTCTTAGAACTAAAAGGTTGAGGGACATCTCTTCATAGATTTAAAAGGTTCAGGGACGTCTCTTAAATGAACTAAAAGGTTCAGGGACTTCTATTCTAAGAATTAAAAGTTTCAGGGACTTCTCTTCTCAGAACTAAAGGGTTCAGGGACTTCTCTTCATAGAACTAAAAGGTTCAGGGACTTCTCTGTAAAGAACTAAAAGGTTCAGGGACTTCTCTTTATAGAACTAAAAGGTTCAGGGACTTCTCTTCATAGAACTAAAAGGTTCACGGACTGCTCTTCTTAGAACTAAAAGGTTGAGGGACTTCTCTTCTCCGAACTAAAAGGTTCAGGGACTTCTCTTCATAGAACTAAAAGGTTCAGGGACTTCTCTTCATAGAACTAAAAGGTTCACGGACTGCTCTTCTTAGAACTAAAAGGTTGAGGGACTTCTCTTCTCCGAACTAAAAGGTTCAGGGACTTCTCTTCATAGAACTAAAAGTTTCAGGGACTTCTTTTCATAGACCTAAAAGGTTCATGGACTTCTCTTCATGAACTAAAAGGTTCAGGGACTTCTCTTCATAGAACTAAAAGGTTCAGGGACTTCTCTTCAGGAACTAAAAGCTTCAGGGACTTCTCTTTAAAGAGCTAAAAGGTTCAGTAACTTTTCTTCAGGAATTGAAAGGTTCAGGGACTTCTCTTCCAAGAACTAAAAGGATTAGGGATGTCTCTTCCAAGAACTAAAAGGTTCAGGCACGTCTCTTCTAAGACCTATAAGGTTCAGGGACTTCTCTTCATAGAACTAAAAGGTTCAGGGACTTCTCTTCCAAGAACTAAAAGATTCAGGGACTTCTATTCTTAGACCTAAAAGGTTCAGGGACTTCTTTTCATAGACCTAAAAGGTTCATGGACTTCTCTACAGGAACTAAAAGGTTCAGGGATTTCTCTTCATAGAACCATAAGGTTCAGGGACTTCTCTTTAAAGAACTAAAAGTTTCTTGGACTTCTCTTCAGGAACTAAAAGGTTCAGGGACTTCTCTTCATAGAACTAAAAGGTGCAGGGACTTCTCTTCATAGAACTAAAAGATTAAGGGACTTCTCTTTAAAGAACTAAAATCTTCAGGGACTTCTCTTCATAGAACTAAAAGGTTCAGGGACTTCTCTTCATACACCTAAAAGGTTCATGGACTTCTCCTCAGGAACTACAAGGTTCAGGGACTTCTCTTCAGGAACTAAAAGGTTCAGGGACTTGACGTTAAAGAACTAAAAGGTTCAGGGACTTCTCTTTATAGAACTAAAAGGTTCAGGGACATCTCTTTATAGAACTAAAAGGTTCAGGGAATTCTCTTCTTAGAACTAAAAGGTTCAGGGACTTCTCTTTATAGAACTAAAAGGTTCAGGGACTTCTCTTCTCAGAACTAAAGGGTTCAGGGACTTCTCTTCATAGAATTAAAAGTTTCACTGACTTCTCGTCTCCGAACTAAAAGGTTCAGGGACTTCTCTTCAGGAACTAAAAGGTTCAGGGACTTGACGTTAAAGAACTAAAAGGTTCAGGGACCTCTCTTTATAGAACTAAAAGGTTCAGGGACTTCTCTTCATAGAACTAAAAGGTTCACGGACTGCTCTTCTTAGAACTAAAAGGTTGAGGGACTTCTCTTCTCAGAACTAAAAGGTTGAGGGACATCTCTTCATAGAACTAAAGTGTTCATTGACGTCTTTTCATAGAACTAAAAGGTTTAGGGACGTCTCTTAAAAGAACTTAAAGGTTCAGGGACTTCTCTTTTCAGAATTAAAAGTTTCAGGGACTTCTCTTCATAGAACTAAAAAGTTTGGGGACATCTCTTCAAAGAACTAAAAGGTTCAGGGACTTCTCTTCATAGAACTAAAAGGTTCAGGGACTTCTTTTCATAGACCTAAAAGGTTCATGGACTTCTCTTTAAAGAACTAAAACGTTCAGGGACTTCTATTCAGGAACTAAAAGGTTCAGGGACTTCTCTTTATAGAACTAAAAGGTTCAGGGACTTCTCTTCTCAGAACTAAAGGGTTCAGGGACTTCTCTTCATAGAACTAAAAGGTTCAGGGACTTCTCTGTAAAGAACTAAAAGGTTCAGGGACTTCTCATTATAGAACTAAAAGGTTCAGGGACTTCTATTCATAGAACTAAAAGGTTCAGGGACTTCTCTGTAAAGAACTAAAAGGTTCAGGGACTTCTCATTATAGAACTAAAAGGTTCAGGGACTTCTCTTCATAGAACTAAAAGATGCAGGGACTTCTTTTCATAGACCTAAAAGGTTCATGGACTTCTCTTTAAAGTACTAAAAGGTTCAGGGACTTCTCTGTAAAGAACTAAAAGGTTCAGGGACTTCTCTTTATAGAACTAAAAGGTTCAGGGACTTCTCTTCATAGAACTAAAAAGTTCAGGGACTACTCTTCAAAGAACTAAAAGGTTCAGGGACTTCTCTTCAAAGAACTTAAAGGTTCAGGGACTTCTCTTCAAGAGCAAAAAGGTTCAGGGACTTCTCTTCCAAGAACTAAAAGGATCAGGGAAGTCTCTTCCAAGAACTAAAAGGTTCAGGGACTTCTCTTTATAGAACTAAAAGGTTCAGGGACTTCTCTTCTCTGAACTAAAGAGTTCAGGTACTTCTCTTCATAGAACTAAAAGTTTTACGGACTTCTCTTCTCCGAACTAAAAAGTTCAGGGACTACTCTTCAAAGAACTAAAAGGTTCAGGGACTTCTCTTCAAAGAACTAAAAGGTTCAGAGACTTCTCTTTAGGAACTAATTGTTTCAGGGACGTCTCTTAAAAGAACTAAAAGGTTCAGGGACTTCTCTTCAAGAGCAAAAAGGTTCAGGGACTTCTCTTCCAAGAACTAAAAGGATCAGGGACGTCTCTTCCAAGAACTAAAAGGTTCAGGGACTTCTCTTTATAGAACTAAAAGGTTCAGGGACTTCTCTTCTCAGAACTAAAGAGTTCAGGTACTTCTCTTCATAGAACTAAAAGTTTTACGGACTTCTCTTCATAGAACTAAAAGGTTCAGGGACTTCTCTTCATAGAACTAAAAGTTTCAGGGACTTCTTTTCATAGACCTAAAAGGTTCATGGACTTCTCTACAGGAACTAAAAGGTTCAGGGATTTCTCTTCATAGAACCATAAGGTTCAGGGACTTCTCTTTAAAGAACTAAAAGTTTCTTGGACTTCTCTTCATGAACTAAAAGGTTCAGGGACTTCTCTTCATAGAACTAAAAGGTTCAGGGACTTCTCTTCAGGAACTAAAAGCTTCAGGGACTTCTCTTTAAAGAACTAAAATCTTCAGGGACTTCTCTTCATAGAACTAAAAGGTTCAGGGACTTCTCTTCATAGACCTAAAAGGTTCATGGACTTCTCCTCAGGAACTACAAGGTTCAGGGACTTCTCTTCAGGAACTAAAAGGTTCAGGGACTTGACGTTAAAGAACTAAAAGGTTCAGGGACCTCTCTTCATAGAACTAAAAGGTTCACAGACTTCTCTTCTCCGAACTAAAAGGTTGAGGGACTTCTCTTCTTAGAACTAAAAGGTTGAGGGACATCTCTTCATAGATTTAAAAGGTTCAGGGACGTCTCTTAAATGAACTAAAAGGTTCAGGGACTTCTATTCTAAGAATTAAAAGTTTCAGGGACTTCTCTTCTCAGAACTAAAGGGTTCAGGGACTTCTCTTCATAGAACTAAAAGGTTCAGGGACTTCTCTGTAAAGAACTAAAAGGTTCAGGGACTTCTCTTTATAGAACTAAAAGGTTCAGGGACTTCTCTTCATAGAACTAAAAGGTTCACGGACTGCTCTTCTTAGAACTAAAAGGTTGAGGGACTTCTCTTCTCCGAACTAAAAGGTTCAGGGACTTCTCTTCATAGAACTAAAAGGTTCAGGGACTTCTCTTCATAGAACTAAAAGGTTCACGGACTGCTCTTCTTAGAACTAAAAGGTTGAGGGACTTCTCTTCTCCGAACTAAAAGGTTCAGGGACTTCTCTTCATAGAACTAAAAGTTTCAGGGACTTCTTTTCATAGACCTAAAAGGTTCATGGACTTCTCTTCATGAACTAAAAGGTTCAGGGACTTCTCTTCATAGAACTAAAAGGTTCAGGGACTTCTCTTCAGGAACTAAAAGCTTCAGGGACTTCTCTTTAAAGAGCTAAAAGGTTCAGTAACTTTTCTTCAGGAATTGAAAGGTTCAGGGACTTCTCTTCCAAGAACTAAAAGGATTAGGGATGTCTCTTCCAAGAACTAAAAGGTTCAGGCACGTCTCTTCTAAGACCTATAAGGTTCAGGGACTTCTCTTCATAGAACTAAAAGGTTCAGGGACTTCTCTTCCAAGTACTAAAAGATTCAGGGACTTCTATTCTTAGACCTAAAAGGTTCAGGGACTTCTTTTCATAGACCTAAAAGGTTCATGGACTTCTCTACAGGAACTAAAAGGTTCAGGGATTTCTCTTCATAGAACCATAAGGTTCAGGGACTTCTCTTTAAAGAACTAAAAGTTTCTTGGACTTCTCTTCAGGAACTAAAAGGTTCAGGGACTTCTCTTCATAGAACTAAAAGGTGCAGGGACTTCTCTTCATAGAACTAAAAGATTAAGGGACTTCTCTTTAAAGAACTAAAATCTTCAGGGACTTCTCTTCATAGAACTAAAAGGTTCAGGGACTTCTCTTCATACACCTAAAAGGTTCATGGACTTCTCCTCAGGAACTACAAGGTTCAGGGACTTCTCTTCAGGAACTAAAAGGTTCAGGGACTTGACGTTAAAGAACTAAAAGGTTCAGGGACTTCTCTTTATAGAACTAAAAGGTTCAGGGACTTCTCTTCATAGAACTAAAAGGTTCACGGACTGCTCTTCTTAGAACTAAAAGGTTGAGGGACTTCTCTTCTCAGAACTAAAAGGTTGAGGGACATCTCTTCATAGAACTAAAATGTTCATTGACGTCTTTTCATAGAACTAAAAGGTTTAGGGACGTCTCTTAAAAGAACTAAAAGGTTCAGGGACTTCTCTTTATAGAACTAAAAGGTTCAGGGACTTCTCTTCATAGAACTAAAAGGTTCAGGGACTTCTCTTCCAAGAACTAAAAGATTCAGGGACTTCTCTTCTTAGACCTAAAAGGTTCAGGGACTTCTTTTCATAGACCTAAAAGGTTCATGGACTTCTCTACAGGAACTAAAAGGTTCAGGGATTTCTCTTCATAGAACCATAAGGTTCAGGGACTTCTCTTTAAAGAACTAAACGTTTCTTGGACTTCTCTTCAGGAACTAAAAGGTTCAGGGACTTCTCTTCATAGAACTAAAAGGTGCAGGGACTTCTCTTCATAGAACTAAAAGATTCAGGGACTTCTCTTTAAAGAACTAAAATCTTCAGGGACTTCTCTTCATAGAACTAAAAGGTTCAGGGACTTCTCTTCATAGACCTAAAAGGTTCATGGACTTCTCCTCAGGAACTACAAGGTTCAGGGACTTCTCTTCAGGAACTAAAAGGTTCAGGGACTTGACGTTAAAGAACTAAAAGGTTCAGGGACCTCTCTTCATAGAACTAAAAGGTTCACAGACTTCTCTTCTCCGAACTAAAAGGTTGAGGGACTTCTCTTCTTAGAACTAAAAGGTTGAGGGACATCTCTTCATAGATTTAAAAGGTTCAGGGACGTCTCTTAAATGAACTAAAAGGTTCAGGGACTTCTATTCTAAGAATTAAAAGTTTCAGGGACTTCTCTTCAAAGAACTAAAAGGTTCAGGGACTTCTCTTCTCAGAACTAAAGGGTTCAGGGACTTCTCTTCAAGAGCAAAAAGGTTCAGGGACTTCTCTTCCAAGAACTAAAAGGATCAGGGAAGTCTCTTCCAAGAACTAAAACGTTCAGGGACTTCTATTCAGGAACTAAAAGGTTCAGGGACTTCTCTTTATAGAACTAAAAGGTTCAGGGACTTCTCTTCTCAGAACTAAAGGGTTCAGGGACTTCTCTTCATAGAACTAAAAGGTTCAGTGACTTCTCTGTAAAGAACTAAAAGGTTCAGGGACTTCTCATTATAGAACTAAAAGGTTCAGGGACTTCTATTCATAGAACTAAAAGGTTCAGGGACTTCTCTGTAAAGAACTAAAAGGTTCAGGGACTTCTCATTATAGAACTAAAAGGTTCAGGGACTTCTCTTCATAGAACTAAAAGATGCAGGGACTTCTTTTCATAGACCTAAAAGGTTCATGGACTTCTCTTTAAAGTACTAAAAGGTTCAGGGACTTCTCTGTAAAGAACTAAAAGGTTCAGGGACTTCTCTTTATAGAACTAAAAGGTTCAGGGACTTCTCTTCATAGAACTAAAAAGTTCAGGGACTACTCTTCAAAGAACTAAAAGGTTCAGGGACTTCTCTTCAAAGAACTAAAAGGTTCAGGGACTTCTCTTCAAGAGCAAAAAGGTTCAGGGACTTCTCTTCCAAGAACTAAAAGGATCAGGGAAGTCTCTTCCAAGAACTAAAAGGTTCAGGGACTTCTCTTTATAGAACTAAAAGGTTCAGGGACTTCTCTTCTCTGAACTAAAGAGTTCAGGTACTTCTCTTCATAGAACTAAAAGTTTTACGGACTTCTCTTCTCCGAACTAAAAAGTTCAGGGACTACTCTTCAAAGAACTAAAAGGTTCAGGGACTTCTCTTCAAAGAACTAAAAGGTTCAGAGACTTCTCTTTAGGAACTAATTGTTTCAGGGACGTCTCTTAAAAGAACTAAAAGGTTCAGGGACTTCTCTTCAAGAGCAAAAAGGTTCAGGGACTTCTCTTCCAAGAACTAAAAGGATCAGGGACGTCTCTTCCAAGAACTAAAAGGTTCAGGGACTTCTCTTTATAGAACTAAAAGGTTCAGGGACTTCTCTTCTCAGAACTAAAGAGTTCAGGTACTTCTCTTCATAGAACTAAAAGTTTCAGGGACTTCTTTTCATAGACCTAAAAGGTTCATGGACTTCTCTACAGGAACTAAAAGGTTCAGGGATTTCTCTTCATAGAACCATAAGGTTCAGGGACTTCTCTTTAAAGAACTAAAAGTTTCTTGGACTTCTCTTCATGAACTAAAAGGTTCAGGGACTTCTCTTCATAGAACTAAAAGGTTCAGGGACTTCTCTTCAGGAACTAAAAGCTTCAGGGACTTCTCTTTAAAGAACTAAAATCTTCAGGGACTTCTCTTCATAGAACTAAAAGGTTCAGGGACTTCTCTTCATAGACCTAAAAGGTTCATGGACTTCTCCTCAGGAACTACAAGGTTCAGGGACTTCTCTTCAGGAACTAAAAGGTTCAGGGACTTGACGTTAAAGAACTAAAAGGTTCAGGGACCTCTCTTCATAGAACTAAAAGGTTCACAGACTTCTCTTCTCCGAACTAAAAGGTTGAGGGACTTCTCTTCTTAGAACTAAAAGGTTGAGGGACATCTCTTCATAGATTTAAAAGGTTCAGGGACGTCTCTTAAATGAACTAAAAGGTTCAGGGACTTCTATTCTAAGAATTAAAAGTTTCAGGGACTTCTCTTCTCAGAACTAAAGGGTTCAGGGACTTCTCTTCATAGAACTAAAAGGTTCAGGGACTTCTCTGTAAAGAACTAAAAGGTTCAGGGACTTCTCTTTATAGAACTAAAAGGTTCAGGGACTTCTCTTCATAGAACTAAAAGGTTCACGGACTGCTCTTCTTAGAACTAAAAGGTTGAGGGACTTCTCTTCTCCGAACTAAAAGGTTCAGGGACTTCTCTTCATAGAACTAAAAGGTTCAGGGACTTCTCTTCATAGAACTAAAAGGTTCACGGACTGCTCTTCTTAGAACTAAAAGGTTGAGGGACTTCTCTTCTCCGAACTAAAAGGTTCAGGGACTTCTCTTCATAGAACTAAAAGTTTCAGGGACTTCTTTTCATAGACCTAAAAGGTTCATGGACTTCTCTTCATGAACTAAAAGGTTCAGGGACTTCTCTTCATAGAACTAAAAGGTTCAGGGACTTCTCTTCAGGAACTAAAAGCTTCAGGGACTTCTCTTTAAAGAGCTAAAAGGTTCAGTAACTTTTCTTCAGGAATTGAAAGGTTCAGGGACTTCTCTTCCAAGAACTAAAAGGATTAGGGATGTCTCTTCCAAGAACTAAAAGGTTCAGGCACGTCTCTTCTAAGACCTATAAGGTTCAGGGACTTCTCTTCATAGAACTAAAAGGTTCAGGGACTTCTCTTCCAAGAACTAAAAGATTCAGGGACTTCTATTCTTAGACCTAAAAGGTTCAGGGACTTCTTTTCATAGACCTAAAAGGTTCATGGACTTCTCTACAGGAACTAAAAGGTTCAGGGATTTCTCTTCATAGAACCATAAGGTTCAGGGACTTCTCTTTAAAGAACTAAAAGTTTCTTGGACTTCTCTTCAGGAACTAAAAGGTTCAGGGACTTCTCTTCATAGAACTAAAAGGTGCAGGGACTTCTCTTCATAGAACTAAAAGATTAAGGGACTTCTCTTTAAAGAACTAAAATCTTCAGGGACTTCTCTTCATAGAACTAAAAGGTTCAGGGACTTCTCTTCATACACCTAAAAGGTTCATGGACTTCTCCTCAGGAACTACAAGGTTCAGGGACTTCTCTTCAGGAACTAAAAGGTTCAGGGACTTGACGTTAAAGAACTAAAAGGTTCAGGGACTTCTCTTTATAGAACTAAAAGGTTCAGGGACTTCTCTTCATAGAACTAAAAGGTTCACGGACTGCTCTTCTTAGAACTAAAAGGTTGAGGGACTTCTCTTCTCAGAACTAAAAGGTTGAGGGACATCTCTTCATAGAACTAAAATGTTCATTGACGTCTTTTCATAGAACTAAAAGGTTTAGGGACGTCTCTTAAAAGAACTAAAAGGTTCAGGGACTTCTCTTTATAGAACTAAAAGGTTCAGGGACTTCTCTTCATAGAACTAAAAGGTTCAGGGACTTCTCTTCCAAGAACTAAAAGATTCAGGGACTTCTCTTCTTAGACCTAAAAGGTTCAGGGACTTCTTTTCATAGACCTAAAAGGTTCATGGACTTCTCTACAGGAACTAAAAGGTTCAGGGATTTCTCTTCATAGAACCATAAGGTTCAGGGACTTCTCTTTAAAGAACTAAACGTTTCTTGGACTTCTCTTCAGGAACTAAAAGGTTCAGGGACTTCTCTTCATAGAACTAAAAGGTGCAGGGACTTCTCTTCATAGAACTAAAAGATTCAGGGACTTCTCTTTAAAGAACTAAAATCTTCAGGGACTTCTCTTCATAGAACTAAAAGGTTCAGGGACTTCTCTTCATAGACCTAAAAGGTTCATGGACTTCTCCTCAGGAACTACAAGGTTCAGGGACTTCTCTTCAGGAACTAAAAGGTTCAGGGACTTGACGTTAAAGAACTAAAAGGTTCAGGGACCTCTCTTCATAGAACTAAAAGGTTCACAGACTTCTCTTCTCCGAACTAAAAGGTTGAGGGACTTCTCTTCTTAGAACTAAAAGGTTGAGGGACATCTCTTCATAGATTTAAAAGGTTCAGGGACGTCTCTTAAATGAACTAAAAGGTTCAGGGACTTCTATTCTAAGAATTAAAAGTTTCAGGGACTTCTCTTCAAAGAACTAAAAGGTTCAGGGACTTCTCTTCTCAGAACTAAAGGGTTCAGGGACTTCTCTTCAAGAGCAAAAAGGTTCAGGGACTTCTCTTCCAAGAACTAAAAGGATCAGGGAAGTCTCTTCCAAGAACTAAAAGGTTCAGGGACTTCTCTTCATAGAACTAAAAGGTTCAGGGACTTCTCTTCAGGAACTAAAAGCTTCAGGGACTTCTCTTTAAAGAGCTAAAAGGTTCAGTAACTTTTCTTCAGGAATTGAAAGGTTCAGGGACTTCTCTTCCAAGAACTAAAAGGATTAGGGATGTCTCTTCCAAGAACTAAAAGGTTCAGGCACGTCTCTTCTAAGACCTATAAGGTTCAGGGACTTCTCTTCATAGAACTAAAAGGTTCAGGGACTTCTCTTCCAAGAACTAAAAGATTCAGGGACTTCTATTCTTAGACCTAAAAGGTTCAGGGACTTCTTTTCATAGACCTAAAAGGTTCATGGACTTCTCTACAGGAACTAAAAGGTTCAGGGATTTCTCTTCATAGAACCATAAGGTTCAGGGACTTCTCTTTAAAGAACTAAAAGTTTCTTGGACTTCTCTTCAGGAACTAAAAGGTTCAGGGACTTCTCTTCATAGAACTAAAAGGTGCAGGGACTTCTCTTCATAGAACTAAAAGATTAAGGGACTTCTCTTTAAAGAACTAAAATCTTCAGGGACTTCTCTTCATAGAACTAAAAGGTTCAGGGACTTCTCTTCATACACCTAAAAGGTTCATGGACTTCTCCTCAGGAACTACAAGGTTCAGGGACTTCTCTTCAGGAACTAAAAGGTTCAGGGACTTGACGTTAAAGAACTAAAAGGTTCAGGGACTTCTCTTTATAGAACTAAAAGGTTCAGGGACTTCTCTTCATAGAACTAAAAGGTTCACGGACTGCTCTTCTTAGAACTAAAAGGTTGAGGGACTTCTCTTCTCAGAACTAAAAGGTTGAGGGACATCTCTTCATAGAACTAAAATGTTCATTGACGTCTTTTCATAGAACTAAAAGGTTTAGGGACGTCTCTTAAAAGAACTAAAAGGTTCAGGGACTTCTCTTTATAGAACTAAAAGGTTCAGGGACTTCTCTTCATAGAACTAAAAGGTTCAGGGACTTCTCTTCCAAGAACTAAAAGATTCAGGGACTTCTCTTCTTAGACCTAAAAGGTTCAGGGACTTCTTTTCATAGACCTAAAAGGTTCATGGACTTCTCTACAGGAACTAAAAGGTTCAGGGATTTCTCTTCATAGAACCATAAGGTTCAGGGACTTCTCTTTAAAGAACTAAACGTTTCTTGGACTTCTCTTCAGGAACTAAAAGGTTCAGGGACTTCTCTTCATAGAACTAAAAGGTGCAGGGACTTCTCTTCATAGAACTAAAAGATTCAGGGACTTCTCTTTAAAGAACTAAAATCTTCAGGGACTTCTCTTCATAGAACTAAAAGGTTCAGGGACTTCTCTTCATAGACCTAAAAGGTTCATGGACTTCTCCTCAGGAACTACAAGGTTCAGGGACTTCTCTTCAGGAACTAAAAGGTTCAGGGACTTGACGTTAAAGAACTAAAAGGTTCAGGGACCTCTCTTCATAGAACTAAAAGGTTCACAGACTTCTCTTCTCCGAACTAAAAGGTTGAGGGACTTCTCTTCTTAGAACTAAAAGGTTGAGGGACATCTCTTCATAGATTTAAAAGGTTCAGGGACGTCTCTTAAATGAACTAAAAGGTTCAGGGACTTCTATTCTAAGAATTAAAAGTTTCAGGGACTTCTCTTCAAAGAACTAAAAGGTTCAGGGACTTCTCTTCTCAGAACTAAAGGGTTCAGGGACTTCTCTTCAAGAGCAAAAAGGTTCAGGGACTTCTCTTCCAAGAACTAAAAGGATCAGGGAAGTCTCTTCCAAGAACTAAAAGGTTCAGGGACTTCTCTTTATAGAACTAAAAGGTTCAGGGACTTCTCTTCTCTGAACTAAAGAGTTCAGGTACTTCTCTTCATAGAACTAAAAGTTTTACGGACTTCTCTTCTCCGAACTAAAAAGTTCAGGGACTACTCTTCAAAGAACTAAAAGGTTCAGGGACTTCTCTTCAAAGAACTAAAAGGTTCAGAGACTTCTCTTTAGGAACTAATTGTTTCAGGGACGTCTCTTAAAAGAACTAAAAGGTTCAGGGACTTCTCTTCAAGAGCAAAAAGGTTCAGGGACTTCTCTTCCAAGAACTAAAAGGATCAGGGACGTCTCTTCCAAGAACTAAAAGGTTCAGGGACTTCTCTTTATAGAACTAAAAGGTTCAGGGACTTCTCTTCTCAGAACTAAAGAGTTCAGGTACTTCTCTTCATAGAACTAAAAGTTTTACGGACTTCTCTTCTCCGAACTAAAAGGTTCAGGGACTTCTCTTCATAGAACTAAAAGTTTCAGGGACTTCTTTTCATAGACCTAAAAGGTTCATGGACTTCTCTACAGGAACTAAAAGGTTCAGGGATTTCTCTTCATAGAACCATAAGGTTCAGGGACTTCTCTTTAAAGAATTAAAAGTTTCTTGGACTTCTCTTCATGAACTAAAAGGTTCAGGGACTTCTCTTCATAGAACTAAAAGGTTCAGGGACTTCTCTTCAGGAACTAAAAGCTTCAGGGACTTCTCTTTAAAGAACTAAAATCTTCAGGGACTTCTCTTCATAGAACTAAAAGGTTCAGGGACTTCTCTTCATAGACCTAAAAGGTTCATGGACTTCTCCTCAGGAACTACAAGGTTCAGGGACTTCTCTTCAGGAACTAAAAGGTTCAGGGACTTGACGTTAAAGAACTAAAAGGTTCAGGGACCTCTCTTCATAGAACTAAAAGGTTCACAGACTTCTCTTCTCCGAACTAAAAGGTTGAGGGACTTCTCTTCTTAGAACTAAAAGGTTGAGGGACATCTCTTCATAGATTTAAAAGGTTCAGGGACGTCTCTTAAATGAACTAAAAGGTTCAGGGACTTCTATTCTAAGAATTAAAAGTTTCAGGGACTTCTCTTCTCAGAACTAAAGGGTTCAGGGACTTCTCTTCATAGAACTAAAAGGTTCAGGGACTTCTCTGTAAAGAACTAAAAGGTTCAGGGACTTCTCTTTATAGAACTAAAAGGTTCAGGGACTTCTCTTCATAGAACTAAAAGGTTCACGGACTGCTCTTCTTAGAACTAAAAGGTTGAGGGACTTCTCTTCTCCGAACTAAAAGGTTCAGGGACATCTCTTCATAGAACTAAAAGGTTCAGGGACTTCTCTTCATAGAACTAAAAGGTTCACGGACTGCTCTTCTTAGAACTAAAAGGTTGAGGGACTTCTCTTCTCCGAACTAAAAGGTTCAGGGACTTCTCTTCATAGAACTAAAAGTTTCAGGGACTTCTTTTCATAGACCTAAAAGGTTCATGGACTTCTCTTCATGAACTAAAAGGTTCAGGGACTTCTCTTCATAGAACTAAAAGGTTCAGGGACTTCTCTTCAGGAACTAAAAGCTTCAGGGACTTCTCTTTAAAGAGCTAAAAGGTTCAGTAACTTTTCTTCAGGAATTGAAAGGTTCAGGGACTTCTCTTCCAAGAACTAAAAGGATTAGGGATGTCTCTTCCAAGAACTAAAAGGTTCAGGCACGTCTCTTCTAAGACCTATAAGGTTCAGGGACTTCTCTTCATAGAACTAAAAGGTTCAGGGACTTCTCTTCCAAGAACTAAAAGATTCAGGGACTTCTATTCTTAGACCTAAAAGGTTCAGGGACTTCTTTTCATAGACCTAAAAGGTTCATGGACTTCTCTACAGGAACTAAAAGGTTCAGGGATTTCTCTTCATAGAACCATAAGGTTCAGGGACTTCTCTTTAAAGAACTAAAAGTTTCTTGGACTTCTCTTCAGGAACTAAAAGGTTCAGGGACTTCTCTTCATAGAACTAAAAGGTGCAGGGACTTCTCTTCATAGAACTAAAAGATTAAGGGACTTCTCTTTAAAGAACTAAAATCTTCAGGGACTTCTCTTCATAGAACTAAAAGGTTCAGGGACTTCTCTTCATACACCTAAAAGGTTCATGGACTTCTCCTCAGGAACTACAAGGTTCAGGGACTTCTCTTCAGGAACTAAAAGGTTCAGGGACTTGACGTTAAAGAACTAAAAGGTTCAGGGACTTCTCTTTATAGAACTAAAAGGTTCAGGGACTTCTCTTCATAGAACTAAAAGGTTCACGGACTGCTCTTCTTAGAACTAAAAGGTTGAGGGACTTCTCTTCTCAGAACTAAAAGGTTGAGGGACATCTCTTCATAGAACTAAAATGTTCATTGACGTCTTTTCATAGAACTAAAAGGTTTAGGGACGTCTCTTAAAAGAACTAAAAGGTTCAGGGACTTCTCTTTATAGAACTAAAAGGTTCAGGGACTTCTCTTCATAGAACTAAAAGGTTCAGGGACTTCTCTTCCAAGAACTAAAAGATTCAGGGACTTCTCTTCTTAGACCTAAAAGGTTCAGGGACTTCTTTTCATAGACCTAAAAGGTTCATGGACTTCTCTACAGGAACTAAAAGGTTCAGGGATTTCTCTTCATAGAACCATAAGGTTCAGGGACTTCTCTTTAAAGAACTAAACGTTTCTTGGACTTCTCTTCAGGAACTAAAAGGTTCAGGGACTTCTCTTCATAGAACTAAAAGGTGCAGGGACTTCTCTTCATAGAACTACAAGATTCAGGGACTTCTCTTTAAAGAACTAAAATCTTCAGGGACTTCTCTTCATAGAACTAAAAGGTTCAGGGACTTCTCTTCATAGACCTAAAAGGTTCATGGACTTCTCCTCAGGAACTACAAGGTTCAGGGACTTCTCTTCAGGAACTAAAAGGTTCAGGGACTTGACGTTAAAGAACTAAAAGGTTCAGGGACCTCTCTTCATAGAACTAAAAGGTTCACAGACTTCTCTTCTCCGAACTAAAAGGTTGAGGGACTTCTCTTCTTAGAACTAAAAGGTTGAGGGACATCTCTTCATAGATTTAAAAGGTTCAGGGACGTCTCTTAAATGAACTAAAAGGTTCAGGGACTTCTATTCTAAGAATTAAAAGTTTCAGGGACTTCTCTTCAAAGAACTAAAAGGTTCAGGGACTTCTCTTCTCAGAACTAAAGGGTTCAGGGACTTCTCTTCATAGAACTAAAAGGTTCAGGGACTTCTCTGTAAAGAACTAAAAGGTTCAGGGACTTCTCTTTATAGAACTAAAAGGTTCAGGGACTTCTCTTCATAGAACTAAAAGGTTCACGGACTGCTCTTCTTAGAACTAAAAGGTTGAGGGACTTCTCTTCTCCGAACTAAAAGGTTCAGGGACTTCTCTTCATAGAACTAAAAGGTTCAGGGACTTCTTTTCATAGACCTAAAAGGTTCATGGACTTCTCTACAGGAACTAAAAGGTTCAGGGATTTCTCTTCATAGAACCATAATGTTCAGGGACTTCTCTTTAAAGAACTAAAAGTTTCTTGGACTTCTCTTCAGGAACTAAAAGGTTCAGGGACTTCTCTTCATAGAACTAAAAGGTGCAGGGACTTCTCTTCATAGAACTAAAAGATTCAGGGACTTCTCTTTAAAGAACTAAAATCTTCAGGGACTTCTCTTCATAGAACTAAAATGTTCAGGGACTTCTCTTCATAGACCTAAAAGGTTCATGGACTTCTCCTCAGGAACTACAAGGTTCAGGGACTTCTCTTCAGGAACTAAAAGGTTCAGGGACTTGACGTTAAAGAACTAAAAGGTTCAGGGACTTCTCTTCTTAGAACTAAAAGGTTGAGGGACATCTCTTCATAGATTTAAAAGGTTCAGGGACGTCTCTTAAATGAACTAAAAGGTTGAGGGACATCTCTTCATAGATTTAAAAGGTTCAGGGACGTCTCTTAAATGAACTAAAAGGTTCAGGGACTTCTATTCTAAGAATTAAAAGTTTCAGGGACTTCTCTTCAAAGAACTAAAAGGTTCAGCGACTTCTCTTCTCAGAACTAAAGGGTTCAGGGACTTCTCTTCATAGAACTAAAAGGTTCAGGGACTTCTCTGTAAAGAACTAAAAGGTTCAGGGACTTCTCTTTATAGAACTAAAAGGTTCAGGGACTTCTCTTCATAGAACTAAAAGGTTCACGGACTGCTCTTCTTAGAACTAAAAGGTTGAGGGACTTCTCTTCTCAGAACTAAAAGGTTGAGGGACATCTCTTCATAGAACTAAAATGTTCATTGACGTCTTTTCATAGAACTAAAAGGTTTAGGGACGTCTCTTAAAAGAACTAAAAGGTTCAGGGACTTCTCTTTATAGAACTAAAAGGTTCAGGGACTTCTCTTCATAGAACTAAAAGGTTCAGGGACTTCTCTTCCAAGAACTAAAAGATTCAGGGACTTCTCTTCTTAGACCTAAAAGGTTCAGGGACTTCTTTTCATAGACCTAAAAGGTTCATGGACTTCTCTACAGGAACTAAAAGGTTCAGGGATTTCTCTTCATAGAACCATAAGGTTCAGGGACTTCTCTTTAAAGAACTAAACGTTTCTTGGACTTCTCTTCAGGAACTAAAAGGTTCAGGGACTTCTCTTCATAGAACTAAAAGGTGCAGGGACTTCTCTTCATAGAACTAAAAGATTCAGGGACTTCTCTTTAAAGAACTAAAATCTTCAGGGACTTCTCTTCATAGAACTAAAAGGTTCAGGGACTTCTCTTCATAGACCTAAAAGGTTCATGGACTTCTCCTCAGGAACTACAAGGTTCAGGGACTTCTCTTCAGGAACTAAAAGGTTCAGGGACTTGACGTTAAAGAACTAAAAGGTTCAGGGACCTCTCTTCATAGAACTAAAAGGTTCACAGACTTCTCTTCTCCGAACTAAAAGGTTGAGGGACTTCTCTTCTTAGAACTAAAAGGTTGAGGGACATCTCTTCATAGATTTAAAAGGTTCAGGGACGTCTCTTAAATGAACTAAAAGGTTCAGGGACTTCTATTCTAAGAATTAAAAGTTTCAGGGACTTCTCTTCAAAGAACTAAAAGGTTCAGGGACTTCTCTTCTCAGAACTAAAGGGTTCAGGGACTTCTCTTCATAGAACTAAAAGGTTCAGGGACTTCTCTGTAAAGAACTAAAAGGTTCAGGGACTTCTCTTTATAGAACTAAAAGGTTCAGGGACTTCTCTTCATAGAACTAAAAGGTTCACGGACTGCTCTTCTTAGAACTAAAAGGTTGAGGGACTTCTCTTCTCCGAACTAAAAGGTTCAGGGACTTCTCTTCATAGAACTAAAAGGTTCAGGGACTTCTTTTCATAGACCTAAAAGGTTCATGGACTTCTCTACAGGAACTAAAAGGTTCAGGGATTTCTCTTCATAGAACCATAATGTTCAGGGACTTCTCTTTAAAGAACTAAAAGTTTCTTGGACTTCTCTTCAGGAACTAAAAGGTTCAGGGACTTCTCTTCATAGAACTAAAAGGTGCAGGGACTTCTCTTCATAGAACTAAAAGATTCAGGGACTTCTCTTTAAAGAACTAAAATCTTCAGGGACTTCTCTTCATAGAACTAAAATGTTCAGGGACTTCTCTTCATAGACCTAAAAGGTTCATGGACTTCTCCTCAGGAACTACAAGGTTCAGGGACTTCTCTTCAGGAACTAAAAGGTTCAGGGACTTGACGTTAAAGAACTAAAAGGTTCAGGGACCTCTCTTCATAGAACTAAAAGGTTCACAGACTTCTCTTCTCCGAACTAAAAGGTTGAGGGACTTCTCTTCTTAGAACTAAAAGGTTGAGGGACATCTCTTCATAGATTTAAAAGGTTCAGGGACGTCTCTTAAATGAACTGAAAGGTTCAGGGACTTCTATTCTAAGAATTAAAAGTTTCAGGGACTTCTCTTCAAAGAACTAAAAGGTTCCGCGACTTCTCTTCTCAGAACTAAAGGGTTCAGGGACTTCTCTTCATAGAACTAAAAGGTTCAGGGACTTCTCTGTAAAGAACTAAAAGGTTCAGGGACTTCTCTTTATAGAACTAAAAGGTTCAGGGACTTCTCTTCATAGAACTAAAAGGTTCATGGACTGCTCTTCTTAGAACTAAAAGGTTGAGGGACTTCTCTTCTCCGAACTAAAAGGTTCAGGGACTTCTCTTCATAGAACTAAAAGTTTCAGGGACTTCTTTTCATAGACCTAAAAGGTTCATGGACTTCTCTTCATGAACTAAAAGGTTCAGGGACTTCTCTTCATAGAACTAAAAGGTTCAGGGACTTCTCTTCAGGAACTAAAAGCTTCAGGGACTTCTCTTTAAAGAACTAAAAGGTTCAGTAACTTTTCTTCAGGAATTGAAAGGTTCAGGGACTTCTCTTCCAAGAACTAAAAGGATTAGGGATGTCTCTTCCAAGAACTAAAAGGTTCAGGCACGTCTCTTCTAAGACCTATAAGGTTCAGGGACTTCTCTTCATAGAACTAAAAGGTTCAGGGACTTCTCTTCCAAGAACTAAAAGATTCAGGGACTTCTATTCTTAGACCTAAAAGGTTCAGGGACTTCTTTTCATAGACCTAAAAGGTTCATGGACTTCTCTACAGGAACTAAAAGGTTCAGGGATTTCTCTTCATAGAACCATAAGGTTCAGGGACTTCTCTTTAAAGAACTAAAAGTTTCTTGGACTTCTCTTCAGGAACTAAAAGGTTCAGGGACTTCTCTTCATAGAACTAAAAGGTGCAGGGACTTCTCTTCATAGAACTAAAAGATTCAGGGACTTCTCTTTAAAGAACTAAAATCTTCAGGGACTTCTCTTCATAGAACTAAAAGGTTCAGGGACTTCTCTTCATACACCTAAAAGGTTCATGGACTTCTCCTCAGGAACTACAAGGTTCAGGGACTTCTCTTCTGGAACTAAAAGGTTCAGGGACTTGACGTTAAAGAAGTAAAAGGTTCAGGGACCTCTCTTTATAGAACTAAAAGGTTCAGGGACTTCTCTTCATAGAACTAAAAGGTTCACGGACTGCTCTTCTTAGAACTAAAAGGTTGAGGGACTTCTCTTCTCAGAACTAAAAGGTTGAGGGACATCTCTTCAGAGAACTAAAATGTTCATTGACGTCTTTTCATAGAACTAAAAGGTTTAGGGACGTCTCTTAAAAGAACTAAAAGGTTCAGGGACTTCTCTTTATAGAACTAAAAGGTTCAGGGACTTCTCTTCATAGAACTAAAAGGTTCACGGACTGCTCTTCTTAGAACTAAAAGGTTGAGGGACTTCTCTTCTCAGAACTAAAAGGTTGAGGGACATCTCTTCATAGAACTAAAATGTTCATTGACGTCTTTTCATAGAACTAAAAGGTTTAGGGACGTCTCTTAAAAGAACTAAAAGGTTCAGGGACTTCTCTTTTCAGAATTAAAAGTTTCAGGGACTTCTCTTCATAGAACTAAAAAGTTTGGGGACATCTCTTCAAAGAACTAAAAGGTCCAGGGACTTCTCTTCATAGAACTAAAAGGTTCAGGGACTTCTTTTCATAGACCTAAAAGGTTCATGGACTTCTCTTTAAAGAACTAAAACGTTCAGGGACTTCTATTCAGGAACTAAACGGTTCAGGGACTTCTCTTTATAGAACTAAAAGGTTCAGGGACTTCTCTTCTCAGAACTAAAGGGTTCAGGGACTTCTCTTCATAGAACTAAAATGTTCAGGGATTTCTCTGTAAAGAACTAAAAGGTTCAGGGACTTCTCATTATAGAACTAAAAGGTTCAGGGACTTCTATTCATAGAACTAAAAGGTTCAGGGACTTCTCTTCATAGAACTAAAAGATTCAGGGACTTCTCTTCATACTGTAAAGAACTAAAAGGTTCAGGGACTTCTCATTATAGAACTAAAAGGTTCAGGGACTTCTCTTCATAGAACTAAAAGGTGCAGGGACTTCTTTTCATAGACCTAAAAGGTTCATGGACTTCTCTTTAAAGAACTAAAAGGTTCAGGGACTTCTCTGTAAAGAACTAGAAGGTTCAGGGACTTCTCTTTATAGAACTAAAAGGTTCAGGGACTTCTCTTCATAGAACTAAAAAGTTCAGGGACTACTCTTCAAAGAACTAAAAAGTTCAGGGACTTCTCTTCAAAGAACTAAAAGGTTCAGAGACTTCTCTTTAGGAACTAATTGTTTCAGGGACGTCTCTTAAAAGAACTAAAAGGTTCAGGGACTTCTCTTCAAGAGCAAAAAGGTTCAGGGACTTCTCTTCCAAGAACTAAAAGGATCAGGGACGTCTCTTCCAAGAACTAAAAGGTTCAGGGACTTCTCTTTATAGAACTAAAAGGTTCAGGGACTTCTCTTCTCAGAACTAAAGAGTTCAGGGACTTCTCTTCATAGAACTAAAAGTTTTACGGACTTCTCTTCTCCGAACTAAAAGGTTCAGGGACTTCTCTTCATAGAACTAAAAGTTTCAGGGACTTCTTTTCATAGACCTAAAAGGTTCATGGACTTCTCTACAGGAACTAAAAGGTTCAGGGATTTCTCTTCATAGAACCATAAGGTTCAGGGACTTCTCTTTAAAGAACTAAAAGTTTCTTGGACTTCTCTTCATGAACTAAAAGGTTCAGGGACTTCTCTTCATAGAACTAAAAGGTTCAGGGACTTCTCTTCAGGAACTAAAAGTTTCAGGGACTTCTTTTCATAGACCTAAAAGGTTCATGGACTTCTCTACAGGAACTAAAAGGTTCAGGGATTTCTCTTCATAGAACCATAAGGTTCAGGGACTTCTCTTTAAAGAACTAAAAGTTTCTTGGACTTCTCTTCATGAACTAAAAGGTTCAGGGACTTCTCTTCATAGAACTAAAAGGTTCAGGGACTTCTCTTCAGGAACTAAAAGCTTCAGGGACTTCTCTTTAAAGAACTAAAAGGTTCAGTAACTTTTCTTCAGGAACTGAAAGGTTCAGGGACTTCTCTTCCAAGAACTAAAAGGATTAGGGATGTCTCTTCCAAGAACTAAAAGGTTCAGGCACGTCTCTTCTAAGACCTATAAGGTTCAGGGACTTCTCTTCATAGAACTAAAAGGTTCAGGGACTTCTCTTCCAAGAACTAAAAGATTCAGGGACTTCTATTCTTAGACCTAAAAGGTTCAGGGACTTCTTTTCATAGACCTAAAAGGTTCATGGACTTCTCTACAGGAACTAAAAGGTTCAGGGATTTCTCTTCATAGAACCATAAGGTTCAGGGACTTCTCTTTAAAGAACTAAAAGTTTCTTGGACTTCTCTTCAGGAACTAAAAGGTTCAGGGACTTCTCTTCATAGAACTAAAAGGTGCAGGGACTTCTCTTCATAGAACTAAAAGATTCAGGGACTTCTCTTTAAAGAACTAAAATCTTCAGGGACTTCTCTTCATAGAACTAAAAGGTTCAGGGACTTCTCTTCATAGACCTAAAAGGTTCATGGACTTCTCCTCAGGAACTACAAGGTTCAGGGACTTCTCTTCAGGAACTAAAAGGTTCAGGGACCTCTCTTTATAGAACTAAAAGGTTCAGGGACTTCTCTTCAGGAACTAAAAGCTTCAGGGACTTCTCTTTAAAGAACTAAAAGGTTCAGTAACTTTTCTTCAGGAACTGAAAGGTTCAGGGACTTCTCTTCCAAGAACTAAAAGGATTAGGGATGTCTCTTCCAAGAACTAAAAGGTTCAGGCACGTCTCTTCTAACACCTATAAGGTTCAGGGACTTCTCTTCATAGAACTAAAAGGTTCAGGGACTTCTCTTCCAAGAACTAAAAGATTCAGGGACTTCTATTCTTAGACCTAAAAGGTTCAGGGACTTCTTTTCATAGACCTAAAAGGTTCATGGACTTCTCTAAGGGAACTAAAAGGTTCAGGGATTTCTCTTCATAGAACCATAAGGTTCAGGGACTTCTCTTTAAAGAACTAAAAGTTTCTTGGACTTCTCTTCCAAGAACTAAAAGGATCAGGGACGTCTCTTCCAAGAACTAAAAGGTTCAGGGACTTCTCTTTATAGAACTAAAAGGTTCAGGGACTTCTCTTCTCAGAACTAAAGAGTTCAGGGACTTCTCTTCATAGAACTAAAAGTTTTACGGACTTCTCTTCTCCGAACTAAAAGGTTCAGGGACTTCTCTTCATAGAACTAAAAGTTTCAGGGACTTCTTTTCATAGACCTAAAAGGTTCATGGACTTCTCTACAGGAACTAAAAGGTTCAGGGATTTCTCTTCATAGAACCATAAGGTTCAGGGACTTCTCTTTAAAGAACTAAAAGTTTCTTGGACTTCTCTTCATGAACTAAAAGGTTCAGGGACTTCTCTTCATAGAACTAAAAGGTTCAGGGACTTCTCTTCAGGAACTAAAAGTTAAAGGGACTTCTTTTCATAGACCTAAAAGGTTCATGGACTTCTCTACAGGAACTAAAAGGTTCAGGGATTTGTCTTCATAGAACCATAAGGTTCAGGGACTTCTCTTTAAAGAACTAAAAGTTTCTTGGACTTCTCTTCATGAACTAAAAGGTTCAGGGACTTCTCTTCATAGAACTAAAAGGTTCAGGGACTTCTCTTCAGGAACTAAAAGCTTCAGGGACTTCTCTTTAAAGAACTAAAAGGTTCAGTAACTTTTCTTCAGGAACTGAAAGGTTCAGGGACTTCTCTTCCAAGAACTAAAAGGATTAGGGATGTCTCTTCCAAGAACTAAAAGGTTCAGGCACGTCTCTTCTAAGACCTATAAGGTTCAGGGACTTCTCTTCATAGAACTAAAAGGTTCAGGGACTTCTCTTCCAAGAACTAAAAGATTCAGGGACTTCTATTCTTAGACCTAAAAGGTTCAGGGACTTCTTTTCATAGACCTAAAAGGTTCATGGACTTCTCTACAGGAACTAAAAGGTTCAGGGATTTCTCTTCATAGAACCATAAGGTTCAGGGACTTCTCTTTAAAGAACTAAAAGTTTCTTGGACTTCTCTTCAGGAACTAAAAGGTTCAGGGACTTCTCTTCATAGAACTAAAAGGTGCAGGGACTTCTCTTCATAGAACTAAAAGATTCAGGGACTTCTCTTTAAAGAACTAAAATCTTCAGGGACTTCTCTTCATAGAACTAAAAGGTTCAGGGACTTCTCTTCATAGACCTAAAAGGTTCATGGACTTCTCCTCAGGAACTACAAGGTTCAGGGACTTCTCTTCAGGAACTAAAAGGTTCAGGGACTTGACGTTAAAGAAGTAAAAGGTTCAGGGACCTCTCTTTATAGAACTAAAAGGTTCAGGGACTTCTCTTCAGGAACTAAAAGCTTCAGGGACTTCTCTTTAAAGAACTAAAAGGTTCAGTAACTTTTCTTCAGGAACTGAAAGGTTCAGGGACTTCTCTTCCAAGAACTAAAAGGATTAGGGATGTCTCTTCCAAGAACTAAAAGGTTCAGGCACGTCTCTTCTAAGACCTATAAGGTTCAGGGACTTCTCTTCATAGAACTAAAAGGTTCAGGGACTTCTCTTCCAAGAACTAAAAGATTCAGGGACTTCTATTCTTAGACCTAAAAGGTTCAGGGACTTCTTTTCATAGACCTAAAAGGTTCATGGACTTCTCTAAGGGAACTAAAAGGTTCAGGGATTTCTCTTCATAGAACCATAAGGTTCAGGGACTTCTCTTTAAAGAACTAAAAGTTTCTTGGACTTCTCTTCCAAGAACTAAAAGGATCAGGGACGTCTCTTCCAAGAACTAAAAGGTTCAGGGACTTCTCTTTATAGAACTAAAAGTTTCAGGGACTTCTTTTCATAGACCTAAAAGGTTCATGGACTTCTCTACAGGAACTAAAAGGTTCAGGGATTTCTCTTCATAGAACCATAAGGTTCAGGGACTTCTCTTTAAAGAACTAAAAGTTTCTTGGACTTCTCTTCATGAACTAAAAGGTTCAGGGACTTCTCTTCATAGAACTAAAAGGTTCAGGGACTTCTCTTCAGGAACTAAAAGTTTCAGGGACTTCTTTTCATAGACCTAAAAGGTTCATGGACTTCTCTACAGGAACTAAAAGGTTCAGGGATTTCTCTTCATAGAACCATAAGGTTCAGGGACTTCTCTTTAAAGAACTAAAAGTTTCTTGGACTTCTCTTCATGAACTAAAAGGTTCAGGGACTTCTCTTCATAGAACTAAAAGGTTCAGGGACTTCTCTTCAGGAACTAAAAGCTTCAGGGACTTCTCTTTAAAGAACTAAAAGGTTCAGTAACTTTTCTTCAGGAACTGAAAGGTTCAGGGACTTCTCTTCCAAGAACTAAAAGGATTAGGGATGTCTCTTCCAAGAACTAAAAGGTTCAGGCACGTCTCTTCTAAGACCTATAAGGTTCAGGGACTTCTCTTCATAGAACTAAAAGGTTCAGGGACTTCTCTTCCAAGAACTAAAAGATTCAGGGACTTCTATTCTTAGACCTAAAAGGTTCAGGGACTTCTTTTCATAGACCTAAAAGGTTCATGGACTTCTCTACAGGAACTAAAAGGTTCAGGGATTTCTCTTCATAGAACCATAAGGTTCAGGGACTTCTCTTTAAAGAACTAAAAGTTTCTTGGACTTCTCTTCAGGAACTAAAAGGTTCAGGGACTTCTCTTCATAGAACTAAAAGGTGCAGGGACTTCTCTTCATAGAACTAAAAGATTCAGGGACTTCTCTTTAAAGAACTAAAATCTTCAGGGACTTCTCTTCATAGAACTAAAAGGTTCAGGGACTTCTCTTCATAGACCTAAAAGGTTCATGGACTTCTCCTCAGGAACTACAAGGTTCAGGGACTTCTCTTCAGGAACTAAAAGGTTCAGGGACTTGACGTTAAAGAAGTAAAAGGTTCAGGGACCTCTCTTTATAGAACTAAAAGGTTCAGGGACTTCTCTTCAGGAACTAAAAGCTTCAGGGACTTCTCTTTAAAGAACTAAAAGGTTCAGTAACTTTTCTTCAGGAACTGAAAGGTTCAGGGACTTCTCTTCCAAGAACTAAAAGGATTAGGGATGTCTCTTCCAAGAACTAAAAGGTTCAGGCACGTCTCTTCTAAGACCTATAAGGTTCAGGGACTTCTCTTCATAGAACTAAAAGGTTCAGGGACTTCTCTTCCAAGAACTAAAAGATTCAGGGACTTCTATTCTTAGACCTAAAAGGTTCAGGGACTTCTTTTCATAGACCTAAAAGGTTCATGGACTTCTCTAAGGGAACTAAAAGGTTCAGGGATTTCTCTTCATAGAACCATAAGGTTCAGGGACTTCTCTTTAAAGAACTAAAAGTTTCTTGGACTTCTCTTCCAAGAACTAAAAGGATCAGGGACGTCTCTTCCAAGAACTAAAAGGTTCAGGGACTTCTCTTTATAGAACTAAAAGGTTCAGGGACTTCTCTTCTCAGAACTAAAGAGTTCAGGGACTTCTCTTCATAGAACTAAAAGTTTTACGGACTTCTCTTCTCCGAACTAAAAGGTTCAGGGACTTCTCTTCATAGAACTAAAAGTTTCAGGGACTTCTTTTCATAGACCTAAAAGGTTCATGGACTTCTCTACAGGAACTAAAAGGTTCAGGGATTTCTCTTCATAGAACCATAAGGTTCAGGGACTTCTCTTTAAAGAACTAAAAGTTTCTTGGACTTCTCTTCATGAACTAAAAGGTTCAGGGACTTCTCTTCATAGAACTAAAAGGTTCAGGGACTTCTCTTCAGGAACTAAAAGTTAAAGGGACTTCTTTTCATAGACCTAAAAGGTTCATGGACTTCTCTAAGGGAACTAAAAGGTTCAGGGATTTCTCTTCATAGAACCATAAGGTTCAGGGACTTCTCTTTAAAGAACTAAAAGTTTCTTGGACTTCTCTTCATGAACTAAAAGGTTCAGGGACTTCTCTTCATAGAACTAAAAGGTTCAGGGACTTCTCTTCAGGAACTAAAAGCTTCAGGGACTTCTCTTTAAAGAACTAAAAGGTTCAGTAACTTTTCTTCAGGAACTGAAAGGTTCAGGGACTTCTCTTCCAAGAACTAAAAGGATTAGGGATGTCTCTTCCAAGAACTAAAAGGTTCAGGCACGTCTCTTCTAAGACCTATAAGGTTCAGGGACTTCTCTTCATAGAACTAAAAGGTTCAGGGACTTCTCTTCCAAGAACTAAAAGATTCAGGGACTTCTATTCTTAGACCTAAAAGGTTCAGGGACTTCTTTTCATAGACCTAAAAGGTTCATGGACTTCTCTACAGGAACTAAAAGGTTCAGGGATTTCTCTTCATAGAACCATAAGGTTCAGGGACTTCTCTTTAAAGAACTAAAAGTTTCTTGGACTTCTCTTCAGGAACTAAAAGGTTCAGGGACTTCTCTTCATAGAACTAAAAGGTGCAGGGACTTCTCTTCATAGAACTAAAAGATTCAGGGACTTCTCTTTAAAGAACTAAAATCTTCAGGGACTTCTCTTCATAGAACTAAAAGGTTCAGGGACTTCTCTTCATAGACCTAAAAGGTTCATGGACTTCTCCTCAGGAACTACAAGGTTCAGGGACTTCTCTTCAGGAACTAAAAGGTTCAGGGACTTGACGTTAAAGAAGTAAAAGGTTCAGGGACCTCTCTTTATAGAACTAAAAGGTTCAGGGACTTCTCTTCAGGAACTAAAAGCTTCAGGGACTTCTCTTTAAAGAACTAAAAGGTTCAGTAACTTTTCTTCAGGAACTGAAAGGTTCAGGGACTTCTCTTCCAAGAACTAAAAGGATTAGGGATGTCTCTTCCAAGAACTAAAAGGTTCAGGCACGTCTCTTCTAAGACCTATAAGGTTCAGGGACTTCTCTTCATAGAACTAAAAGGTTCAGGGACTTCTCTTCCAAGAACTAAAAGATTCAGGGACTTCTATTCTTAGACCTAAAAGGTTCAGGGACTTCTTTTCATAGACCTAAAAGGTTCATGGACTTCTCTAAGGGAACTAAAAGGTTCAGGGATTTCTCTTCATAGAACCATAAGGTTCAGGGACTTCTCTTTAAAGAACTAAAAGTTTCTTGGACTTCTCTTCCAAGAACTAAAAGGATCAGGGACGTCTCTTCCAAGAACTAAAAGGTTCAGGGACTTCTCTTTATAGAACTAAAAGTTTCAGGGACTTCTTTTCATAGACCTAAAAGGTTCATGGACTTCTCTACAGGAACTAAAAGGTTCAGGGATTTCTCTTCATAGAACCATAAGGTTCAGGGACTTCTCTTTAAAGAACTAAAAGTTTCTTGGACTTCTCTTCATGAACTAAAAGGTTCAGGGACTTCTCTTCATAGAACTAAAAGGTTCAGGGACTTCTCTTCAGGAACTAAAAGTTAAAGGGACTTCTTTTCATAGACCTAAAAGGTTCATGGACTTCTCTACAGGAACTAAAAGGTTCAGGGATTTCTCTTCATAGAACCATAAGGTTCAGGGACTTCTCTTTAAAGAACTAAAAGTTTCTTGGACTTCTCTTCATGAACTAAAAGGTTCAGGGACTTCTCTTCATAGAACTAAAAGGTTCAGGGACTTCTCTTCAGGAACTAAAAGCTTCAGGGACTTCTCTTTAAAGAACTAAAAGGTTCAGTAACTTTTCTTCAGGAACTGAAAGGTTCAGGGACTTCTCTTCCAAGAACTAAAAGGATTAGGGATGTCTCTTCCAAGAACTAAAAGGTTCAGGCACGTCTCTTCTAAGACCTATAAGGTTCAGGGACTTCTCTTCATAGAACTAAAAGGTTCAGGGACTTCTCTTCCAAGAACTAAAAGATTCAGGGACTTCTATTCTTAGACCTAAAAGGTTCAGGGACTTCTTTTCATAGACCTAAAAGGTTCATGGACTTCTCTACAGGAACTAAAAGGTTCAGGGATTTCTCTTCATAGAACCATAAGGTTCAGGGACTTCTCTTTAAAGAACTAAAAGTTTCTTGGACTTCTCTTCAGGAACTAAAAGGTTCAGGGACTTCTCTTCATAGAACTAAAAGGTGCAGGGACTTCTCTTCATAGAACTAAAAGATTCAGGGACTTCTCTTTAAAGAACTAAAATCTTCAGGGACTTCTCTTCATAGAACTAAAAGGTTCAGGGACTTCTCTTCATAGACCTAAAAGGTTCATGGACTTCTCCTCAGGAACTACAAGGTTCAGGGACTTCTCTTCAGGAACTAAAAGGTTCAGGGACTTGACGTTAAAGAAGTAAAAGGTTCAGGGACCTCTCTTTATAGAACTAAAAGGTTCAGGGACTTCTCTTCAGGAACTAAAAGCTTCAGGGACTTCTCTTTAAAGAACTAAAAGGTTCAGTAACTTTTC
The DNA here is from genome assembly GCF_947650265.1 of Symphodus melops. NCBI lineage: Eukaryota > Metazoa > Chordata > Actinopteri > Labriformes > Labridae > Symphodus > Symphodus melops. Next base: position 14,972,538 of record NC_136706.1, on the reverse strand, counting down.
TTCAGGAACTGAAAGGTTCAGGGACTTCTCTTCCAAGAACTAAAAGGATTAGGGATGTCTCTTCCAAGAACTAAAAGGTTCAGGCACGTCTCTTCTAAGACCTATAAGGTTCAGGGACTTCTCTTCATAGAACTAAAAGGTTCAGGGACTTCTCTTCCAAGAACTAAAAGATTCAGGGACTTCTATTCTTAGACCTAAAAGGTTCAGGGACTTCTTTTCATAGACCTAAAAGGTTCATGGACTTCTCTAAGGGAACTAAAAGGTTCAGGGATTTCTCTTCATAGAACCATAAGGTTCAGGGACTTCTCTTTAAAGAACTAAAAGTTTCTTGGACTTCTCTTCCAAGAACTAAAAGGATCAGGGACGTCTCTTCCAAGAACTAAAAGGTTCAGGGACTTCTCTTTATAGAACTAAAAGGTTCAGGGACTTCTCTTCTCAGAACTAAAGAGTTCAGGGACTTCTCTTCATAGAACTAAAAGTTTTACGGACTTCTCTTCTCCGAACTAAAAGGTTCAGGGACTTCTCTTCATAGAACTAAAAGTTTCAGGGACTTCTTTTCATAGACCTAAAAGGTTCATGGACTTCTCTACAGGAACTAAAAGGTTCAGGGATTTCTCTTCATAGAACCATAAGGTTCAGGGACTTCTCTTTAAAGAACTAAAAGTTTCTTGGACTTCTCTTCATGAACTAAAAGGTTCAGGGACTTCTCTTCATAGAACTAAAAGGTTCAGGGACTTCTCTTCAGGAACTAAAAGTTAAAGGGACTTCTTTTCATAGACCTAAAAGGTTCATGGACTTCTCTACAGGAACTAAAAGGTTCAGGGATTTCTCTTCATAGAACCATAAGGTTCAGGGACTTCTCTTTAAAGAACTAAAAGTTTCTTGGACTTCTCTTCATGAACTAAAAGGTTCAGGGACTTCTCTTCATAGAACTAAAAGGTTCAGGGACTTCTCTTCAGGAACTAAAAGCTTCAGGGACTTCTCTTTAAAGAACTAAAAGGTTCAGTAACTTTTCTTCAGGAACTGAAAGGTTCAGGGACTTCTCTTCCAAGAACTAAAAGGATTAGGGATGTCTCTTCCAAGAACTAAAAGGTTCAGGCACGTCTCTTCTAAGACCTATAAGGTTCAGGGACTTCTCTTCATAGAACTAAAAGGTTCAGGGACTTCTCTTCCAAGAACTAAAAGATTCAGGGACTTCTATTCTTAGACCTAAAAGGTTCAGGGACTTCTTTTCATAGACCTAAAAGGTTCATGGACTTCTCTACAGGAACTAAAAGGTTCAGGGATTTCTCTTCATAGAACCATAAGGTTCAGGGACTTCTCTTTAAAGAACTAAAAGTTTCTTGGACTTCTCTTCAGGAACTAAAAGGTTCAGGGACTTCTCTTCATAGAACTAAAAGGTGCAGGGACTTCTCTTCATAGAACTAAAAGATTCAGGGACTTCTCTTTAAAGAACTAAAATCTTCAGGGACTTCTCTTCATAGAACTAAAAGGTTCAGGGACTTCTCTTCATAGACCTAAAAGGTTCATGGACTTCTCCTCAGGAACTACAAGGTTCAGGGACTTCTCTTCAGGAACTAAAAGGTTCAGGGACTTGACGTTAAAGAAGTAAAAGGTTCAGGGACCTCTCTTTATAGAACTAAAAGGTTCAGGGACTTCTCTTCAGGAACTAAAAGCTTCAGGGACTTCTCTTTAAAGAACTAAAAGGTTCAGTAACTTTTCTTCAGGAACTGAAAGGTTCAGGGACTTCTCTTCCAAGAACTAAAAGGATTAGGGATGTCTCTTCCAAGAACTAAAAGGTTCAGGCACGTCTCTTCTAAGACCTATAAGGTTCAGGGACTTCTCTTCATAGAACTAAAAGGTTCAGGGACTTCTCTTCCAAGAACTAAAAGATTCAGGGACTTCTATTCTTAGACCTAAAAGGTTCAGGGACTTCTTTTCATAGACCTAAAAGGTTCATGGACTTCTCTAAGGGAACTAAAAGGTTCAGGGATTTCTCTTCATAGAACCATAAGGTTCAGGGACTTCTCTTTAAAGAACTAAAAGTTTCTTGGACTTCTCTTCCAAGAACTAAAAGGATCAGGGACGTCTCTTCCAAGAACTAAAAGGTTCAGGGACTTCTCTTTATAGAACTAAAAGTTTCAGGGACTTCTTTTCATAGACCTAAAAGGTTCATGGACTTCTCTACAGGAACTAAAAGGTTCAGGGATTTCTCTTCATAGAACCATAAGGTTCAGGGACTTCTCTTTAAAGAACTAAAAGTTTCTTGGACTTCTCTTCATGAACTAAAAGGTTCAGGGACTTCTCTTCATAGAACTAAAAGGTTCAGGGACTTCTCTTCAGGAACTAAAAGTTAAAGGGACTTCTTTTCATAGACCTAAAAGGTTCATGGACTTCTCTACAGGAACTAAAAGGTTCAGGGATTTCTCTTCATAGAACCATATGGTTCAGGGACTTCTCTTTAAAGAACTAAAAGTTTCTTGGACTTCTCTTCATGAACTAAAAGGTTCAGGGACTTCTCTTCATAGAACTAAAAGGTTCAGGGACTTCTCTTCAGGAACTAAAAGCTTCAGGGACTTCTCTTTAAAGAACTAAAAGGTTCAGTAACTTTTCTTCAGGAACTGAAAGGTTCAGGGACTTCTCTTCCAAGAACTAAAAGGATTAGGGATGTCTCTTCCAAGAACTAAAAGGTTCAGGCACGTCTCTTCTAAGACCTATAAGGTTCAGGGACTTCTCTTCATAGAACTAAAAGGTTCAGGGACTTCTCTTCCAAGAACTAAAAGATTCAGGGACTTCTATTCTTAGACCTAAAAGGTTCAGGGACTTCTTTTCATAGACCTAAAAGGTTCATGGACTTCTCTACAGGAACTAAAAGGTTCAGGGATTTCTCTTCAAAGAACCATAAGGTTCAGGGACTTCTCTTTAAAGAACTAAAAGTTTCTTGGACTTCTCTTCAGGAACTAAAAGGTTCAGGGACTTCTCTTCATAGAACTAAAAGGTGCAGGGACTTCTCTTCATAGAACTAAAAGATTCAGGGACTTCTCTTTAAAGAACTAAAATCTTCAGGGACTTCTCTTCATAGAACTAAAAGGTTCAGGGACTTCTCTTCATAGACCTAAAAGGTTCATGGACTTCTCCTCAGGAACTACAAGGTTCAGGGACTTCTCTTCAGGAACTAAAAGGTTCAGGGACTTGACGTTAAAGAAGTAAAAGGTTCAGGGACCTCTCTTTATAGAACTAAAAGGTTCAGGGACTTCTCTTCAGGAACTAAAAGCTTCAGGGACTTCTCTTTAAAGAACTAAAAGGTTCAGTAACTTTTCTTCAGGAACTGAAAGGTTCAGGGACTTCTCTTCCAAGAACTAAAAGGATTAGGGATGTCTCTTCCAAGAACTAAAAGGTTCAGGCACGTCTCTTCTAAGACCTATAAGGTTCAGGGACTTCTCTTCATAGAACTAAAAGGTTCAGGGACTTCTCTTCCAAGAACTAAAAGATTCAGGGACTTCTATTCTTAGACCTAAAAGGTTCAGGGACTTCTTTTCATAGACCTAAAAGGTTCATGGACTTCTCTACAGGAACTAAAAGGTTCAGGGATTTCTCTTCATAGAACCATAAGGTTCAGGGACTTCTCTTTAAAGAACTAAAAGTTTCTTGGACTTCTCTTCCAAGAACTAAAAGGATCAGGGACGTCTCTTCCAAGAACTAAAAGGTTCAGGGACTTCTCTTTATAGAACTAAAAGGTTCAGGGACTTCTCTTCTCAGAACTAAAGAGTTCAGGGACTTCTCTTCATAGAACTAAAAGTTTTACGGACTTCTCTTCTCCGAACTAAAAGGTTCAGGGACTTCTCTTCATAGAACTAAAAGTTTCAGGGACTTCTTTTCATAGACCTAAAAGGTTCATGGACTTCTCTACAGGAACTAAAAGGTTCAGGGATTTCTCTTCATAGAACCATAAGGTTCAGGGACTTCTCTTTAAAGAACTAAAAGTTTCTTGGACTTCTCTTCATGAACTAAAAGGTTCAGGGACTTCTCTTCATAGAACTAAAAGGTTCAGGGACTTCTCTTCAGGAACTAAAAGTTAAAGGGACTTCTTTTCATAGACCTAAAAGGTTCATGGACTTCTCTACAGGAACTAAAAGGTTCAGGGATTTCTCTTCATAGAACCATAAGGTTCAGGGACTTCTCTTTAAAGAACTAAAAGTTTCTTGGACTTCTCTTCATGAACTAAAAGGTTCAGGGACTTCTCTTCATAGAACTAAAAGGTTCAGGGACTTCTCTTCAGGAACTAAAAGCTTCAGGGACTTCTCTTTAAAGAACTAAAAGGTTCAGTAACTTTTCTTCAGGAACTGAAAGGTTCAGGGACTTCTCTTCCAAGAACTAAAAGGATTAGGGATGTCTCTTCCAAGAACTAAAAGGTTCAGGCACGTCTCTTCTAAGACCTATAAGGTTCAGGGACTTCTCTTCATAGAACTAAAAGGTTCAGGGACTTCTCTTCCAAGAACTAAAAGATTCAGGGACTTCTATTCTTAGACCTAAAAGGTTCAGGGACTTCTTTTCATAGACCTAAAAGGTTCATGGACTTCTCTACAGGAACTAAAAGGTTCAGGGATTTCTCTTCATAGAACCATAAGGTTCAGGGACTTCTCTTTAAATAACTAAAAGTTTCTTGGACTTCTCTTCAGGAACTAAAAGGTTCAGGGACTTCTCTTCATAGAACTAAAAGGTGCAGGGACTTCTCTTCATAGAACTAAAAGATTCAGGGACTTCTCTTTAAAGAACTAAAATCTTCAGGGACTTCTCTTCATAGAACTAAAAGGTTCAGGGACTTCTCTTCATAGACCTAAAAGGTTCATGGACTTCTCCTCAGGAACTACAAGGTTCAGGGACTTCTCTTCAGGAACTAAAAGGTTCAGGGACTTGACGTTAAAGAAGTAAAAGGTTCAGGGACCTCTCTTTATAGAACTAAAAGGTTCAGGGACTTCTCTTCAGGAACTAAAAGCTTCAGGGACTTCTCTTTAAAGAACTAAAAGGTTCAGTAACTTTTCTTCAGGAACTGAAAGGTTCAGGGACTTCTCTTCCAAGAACTAAAAGGATTAGGGATGTCTCTTCCAAGAACTAAAAGGTTCAGGCACGTCTCTTCTAAGACCTATAAGGTTCAGGGACTTCTCTTCATAGAACTAAAAGGTTCAGGGACTTCTCTTCCAAGAACTAAAAGATTCAGGGACTTCTATTCTTAGACCTAAAAGGTTCAGGGACTTCTTTTCATAGACCTAAAAGGTTCATGGACTTCTCTAAGGGAACTAAAAGGTTCAGGGATTTCTCTTCATAGAACCATAAGGTTCAGGGACTTCTCTTTAAAGAACTAAAAGTTTCTTGGACTTCTCTTCCAAGAACTAAAAGGATCAGGGACGTCTCTTCCAAGAACTAAAAGGTTCAGGGACTTCTCTTTATAGAACTAAAAGTTTCAGGGACTTCTTTTCATAGACCTAAAAGGTTCATGGACTTCTCTACAGGAACTAAAAGGTTCAGGGATTTCTCTTCATAGAACCATAAGGTTCAGGGACTTCTCTTTAAAGAACTAAAAGTTTCTTGGACTTCTCTTCATGAACTAAAAGGTTCAGGGACTTCTCTTCATAGAACTAAAAGGTTCAGGGACTTCTCTTCAGGAACTAAAAGTTAAAGGGACTTCTTTTCATAGACCTAAAAGGTTCATGGACTTCTCTACAGGAACTAAAAGGTTCAGGGATTTCTCTTCATAGAACCATAAGGTTCAGGGACTTCTCTTTAAAGAACTAAAAGTTTCTTGGACTTCTCTTCATGAACTAAAAGGTTCAGGGACTTCTCTTCATAGAACTAAAAGGTTCAGGGACTTCTCTTCAGGAACTAAAAGCTTCAGGGACTTCTCTTTAAAGAACTAAAAGGTTCAGTAACTTTTCTTCAGGAACTGAAAGGTTCAGGGACTTCTCTTCCAAGAACTAAAAGGATTAGGGATGTCTCTTCCAAGAACTAAAAGGTTCAGGCACGTCTCTTCTAAGACCTATAAGGTTCAGGGACTTCTCTTCATAGAACTAAAAGGTTCAGGGACTTCTCTTCCAAGAACTAAAAGATTCAGGGACTTCTATTCTTAGACCTAAAAGGTTCAGGGACTTCTTTTCATAGACCTAAAAGGTTCATGGACTTCTCTACAGGAACTAAAAGGTTCAGGGATTTCTCTTCATAGAACCATAAGGTTCAGGGACTTCTCTTTAAAGAACTAAAAGTTTCTTGGACTTCTCTTCAGGAACTAAAAGGTTCAGGGACTTCTCTTCATAGAACTAAAAGGTGCAGGGACTTCTCTTCATAGAACTAAAAGATTCAGGGACTTCTCTTTAAAGAACTAAAATCTTCAGGGACTTCTCTTCATAGAACTAAAAGGTTCAGGGACTTCTCTTCATAGACCTAAAAGGTTCATGGACTTCTCCTCAGGAACTACAAGGTTCAGGGACTTCTCTTCAGGAACTAAAAGGTTCAGGGACTTCTCTTTAAAGAACTAAAAGTTTCTTGGACTTCTCTTCATGAACTAAAAGGTTCAGGGACTTCTCTTCATAGAACTAAAAGGTTCAGGGACTTCTCTTCAGGAACTAAAAGTTAAAGGGACTTCTTTTCATAGACCTAAAAGGTTCATGGACTTCTCTACAGGAACTAAAAGGTTCAGGGATTTCTCTTCATAGAACCATAAGGTTCAGGGACTTCTCTTTAAAGAACTAAAAGTTTCTTGGACTTCTCTTCATGAACTAAAAGGTTCAGGGACTTCTCTTCATAGAACTAAAAGGTTCAGGGACTTCTCTTCAGGAACTAAAAGCTTCAGGGACTTCTCTTTAAAGAACTAAAAGGTTCAGTAACTTTTCTTCAGGAACTGAAAGGTTCAGGGACTTCTCTTCCAAGAACTAAAAGGATTAGGGATGTCTCTTCCAAGAACTAAAAGGTTCAGGCACGTCTCTTCTAAGACCTATAAGGTTCAGGGACTTCTCTTCATAGAACTAAAAGGTTCAGGGACTTCTCTTCCAAGAACTAAAAGATTCAGGGACTTCTATTCTTAGACCTAAAAGGTTCAGGGACTTCTTTTCATAGACCTAAAAGGTTCATGGACTTCTCTACAGGAACTAAAAGGTTCAGGGATTTCTCTTCATAGAACCATAAGGTTCAGGGACTTCTCTTTAAAGAACTAAAAGTTTCTTGGACTTCTCTTCAGGAACTAAAAGGTTCAGGGACTTCTCTTCATAGAACTAAAAGGTGCAGGGACTTCTCTTCATAGAACTAAAAGATTCAGGGACTTCTCTTTAAAGAACTAAAATCTTCAGGGACTTCTCTTCATAGAACTAAAAGGTTCAGGGACTTCTCTTCATAGACCTAAAAGGTTCATGGACTTCTCCTCAGGAACTACAAGGTTCAGGGACTTCTCTTCAGGAACTAAAAGGTTCAGGGACTTGACGTTAAAGAAGTAAAAGGTTCAGGGACCTCTCTTTATAGAACTAAAAGGTTCAGGGACTTCTCTTCAGGAACTAAAAGCTTCAGGGACTTCTCTTTAAAGAACTAAAAGGTTCAGTAACTTTTCTTCAGGAACTGAAAGGTTCAGGGACTTCTCTTCCAAGAACTAAAAGGATTAGGGATGTCTCTTCCAAGAACTAAAAGGTTCAGGCACGTCTCTTCTAAGACCTATAAGGTTCAGGGACTTCTCTTCATAGAACTAAAAGGTTCAGGGACTTCTCTTCCAAGAACTAAAAGATTCAGGGACTTCTATTCTTAGACCTAAAAGGTTCAGGGACTTCTTTTCATAGACCTAAAAGGTTCATGGACTTCTCTAAGGGAACTAAAAGGTTCAGGGATTTCTCTTCATAGAACCATAAGGTTCAGGGACTTCTCTTTAAAGAACTAAAAGTTTCTTGGACTTCTCTTCCAAGAACTAAAAGGATCAGGGACGTCTCTTCCAAGAACTAAAAGGTTCAGGGACTTCTCTTTATAGAACTAAAAGGTTCAGGGACTTCTCTTCTCAGAACTAAAGAGTTCAGGGACTTCTCTTCATAGAACTAAAAGTTTTACGGACTTCTCTTCTCCGAACTAAAAGGTTCAGGGACTTCTCTTCATAGAACTAAAAGTTTCAGGGACTTCTTTTCATAGACCTAAAAGGTTCATGGACTTCTCTACAGGAACTAAAAGGTTCAGGGATTTCTCTTCATAGAACCATAAGGTTCAGGGACTTCTCTTTAAAGAACTAAAAGTTTCTTGGACTTCTCTTCATGAACTAAAAGGTTCAGGGACTTCTCTTCATAGAACTAAAAGGTTCAGGGACTTCTCTTCAGGAACTAAAAGTTAAAGGGACTTCTTTTCATAGACCTAAAAGGTTCATGGACTTCTCTACAGGAACTAAAAGGTTCAGGGATTTCTCTTCATAGAACCATAAGGTTCAGGGACTTCTCTTTAAAGAACTAAAAGTTTCTTGGACTTCTCTTCATGAACTAAAAGGTTCAGGGACTTCTCTTCATAGAACTAAAAGGTTCAGGGACTTCTCTTCAGGAACTAAAAGCTTCAGGGACTTCTCTTTAAAGAACTAAAAGGTTCAGTAACTTTTCTTCAGGAACTGAAAGGTTCAGGGACTTCTCTTCCAAGAACTAAAAGGATTAGGGATGTCTCTTCCAAGAACTAAAAGGTTCAGGCACGTCTCTTCTAAGACCTATAAGGTTCAGGGACTTCTCTTCATAGAACTAAAAGGTTCAGGGACTTCTCTTCCAAGAACTAAAAGATTCAGGGACTTCTATTCTTAGACCTAAAAGGTTCAGGGACTTCTTTTCATAGACCTAAAAGGTTCATGGACTTCTCTACAGGAACTAAAAGGTTCAGGGATTTCTCTTCATAGAACCATAAGGTTCAGGGACTTCTCTTTAAATAACTAAAAGTTTCTTGGACTTCTCTTCAGGAACTAAAAGGTTCAGGGACTTCTCTTCATAGAACTAAAAGGTGCAGGGACTTCTCTTCATAGAACTAAAAGATTCAGGGACTTCTCTTTAAAGAACTAAAATCTTCAGGGACTTCTCTTCATAGAACTAAAAGGTTCAGGGACTTCTCTTCATAGACCTAAAAGGTTCATGGACTTCTCCTCAGGAACTACAAGGTTCAGGGACTTCTCTTCAGGAACTAAAAGGTTCAGGGACTTGACGTTAAAGAAGTAAAAGGTTCAGGGACCTCTCTTTATAGAACTAAAAGGTTCAGGGACTTCTCTTCATAGAACTAAAAGGTTCACAGACTTCTCTTCTCCGAACTAAAAGGTTGAGGGACTTCTCTTATTAGAACTAAAAGGTTGAGGGACATCTCTTCATAGATTTAAAAGGTTCAGGGACGTCTCTTAAATGAACTACAAGGTTCAGGGACTTCTATTCTAAGAATTAAAAGTTTCAGGGACTTCTCTTCAAAGAACTAAAAGGTTCAGGGACTTCTCTTCTCAGAACTAAAGGCTTCAGGGACTTCTCTTCATACAACTAAAAGGTTCAGGGACTTCTCTGTAAAGAACTAAAAGGTTCAGGGACTTCTCATTATAGAACTAAAAGGTTCAGGGACTTCTCTTCATAGAACTAAAAGGTGCAGGGACTTCTTTTCATAGACCTAAAAGGTTCATGCACTTCTCTTTAAAGAACTAAAAGGTTCAGGGACTTCTCTTTAAAGAACTAAAAGTTTCTTGGACTTCTCTTCATGAACTAAAAGGTTCAGGGACTTCTCTTCATAGAACTAAAAGGTTCAGGGACTTCTCTTCAGGAACTAAAAGTTAAAGGGACTTCTTTTCATAGACCTAAAAGGTTCATGGACTTCTCTTTAGGAACTAATTGTTTCAGGGACGTCTCTTAAAAGAACTAAAAGGTTCAGGGACTTCTCTTCAAGAGCAAAAAGGTTCAGGGACTTCTCTTCCAAGAACTAAAAGGATCAGGGACGTCTCTTCCAAGAACTAAAAGGTTCAGGGACTTCTCTTTATAGAACTAAAAGGTTCAGGGACTTCTCTTCTCAGAACTAAAGAGTTCAGGGACTTCTCTTCATAGAACTAAAAGTTTTACGGACTTCTCTTCTCCGAACTAAAAGGTTCAGGGACTTCTCTTCATAGAACTAAAAGTTTCAGGGACTTCTTTTCATAGACCTAAAAGGTTCATGGTCTTCTCTACAGGAACTAAAAGGTTCAGGGATTTCTCTTCATAGAACCATAAGGTTCAGGGACTTCTCTTTAAAGAACTAAAAGTTTCTTGGACTTCTCTTCATGAACTAAAAGGTTCAGGGACTTCTCTTCATAGAACTAAAAGGTTCAGGGACTTCTCTACAGGAACTAAAAGGTTCAGGGATTTCTCTTCATAGAACCATAAGGTTCAGGGACTTCTCTTATTAGAACTAAAAGGTTGAGGGACATCTCTTCATAGATTTAAAAGGTTCAGGGACGTCTCTTAAATGAACTACAAGGTTCAGGGACTTCTATTCTAAGAATTAAAAGTTTCAGGGACTTCTCTTCAAAGAACTAAAAGGTTCAGGGACTTCTCTTCTCAGAACTAAAGGCTTCAGGGACTTCTCTTCATACAACTAAAAGGTTCAGGGACTTCTCTGTAAAGAACTAAAAGGTTCAGGGACTTCTCATTATAGAACTAAAAGGTTCAGGGACTTCTCTTCATAGAACTAAAAGGTGCAGGGACTTCTTTTCATAGACCTAAAAGTTTCATGCACTTCTCTTTAAAGAACTAAAAGGTTCAGGGACTTCTCTGTAAAGAACTAGAAGGTTCAGGGACTTCTCTTTATAGAACTAAAAGGTTCAGGGACTTCTCTTCATAGAACTAAAAAGTTCAGGGACTACTCTTCAAAGAACTAAAAGGTTCAGGGACTTCTCTTCAAAGAACTAAAAGGTTCAGAGACTTCTCTTTAGGAACTAATTGTTTCAGGGACGTCTCTTAAAAGAACTAAAAGGTTCAGTAACTTTTCTTCAGGAACTGAAAGGTTCAGGGACTTCTCTTCCAAGAACTAAAAGGATTAGGGATGTCTCTTCCAAGAACTAAAAGGTTCAGGCACGTCTCTTCTAAGACCTATAAGGTTCAGGGACTTCTCTTCATAGAACTAAAAGGTTCAGGGACTTCTCTTCCAAGAACTAAAAGATTCAGGGACTTCTATTCTTAGACCTAAAAGGTTCAGGGACTTCTTTTCATAGACCTAAAAGGTTCATGGACTTCTCTAAGGGAACTAAAAGGTTCAGGGATTTCTCTTCATAGAACCATAAGGTTCAGGGACTTCTCTTTAAAGAACTAAAAGTTTCTTGGACTTCTCTTCCAAGAACTAAAAGGATCAGGGACGTCTCTTCCAAGAACTAAAAGGTTCAGGGACTTCTCTTTATAGAACTAAAAGGTTCAGGGACTTCTCTTCTCAGAACTAAAGAGTTCAGGGACTTCTCTTCATAGAACTAAAAGTTTTACGGACTTCTCTTCTCCGAACTAAAAGGTTCAGGGACTTCTCTTCATAGAACTAAAAGTTTCAGGGACTTCTCTTCCAAGAACTAAAAGGATCAGGGACGTCTCTTCCAAGAACTAAAAGGTTCAGGGACTTCTCTTTATAGAACTAAAAGGTTCAGGGACTTCTCTTCTCAGAACTAAAGAGTTCAGGGACTTCTCTTCATAGAACTAAAAGTTTTACGGACTTCTCTTCTCCGAACTAAAAGGTTCAGGGACTTCTCTTCATAGAACTAAAAGTTTCAGGGACTTCTTTTCATAGACCTAAAAGGTTCATGGACTTCTCTACAGGAACTAAAAGGTTCAGGGATTTCTCTTCATAGAACCATAAGGTTCAGGGACTTCTCTTTAAAGAACTAAAAGTTTCTTGGACTTCTCTTCATGAACTAAAAGGTTCAGGGACTTCTCTTCATAGAACTAAAAGGTTCAGGGACTTCTCTTCAGGAACTAAAAGTTAAAGGGACTTCTTTTCATAGACCTAAAAGGTTCATGGACTTCTCTACAGGAACTAAAAGGTTCAGGGATTTCTCTTCATAGAACCATAAGGTTCAGGGACTTCTCTTTAAAGAACTAAAAGTTTCTTGGACTTCTCTTCATGAACTAAAAGGTTCAGGGACTTCTCTTCATAGAACTAAAAGGTTCAGGGACTTCTCTTCAGGAACTAAAAGCTTCAGGGACTTCTCTTTAAAGAACTAAAAGGTTCAGTAACTTTTCTTCAGGAACTGAAAGGTTCAGGGACTTCTCTTCCAAGAACTAAAAGGATTAGGGATGTCTCTTCCAAGAACTAAAAGGTTCAGGCACGTCTCTTCTAAGACCTATAAGGTTCAGGGACTTCTCTTCATAGAACTAAAAGGTTCAGGGACTTCTCTTCCAAGAACTAAAAGATTCAGGGACTTCTATTCTTAGACCTAAAAGGTTCAGGGACTTCTTTTCATAGACCTAAAAGGTTCATGGACTTCTCTACAGGAACTAAAAGGTTCAGGGATTTCTCTTCATAGAACCATAAGGTTCAGGGACTTCTCTTTAAATAACTAAAAGTTTCTTGGACTTCTCTTCAGGAACTAAAAGGTTCAGGGACTTCTCTTCATAGAACTAAAAGGTGCAGGGACTTCTCTTCATAGAACTAAAAGATTCAGGGACTTCTCTTTAAAGAACTAAAATCTTCAGGGACTTCTCTTCATAGAACTAAAAGGTTCAGGGACTTCTCTTCATAGACCTAAAAGGTTCATGGACTTCTCCTCAGGAACTACAAGGTTCAGGGACTTCTCTTCAGGAACTAAAAGGTTCAGGGACTTGACGTTAAAGAAGTAAAAGGTTCAGGGACCTCTCTTTATAGAACTAAAAGGTTCAGGGACTTCTCTTCAGGAACTAAAAGCTTCAGGGACTTCTCTTTAAAGAACTAAAAGGTTCAGTAACTTTTCTTCAGGAACTGAAAGGTTCAGGGACTTCTCTTCCAAGAACTAAAAGGATTAGGGATGTCTCTTCCAAGAACTAAAAGGTTCAGGCACGTCTCTTCTAAGACCTATAAGGTTCAGGGACTTCTCTTCATAGAACTAAAAGGTTCAGGGACTTCTCTTCCAAGAACTAAAAGATTCAGGGACTTCTATTCTTAGACCTAAAAGGTTCAGGGACTTCTTTTCATAGACCTAAAAGGTTCATGGACTTCTCTAAGGGAACTAAAAGGTTCAGGGATTTCTCTTCATAGAACCATAAGGTTCAGGGACTTCTCTTTAAAGAACTAAAAGTTTCTTGGACTTCTCTTCCAAGAACTAAAAGGATCAGGGACGTCTCTTCCAAGAACTAAAAGGTTCAGGGACTTCTCTTTATAGAACTAAAAGTTTCAGGGACTTCTTTTCATAGACCTAAAAGGTTCATGGACTTCTCTACAGGAACTAAAAGGTTCAGGGATTTCTCTTCATAGAACCATAAGGTTCAGGGACTTCTCTTTAAAGAACTAAAAGTTTCTTGGACTTCTCTTCATGAACTAAAAGGTTCAGGGACTTCTCTTCATAGAACTAAAAGGTTCAGGGACTTCTCTTCAGGAACTAAAAGTTAAAGGGACTTCTTTTCATAGACCTAAAAGGTTCATGGACTTCTCTACAGGAACTAAAAGGTTCAGGGATTTCTCTTCATAGAACCATAAGGTTCAGGGACTTCTCTTTAAAGAACTAAAAGTTTCTTGGACTTCTCTTCATGAACTAAAAGGTTCAGGGACTTCTCTTCATAGAACTAAAAGGTTCAGGGACTTCTCTTCAGGAACTAAAAGCTTCAGGGACTTCTCTTTAAAGAACTAAAAGGTTCAGTAACTTTTCTTCAGGAACTGAAAGGTTCAGGGACTTCTCTTCCAAGAACTAAAAGGATTAGGGATGTCTCTTCCAAGAACTAAAAGGTTCAGGCACGTCTCTTCTAAGACCTATAAGGTTCAGGGACTTCTCTTCATAGAACTAAAAGGTTCAGGGACTTCTCTTCCAAGAACTAAAAGGATCAGGGACGTCTCTTCCAAGAACTAAAAGGTTCAGGGACTTCTCTTTATAGAACTAAAAGTTTCAGGGACTTCTTTTCATAGACCTAAAAGGTTCATGGACTTCTCTACAGGAACTAAAAGGTTCAGGGATTTCTCTTCATAGAACCATAAGGTTCAGGGACTTCTCTTTAAAGAACTAAAAGTTTCTTGGACTTCTCTTCATGAACTAAAAGGTTCAGGGACTTCTCTTCATAGAACTAAAAGGTTCAGGGACTTCTCTTCAGGAACTAAAAGTTAAAGGGACTTCTTTTCATAGACCTAAAAGGTTCATGGACTTCTCTACAGGAACTAAAAGGTTCAGGGATTTCTCTTCATAGAACCATATGGTTCAGGGACTTCTCTTTAAAGAACTAAAAGTTTCTTGGACTTCTCTTCATGAACTAAAAGGTTCAGGGACTTCTCTTCATAGAACTAAAAGGTTCAGGGACTTCTCTTCAGGAACTAAAAGCTTCAGGGACTTCTCTTTAAAGAACTAAAAGGTTCAGTAACTTTTCTTCAGGAACTGAAAGGTTCAGGGACTTCTCTTCCAAGAACTAAAAGGATTAGGGATGTCTCTTCCAAGAACTAAAAGGTTCAGGCACGTCTCTTCTAAGACCTATAAGGTTCAGGGACTTCTCTTCATAGAACTAAAAGGTTCAGGGACTTCTCTTCCAAGAACTAAAAGATTCAGGGACTTCTATTCTTAGACCTAAAAGGTTCAGGGACTTCTTTTCATAGACCTAAAAGGTTCATGGACTTCTCTACAGGAACTAAAAGGTTCAGGGATTTCTCTTCAAAGAACCATAAGGTTCAGGGACTTCTCTTTAAAGAACTAAAAGTTTCTTGGACTTCTCTTCAGGAACTAAAAGGTTCAGGGACTTCTCTTCATAGAACTAAAAGGTGCAGGGACTTCTCTTCATAGAACTAAAAGATTCAGGGACTTCTCTTTAAAGAACTAAAATCTTCAGGGACTTCTCTTCATAGAACTAAAAGGTTCAGGGACTTCTCTTCATAGACCTAAAAGGTTCATGGACTTCTCCTCAGGAACTACAAGGTTCAGGGACTTCTCTTCAGGAACTAAAAGGTTCAGGGACTTCTCTTTAAAGAACTAAAAGGTTCAGTAACTTTTCTTCAGGAACTGAAAGGTTCAGGGACTTCTCTTCCAAGAACTAAAAGGATTAGGGATGTCTCTTCCAAGAACTAAAAGGTTCAGGCACGTCTCTTCTAAGACCTATAAGGTTCAGGGACTTCTCTTCATAGAACTAAAAGGTTCAGGGACTTCTCTTCCAAGAACTAAAAGATTCAGGGACTTCTATTCTTAGACCTAAAAGGTTCAGGGACTTCTTTTCATAGACCTAAAAGGTTCATGGACTTCTCTACAGGAACTAAAAGGTTCAGGGATTTCTCTTCATAGAACCATAAGGTTCAGGGACTTCTCTTTAAATAACTAAAAGTTTCTTGGACTTCTCTTCAGGAACTAAAAGGTTCAGGGACTTCTCTTCATAGAACTAAAAGGTGCAGGGACTTCTCTTCATAGAACTAAAAGATTCAGGGACTTCTCTTTAAAGAACTAAAATCTTCAGGGACTTCTCTTCATAGAACTAAAAGGTTCAGGGACTTCTCTTCATAGACCTAAAAGGTTCATGGACTTCTCCTCAGGAACTACAAGGTTCAGGGACTTCTCTTCAGGAACTAAAAGGTTCAGGGACTTGACGTTAAAGAAGTAAAAGGTTCAGGGACCTCTCTTTATAGAACTAAAAGGTTCAGGGACTTCTCTTCAGGAACTAAAAGCTTCAGGGACTTCTCTTTAAAGAACTAAAAGGTTCAGTAACTTTTCTTCAGGAACTGAAAGGTTCAGGGACTTCTCTTCCAAGAACTAAAAGGATTAGGGATGTCTCTTCCAAGAACTAAAAGGTTCAGGCACGTCTCTTCTAAGACCTATAAGGTTCAGGGACTTCTCTTCATAGAACTAAAAGGTTCAGGGACTTCTCTTCCAAGAACTAAAAGATTCAGGGACTTCTATTCTTAGACCTAAAAGGTTCAGGGACTTCTTTTCATAGACCTAAAAGGTTCATGGACTTCTCTAAGGGAACTAAAAGGTTCAGGGATTTCTCTTCATAGAACCATAAGGTTCAGGGACTTCTCTTTAAAGAACTAAAAGTTTCTTGGACTTCTCTTCCAAGAACTAAAAGGATCAGGGACGTCTCTTCCAAGAACTAAAAGGTTCAGGGACTTCTCTTTATAGAACTAAAAGTTTCAGGGACTTCTTTTCATAGACCTAAAAGGTTCATGGACTTCTCTACAGGAACTAAAAGGTTCAGGGATTTCTCTTCATAGAACCATAAGGTTCAGGGACTTCTCTTTAAAGAACTAAAAGTTTCTTGGACTTCTCTTCATGAACTAAAAGGTTCAGGGACTTCTCTTCATAGAACTAAAAGGTTCAGGGACTTCTCTTCAGGAACTAAAAGTTAAAGGGACTTCTTTTCATAGACCTAAAAGGTTCATGGACTTCTCTACAGGAACTAAAAGGTTCAGGGATTTCTCTTCATAGAACCATAAGGTTCAGGGACTTCTCTTTAAAGAACTAAAAGTTTCTTGGACTTCTCTTCATGAACTAAAAGGTTCAGGGACTTCTCTTCATAGAACTAAAAGGTTCAGGGACTTCTCTTCAGGAACTAAAAGCTTCAGGGACTTCTCTTTAAAGAACTAAAAGGTTCAGTAACTTTTCTTCAGGAACTGAAAGGTTCAGGGACTTCTCTTCCAAGAACTAAAAGGATTAGGGATGTCTCTTCCAAGAACTAAAAGGTTCAGGCACGTCTCTTCTAAGACCTATAAGGTTCAGGGACTTCTCTTCATAGAACTAAAAGGTTCAGGGACTTCTCTTCCAAGAACTAAAAGATTCAGGGACTTCTATTCTTAGACCTAAAAGGTTCAGGGACTTCTTTTCATAGACCTAAAAGGTTCATGGACTTCTCTACAGGAACTAAAAGGTTCAGGGATTTCTCTTCATAGAACCATAAGGTTCAGGGACTTCTCTTTAAAGAACTAAAAGTTTCTTGGACTTCTCTTCAGGAACTAAAAGGTTCAGGGACTTCTCTTCATAGAACTAAAAGGTGCAGGGACTTCTCTTCATAGAACTAAAAGATTCAGGGACTTCTCTTTAAAGAACTAAAATCTTCAGGGACTTCTCTTCATAGAACTAAAAGGTTCAGGGACTTCTCTTCATAGACCTAAAAGGTTCATGGACTTCTCCTCAGGAACTACAAGGTTCAGGGACTTCTCTTCAGGAACTAAAAGGTTCAGGGACTTGACGTTAAAGAAGTAAAAGGTTCAGGGACCTCTCTTTATAGAACTAAAAGGTTCAGGGACTTCTCTTCAGGAACTAAAAGCTTCAGGGACTTCTCTTTAAAGAACTAAAAGGTTCAGTAACTTTTCTTCAGGAACTGAAAGGTTCAGGGACTTCTCTTCCAAGAACTAAAAGGATTAGGGATGTCTCTTCCAAGAACTAAAAGGTTCAGGCACGTCTCTTCTAAGACCTATAAGGTTCAGGGACTTCTCTTCATAGAACTAAAAGGTTCAGGGACTTCTCTTCCAAGAACTAAAAGATTCAGGGACTTCTATTCTTAGACCTAAAAGGTTCAGGGACTTCTTTTCATAGACCTAAAAGGTTCATGGACTTCTCTAAGGGAACTAAAAGGTTCAGGGATTTCTCTTCATAGAACCATAAGGTTCAGGGACTTCTCTTTAAAGAACTAAAAGTTTCTTGGACTTCTCTTCCAAGAACTAAAAGGATCAGGGACGTCTCTTCCAAGAACTAAAAGGTTCAGGGACTTCTCTTTATAGAACTAAAAGGTTCAGGGACTTCTCTTCTCAGAACTAAAGAGTTCAGGGACTTCTCTTCATAGAACTAAAAGTTTTACGGACTTCTCTTCTCCGAACTAAAAGGTTCAGGGACTTCTCTTCATAGAACTAAAAGTTTCAGGGACTTCTTTTCATAGACCTAAAAGGTTCATGGACTTCTCTACAGGAACTAAAAGGTTCAGGGATTTCTCTTCATAGAACCATAAGGTTCAGGGACTTCTCTTTAAAGAACTAAAAGTTTCTTGGACTTCTCTTCATGAACTAAAAGGTTCAGGGACTTCTCTTCATAGAACTAAAAGGTTCAGGGACTTCTCTTCAGGAACTAAAAGTTAAAGGGACTTCTTTTCATAGACCTAAAAGGTTCATGGACTTCTCTACAGGAACTAAAAGGTTCAGGGATTTCTCTTCATAGAACCATAAGGTTCAGGGACTTCTCTTTAAAGAACTAAAAGTTTCTTGGACTTCTCTTCATGAACTAAAAGGTTCAGGGACTTCTCTTCATAGAACTAAAAGGTTCAGGGACTTCTCTTCAGGAACTAAAAGCTTCAGGGACTTCTCTTTAAAGAACTAAAAGGTTCAGTAACTTTTCTTCAGGAACTGAAAGGTTCAGGGACTTCTCTTCCAAGAACTAAAAGGATTAGGGATGTCTCTTCCAAGAACTAAAAGGTTCAGGCACGTCTCTTCTAAGACCTATAAGGTTCAGGGACTTCTCTTCATAGAACTAAAAGGTTCAGGGACTTCTCTTCCAAGAACTAAAAGATTCAGGGACTTCTATTCTTAGACCTAAAAGGTTCAGGGACTTCTTTTCATAGACCTAAAAGGTTCATGGACTTCTCTACAGGAACTAAAAGGTTCAGGGATTTCTCTTCATAGAACCATAAGGTTCAGGGACTTCTCTTTAAATAACTAAAAGTTTCTTGGACTTCTCTTCAGGAACTAAAAGGTTCAGGGACTTCTCTTCATAGAACTAAAAGGTGCAGGGACTTCTCTTCATAGAACTAAAAGATTCAGGGACTTCTCTTTAAAGAACTAAAATCTTCAGGGACTTCTCTTCATAGAACTAAAAGGTTCAGGGACTTCTCTTCATAGACCTAAAAGGTTCATGGACTTCTCCTCAGGAACTACAAGGTTCAGGGACTTCTCTTCAGGAACTAAAAGGTTCAGGGACTTGACGTTAAAGAAGTAAAAGGTTCAGGGACCTCTCTTTATAGAACTAAAAGGTTCAGGGACTTCTCTTCATAGAACTAAAAGGTTCACAGACTTCTCTTCTCCGAACTAAAAGGTTGAGGGACTTCTCTTATTAGAACTAAAAGGTTGAGGGACATCTCTTCATAGATTTAAAAGGTTCAGGGACGTCTCTTAAATGAACTACAAGGTTCAGGGACTTCTATTCTAAGAATTAAAAGTTTCAGGGACTTCTCTTCAAAGAACTAAAAGGTTCAGGGACTTCTCTTCTCAGAACTAAAGGCTTCAGGGACTTCTCTTCATACAACTAAAAGGTTCAGGGACTTCTCTGTAAAGAACTAAAAGGTTCAGGGACTTCTCATTATAGAACTAAAAGGTTCAGGGACTTCTCTTCATAGAACTAAAAGGTGCAGGGACTTCTTTTCATAGACCTAAAAGGTTCATGCACTTCTCTTTAAAGAACTAAAAGGTTCAGGGACTTCTCTGTAAAGAACTAGAAGGTTCAGGGACTTCTCTTTATAGAACTAAAAGGTTCAGGGACTTCTCTTCATAGAACTAAAAAGTTCAGGGACTACTCTTCAAAGAACTAAAAGGTTCAGGGACTTCTCTTCAAAGAACTAAAAGGTTCAGAGACTTCTCTTTAGGAACTAATTGTTTCAGGGACGTCTCTTAAAAGAACTAAAAGGTTCAGGGACTTCTCTTCAAGAGCAAAAAGGTTCAGGGACTTCTCTTCCAAGAACTAAAAGGATCAGGGACGTCTCTTCCAAGAACTAAAAGGTTCAGGGACTTCTCTTTATAGAACTAAAAGGTTCAGGGACTTCTCTTCTCAGAACTAAAGAGTTCAGGGACTTCTCTTCATAGAACTAAAAGTTTTACGGACTTCTCTTCTCCGAACTAAAAGGTTCAGGGACTTCTCTTCATAGAACTAAAAGTTTCAGGGACTTCTTTTCATAGACCTAAAAGGTTCATGGTCTTCTCTACAGGAACTAAAAGGTTCAGGGATTTCTCTTCATAGAACCATAAGGTTCAGGGACTTCTCTTTAAAGAACTAAAAGTTTCTTGGACTTCTCTTCATGAACTAAAAGGTTCAGGGACTTCTCTTCATAGAACTAAAAGGTTCAGGGACTTCTCTACGGGAACTAAAAGGTTCAGGGATTTCTCTTCATAGAACCATAAGGTTCAGGGACTTCTCTTATTAGAACTAAAAGGTTGAGGGACATCTCTTCATAGATTTAAAAGGTTCAGGGACGTCTCTTAAATGAACTACAAGGTTCAGGGACTTCTATTCTAAGAATTAAAAGTTTCAGGGACTTCTCTTCAAAGAACTAAAAGGTTCAGGGACTTCTCTTCTCAGAACTAAAGGCTTCAGGGACTTCTCTTCATACAACTAAAAGGTTCAGGGACTTCTCTGTAAAGAACTAAAAGGTTCAGGGACTTCTCATTATAGAACTAAAAGGTTCAGGGACTTCTCTTCATAGAACTAAAAGGTGCAGGGACTTCTTTTCATAGACCTAAAAGTTTCATGCACTTCTCTTTAAAGAACTAAAAGGTTCAGGGACTTCTCTGTAAAGAACTAGAAGGTTCAGGGACTTCTCTTTATAGAACTAAAAGGTTCAGGGACTTCTCTTCATAGAACTAAAAAGTTCAGGGACTACTCTTCAAAGAACTAAAAGGTTCAGGGACTTCTCTTCAAAGAACTAAAAGGTTCAGAGACTTCTCTTTAGGAACTAATTGTTTCAGGGACGTCTCTTAAAAGAACTAAAAGGTTCAGGGACTTCTCTTCAAGAGCAAAAAGGTTCAGGGACTTCTCTTCCAAGAACTAAAAGGATCAGGGACGTCTCTTCCAAGAACTAAAAGGTTCAGGGACTTCTCTTTATAGAACTAAAAGGTTCAGGGACTTCTCTTCTCAGAACTAAAGAGTTCAGGGACTTCTCTTCATAGAACTAAAAGGTTCAGGGACTTCTCTTCATAGAACTAAAAGTTTCAGGGACTTCTTTTCATAGACCTAAAAGGTTCATGGTCTTCTCTACAGGAACTAAAAGGTTCAGGGATTTCTCTTCATAGAACCATAAGGTTCAGGGACTTCTCTTTAAAGAACTAAAAGTTTCTTGGACTTCTCTTCATGAACTAAAAGGTTCAGGGACTTCTCTTCATAGAACTAAAAGGTTCAGGGACTTCTCTTCAGGAACTAAAAGCTTCAGGGACTTCTCTTTAAAGAACTAAAAGGTTCAGTAACTTTTCTTCAGGAACTGAAAGGTTCAGGGACTTCTCTTCCAAGAACTAAAAGGATTAGGGATGTCTCTTCCAAGAACTAAAAGGTTCAGGCACGTCTCTTCTAAGACCTATAAGGTTCAGGGACTTCTCTTCATAGAACTAAAAGGTTCAGGGACTTCTCTTCATAGAACTAAAAGGTTCAGGGACTTCTCTTCCAAGAACTAAAAGATTCAGGGACTTCTATTCTTAGACCTAAAAGGTTCAGGGACTTCTTTTCATAGACCTAAAAGGTTCATGGACTTCTCTACAGGAACTAAAAGGTTCAGGGATTTCTCTTCATAGAACCATAAGGTTCAGGGACTTCTCTTTAAAGAACTAAAAGTTTCTTGGACTTCTCTTCAGGAACTAAAAGGTTCAGGGACTTCTCTTCATAGAACTAAAAGATTCAGGGACTTCTCTTTAAAGAACTAAAATCTTCAGGGACTTCTCTTCATAGAACTAAAAGGTTCAGGGACTTCTCTTCATAGACCTAAAAGGTTCATGGACTTCTCCTCAGGAACTACAAGGTTCAGGGACTTCTCTTCAGGAACTAAAAGGTTCAGGGACTTGACGTTAAAGAAGTAAAAGGTTCAGGGACCTCTCTTTATAGAACTAAAAGGTTCAGGGACTTCTCTTCAGGAACTAAAAGCTTCAGGGACTTCTCTTTAAAGAACTAAAAGGTTCAGTAACTTTTCTTCAGGAACTGAAAGGTTCAGGGACTTCTCTTCATAGAACTAAAAGGTTCACGGACTGCTCTTCTTAGAACTAAAAGGTTGAGGGACTTCTCTTCTCCGAACTAAAAGGTTCAGGGACTTCTCTTCATAGAACTAAAAGGTTCAGGGACTTCTTTTCATAGACCTAAAAGGTTCATGGACTTCTCTACAGGAACTAAAAGGTTCAGGGATTTCTCTTCATAGAACCATAATGTTCAGGGACTTCTCTTTAAAGAACTAAAAGTTTCTTGGACTTCTCTTCAGGAACTAAAAGGTTCAGGGACTTCTCTTCATAGAACTAAAAGGTGCAGGGACTTCTCTTCATAGAACTAAAAGATTCAGGGACTTCTCTTTAAAGAACTAAAATCTTCAGGGACTTCTCTTCATAGAACTAAAATGTTAAGGGACTTCTCTTCATAGACCTAAAAGGTTCATGGACTTCTCCTCAGGAACTACAAGGTTCAGGGACTTCTCTTCAGGAACTAAAAGGTTCAGGGACTTGACGTTAAAGAACTAAAAGGTTCAGGGACCTCTCTTCATAGAACTAAAAGGTTCACAGACTTCTCTTCTCCGAATTAAAAGGTTGAGGGACTTCTCTTCTTAGAACTAAAAGGTTGAGGGACAACTCTTCATAGATTTAAAAGGTTCAGGGACGTCTCTTAAATGAACTAAAAGGTTCAGGGACTTCTATTCTAAGAATTAAAAGTTTCAGGGACTTCTCTTCAAAGAACTAAAAGGTTCAGGGACTTCTCTTCTCAGAACTAAAGGGTTCAGGGACTTCTCTTCATAGAACTAAAAGGTTCAGGGACTTCTCTGTAAAGAACTAAAAGGTTCAGGGACTTCTCTTTATAGAACTAAAAGGTTCAGGGACTTCTCTTCATAGAACTAAAAGGTTCATGGACTGCTCTTCTTAGAACTAAAAGGTTGAGGGACTTCTCTTCTCCGAACTAAAAGGTTCAGGGACTTCTCTTCATAGAACTAAAAGTTTCAGGGACTTCTTTTCATAGACCTAAAAGGTTCATGGACTTCTCTTCATGAACTAAAAGGTTCAGGGACTTCTCTTCATAGAACTAAAAGGTTCAGGGACTTCTCTTCAGGAACTAAAAGCTTCAGGGACTTCTCTTTAAAGAACTAAAAGGTTCAGTAACTTTTCTTCAGGAATTGAAAGGTTCAGGGACTTCTCTTCCAAGAACTAAAAGGATTAGGGATGTCTCTTCCAAGAACTAAAAGGTTCAGGCACGTCTCTTCTAAGACCTATAAGGTTCAGGGACTTCTCTTCATAGAACTAAAAGGTTCAGGGACTTCTCTTCCAAGAACTAAAAGATTCAGGGACTTCTATTCTTAGACCTAAAAGGTTCAGGGACTTCTTTTCATAGACCTAAAAGGTTCATGGACTTCTCTACAGGAACTAAAAGGTTCAGGGATTTCTCTTCATAGAACCATAAGGTTCAGGGACTTCTCTTTAAAGAACTAAAAGTTTCTTGGACTTCTCTTCAGGAACTAAAAGGTTCAGGGACTTCTCTTCATAGAACTAAAAGGTGCAGGGACTTCTCTTCATAGAACTAAAAGATTCAGGGACTTCTCTTTAAAGAACTAAAATCTTCAGGGACTTCTCTTCATAGAACTAAAAGGTTCAGGGACTTCTCTTCATACACCTAAAAGGTTCATGGACTTCTCCTCAGGAACTACAAGGTTCAGGGACTTCTCTTCTGGAACTAAAAGGTTCAGGGACTTGACGTTAAAGAAGTAAAAGGTTCAGGGACCTCTCTTTATAGAACTAAAAGGTTCAGGGACTTCTCTTCATAGAACTAAAAGGTTCAAGGACTGCTCTTCTTAGAACTAAAAGGTTGAGGGACTTCTCTTCTCAGAACTAAAAGGTTGAGGGACATCTCTTCAGAGAACTAAAATGTTCATTGACGTCTTTTCATAGAACTAAAAGGTTTAGGGACGTCTCTTAAAAGAACTAAAAGGTTCAGGGACTTCTCTTTATAGAACTAAAAGGTTCAGGGACTTCTCTTCATAGAACTAAAAGGTTCACGGACTGCTCTTCTTAGAACTAAAAGGTTGAGGGACTTCTCTTCTCAGAACTAAAAGGTTGAGGGACATCTCTTCATAGAACTAAAATGTTCATTGACGTCTTTTCATAGAACTAAAAGGTTTAGGGACGTCTCTTAAAAGAACTAAAAGGTTCAGGGACTTCTCTTTTCAGAATTAAAAGTTTCAGGGACTTCTCTTCATAGAACTAAAAAGTTTGGGGACATCTCTTCAAAGAACTAAAAGGTCCAGGGACTTCTCTTCATAGAACTAAAAGGTTCAGGGACTTCTTTTCATAGACCTAAAAGGTTCATGGACTTCTCTTTAAAGAACTAAAACGTTAAGGGACTTCTATTCAGGAACTAAACGGTTCAGGGACTTCTCTTTATAGAACTAAAAGGTTCAGGGACTTCTCTTCTCAGAACTAAAGGGTTCAGGGACTTCTCTTCATAGAACTAAAATGTTCAGGGATTTCTCTGTAAAGAACTAAAAGGTTCAAGGACTTCTCATTATAGAACTAAAAGGTTCAGGGACTTCTATTCATAGAACTAAAAGGTTCAGGGACTTCTCTTCATAGAACTAAAAGATTCAGGGACTTCTCTTCATACTGTAAAGAACTAAAAGGTTCAGGGACTTCTCATTATAGAACTAAAAGGTTCAGGGACTTCTCTTCATAGAACTAAAAGGTGCAGGGACTTCTTTTCATAGACCTAAAAGGTTCATGGACTTCTCTTTAAAGAACTAAAAGGTTCAGGGACTTCTCTGTAAAGAACTAGAAGGTTCAGGGACTTCTCTTTATAGAACTAAAAGGTTCAGGGACTTCTCTTCATAGAACTAAAAAGTTCAGGGACTACTCTTCAAAGAACTAAAAGGTTCAGGGACTTCTCTTCAAAGAACTAAAAGGTTCAGAGACTTCTCTTTAGGAACTAATTGTTTCAGGGACGTCTCTTAAAAGAACTAAAAGGTTCAGGGACTTCTCTTCAAGAGCAAAAAGGTTCAGGGACTTCTCTTCCAAGAACTAAAAGGATCAGGGACGTCTCTTCCAAGAACTAAAAGGTTCAGGGACTTCTCTTTATAGAACTAAAAGGTTCAGGGACTTCTCTTCTCAGAACTAAAGAGTTCAGGGACTTCTCTTCATAGAACTAAAAGTTTTACGGACTTCTCTTCTCCGAACTAAAAGGTTCAGGGACTTCTCTTCATAGAACTAAAAGTTTCAGGGACTTCTTTTCATAGACCTAAAAGTTTCATGGACTTCTCTACAGGAACTAAAAGGTTCAGGGATTTCTCTTCATAGAACCATAAGGTTCAGGGACTTCTCTTTAAAGAACTAAAAGTTTCTTGGACTTCTCTTCATGAACTAAAAGGTTCAGGGACTTCTCTTCATAGAACTAAAAGGTTCAGGGACTTCTCTTCATAGAACTAAAATGTTCAGGGATTTCTCTGTAAAGAACTAAAAGGTTCAGGGACTTCTCATTATAGAACTAAAAGGTTCAGGGACTTCTATTCATAGAACTAAAAGGTTCAGGGACTTCTCTTCATAGAACTAAAAGATTCAGGGACTTCTCTTCATACTGTAAAGAACTAAAAGGTTCAGGGACTTCTCATTATCGAACTAAAAGGTTCAGGGACTTCTCTTCATAGAACTAAAAGGTGCAGGGACTTCTTTTCATAGACCTAAAAGGTTCATGGACTTCTCTTTAAAGAACTAAAAGGTTCAGGGACTTCTCTGTAAAGAACTAGAAGGTTCAGGGACTTCTCTTTATAGAACTAAAAGGTTCAGGGACTTCTCTTCATAGAACTAAAAAGTTCAGGGACTACTCTTCAAAGAACTAAAAGGTTCAGGGACTTCTCTTCAAAGAACTAAAAGGTTCAGAGACTTCTCTTTAGGAACTAATTGTTTCAGGGACGTCTCTTAAAAGAACTAAAAGGTTCAGGGACTTCTCTTCAAGAGCAAAAAGGTTCAGGGACTTCTCTTCCAAGAACTAAAAGGATCAGGGACGTCTCTTCCAAGAACTAAAAGGTTCAGGGACTTCTCTTTATAGAACTAAAAGGTTCAGGGACTTCTCTTCTCAGAACTAAAGAGTTCAGGGACTTCTCTTCATAGAACTAAAAGTTTTACGGACTTCTCTTCTCCGAACTAAAAGGTTCAGGGACTTCTCTTCATAGAACTAAAAGTTTCAGGGACTTCTTTTCATAGACCTAAAAGGTTCATGGACTTCTCTACAGGAACTAAAAGCTTCTGGGATTTCTCTTCATAGAACCATAAGGTTCAGGGACTTCTCTTTAAAGAACTAAAAGTTTCTTGGACTTCTCTTCATGAACTAAAAGGTTCAGGGACTTCTCTTCATAGAACTAAAAGGTTCAGGGACTTCTCTTCAGGAACTAAAAGTTTCAGGGACTTCTTTTCATAGACCTAAAAGGTTCATGGACTTCTCTACAGGAACTAAAAGGTTCAGGGATTTCTCTTCATAGAACCATAAGGTTCAGGGACTTCTCTTTAAAGAACTAAAAGTTTCTTGGACTTCTCTTCATGAACTAAAAGGTTCAGGGACTTCTCTTCATAGAACTAAAAGGTTCAGGGACTTCTCTTCAGGAACTAAAAGCTTCAGGGACTTCTCTTTAAAGAACTAAAAGGTTCAGTAACTTTTCTTCAGGAACTGAAAGGTTCAGGGACTTCTCTTCCAAGAACTAAAAGGATTAGGGATGTCTCTTCCAAGAACTAAAAGGTTCAGGCACGTCTCTTCTAAGACCTATAAGGTTCAGGGACTTCTCTTCATACAACTAAAAGGTTCAGGGACTTCTCTTCCAAGAACTAAAAGATTCAGGGACTTCTATTCTTAGACCTAAAAGGTTCAGGGACTTCTTTTCATAGACCTAAAAGGTTCATGGACTTCTCTACAGGAACTAAAAGGTTCAGGGATTTCTCTTCATAGAACCATAAGGTTCAGGGACTTCTCTTTAAAGAACTAAAAGTTTCTTGGACTTCTCTTCAGGAACTAAAAGGTTCAGGGACTTCTCTTCATAGAACTAAAAGGTGCAGGGACTTCTCTTCATAGAACTAAAAGATTCAGGGACTTCTCTTTAAAGAACTAAAATCTTCAGGGACTTCTCTTCATACACCTAAAAGGTTCATGGACT
Source organism: Symphodus melops (assembly GCF_947650265.1). NCBI lineage: Eukaryota > Metazoa > Chordata > Actinopteri > Labriformes > Labridae > Symphodus > Symphodus melops. Next base: position 14,945,353 of record NC_136706.1, on the reverse strand, counting down.
TCTCCTCAGGAACTACAAGGTTCAGGGACTTCTCTTCTGGAACTAAAAGGTTCAGGGACTTGACGTTAAAGAAGTAAAAGGTTCAGGGACCTCTCTTTATAGAACTAAAAGGTTCAGGGACTTCTCTTCATAGAACTAAAAGGTTCAAGGACTGCTCTTCTTAGAACTAAAAGGTTGAGGGACTTCTCTTCTCAGAACTAAAAGGTTGAGGGACATCTCTTCAGAGAACTAAAATGTTCATTGACGTCTTTTCATAGAACTAAAAGGTTTAGGGACGTCTCTTAAAAGAACTAAAAGGTTCAGGGACTTCTCTTTATAGAACTAAAAGGTTCAGGGACTTCTCTTCATAGAACTAAAAGGTTCACGGACTGCTCTTCTTAGAACTAAAAGGTTGAGGGACTTCTCTTCTCAGAACTAAAAGGTTGAGGGACATCTCTTCATAGAACTAAAATGTTCATTGACGTCTTTTCATAGAACTAAAAGGTTTAGGGACGTCTCTTAAAAGAACTAAAAGGTTCAGGGACTTCTCTTTTCAGAATTAAAAGTTTCAGGGACTTCTCTTCATAGAACTAAAAAGTTTGGGGACATCTCTTCAAAGAACTAAAAGGTCCAGGGACTTCTCTTCATAGAACTAAAAGGTTCAGGGACTTCTTTTCATAGACCTAAAAGGTTCATGGACTTCTCTTTAAAGAACTAAAACGTTAAGGGACTTCTATTCAGGAACTAAACGGTTCAGGGACTTCTCTTTATAGAACTAAAAGGTTCAGGGACTTCTCTTCTCAGAACTAAAGGGTTCAGGGACTTCTCTTCATAGAACTAAAATGTTCAGGGATTTCTCTGTAAAGAACTAAAAGGTTCAGGGACTTCTCATTATAGAACTAAAAGGTTCAGGGACTTCTATTCATAGAACTAAAAGGTTCAGGGACTTCTCTTCATAGAACTAAAAGATTCAGGGACTTCTCTTCATACTGTAAAGAACTAAAAGGTTCAGGGACTTCTCATTATAGAACTAAAAGGTTCAGGGACTTCTCTTCATAGAACTAAAAGGTGCAGGGACTTCTTTTCATAGACCTAAAAGGTTCATGGACTTCTCTTTAAAGAACTAAAAGGTTCAGGGACTTCTCTGTAAAGAACTAGAAGGTTCAGGGACTTCTCTTTATAGAACTAAAAGGTTCAGGGACTTCTCTTCATAGAACTAAAAAGTTCAGGGACTACTCTTCAAAGAACTAAAAGGTTCAGGGACTTCTCTTCAAAGAACTAAAAGGTTCAGAGACTTCTCTTTAGGAACTAATTGTTTCAGGGACGTCTCTTAAAAGAACTAAAAGGTTCAGGGACTTCTCTTCAAGAGCAAAAAGGTTCAGGGACTTCTCTTCCAAGAACTAAAAGGATCAGGGACGTCTCTTCCAAGAACTAAAAGGTTCAGGGACTTCTCTTTATAGAACTAAAAGGTTCAGGGACTTCTCTTCTCAGAACTAAAGAGTTCAGGGACTTCTCTTCATAGAACTAAAAGTTTTACGGACTTCTCTTCTCCGAACTAAAAGGTTCAGGGACTTCTCTTCATAGAACTAAAAGTTTCAGGGACTTCTTTTCATAGACCTAAAAGGTTCATGGACTTCTCTACAGGAACTAAAAGGTTCAGGGATTTCTCTTCATAGAACCATAAGGTTCAGGGACTTCTCTTTAAAGAACTAAAAGTTTCTTGGACTTCTCTTCATGAACTAAAAGGTTCAGGGACTTCTCTTCATAGAACTAAAAGGTTCAGGGACTTCTCTTCATAGAACTAAAATGTTCAGGGATTTCTCTGTAAAGAACTAAAAGGTTCAGGGACTTCTCATTATAGAACTAAAAGGTTCAGGGACTTCTATTCATAGAACTAAAAGGTTCAGGGACTTCCCTTCATAGAACTAAAAGATTCAGGGACTTCTCTTCATACTGTAAAGAACTAAAAGGTTCAGGGACTTCTCATTATAGAACTAAAAGGTTCAGGGACTTCTCTTCATAGAACTAAAAGGTGCAGGGACTTCTTTTCATAGACCTAAAAGGTTCATGGACTTCTCTTTAAAGAACTAAAAGGTTCAGGGACTTCTCTGTAAAGAACTAGAAGGTTCAGGGACTTCTCTTTATAGAACTAAAAGGTTCAGGGACTTCTCTTCATAGAACTAAAAAGTTCAGGGACTACTCTTCAAAGAACTAAAAGGTTCAGGGACTTCTCTTCAAAGAACTAAAAGGTTCAGAGACTTCTCTTTAGGAACTAATTGTTTCAGGGACGTCTCTTAAAAGAACTAAAAGGTTCAGGGACTTCTCTTCAAGAGCAAAAAGGTTCAGGGACTTCTCTTCCAAGAACTAAAAGGATCAGGGACGTCTCTTCCAAGAACTAAAAGGTTCAGGGACTTCTCTTTATAGAACTAAAAGGTTCAGGGACTTCTCTTCTCAGAACTAAAGAGTTCAGGGACTTCTCTTCATAGAACTAAAAGTTTTACGGACTTCTCTTCTCCGAACTAAAAGGTTCAGGGACTTCTCTTCATAGAACTAAAAGTTTCAGGGACTTCTTTTCATAGACCTAAAAGGTTCATGGACTTCTCTACAGGAACTAAAAGGTTCTGGGATTTCTCTTCATAGAACCATAAGGTTCAGGGACTTCTCTTTAAAGAACTAAAAGTTTCTTGGACTTCTCTTCATGAACTAAAAGGTTCAGGGACTTCTCTTCATAGAACTAAAAGGTTCAGGGACTTCTCTTCAGGAACTAAAAGTTTCAGGGACTTCTTTTCATAGACCTAAAAGGTTCATGGACTTCTCTACAGGAACTAAAAGGTTCAGGGATTTCTCTTCATAGAACCATAAGGTTCAGGGACTTCTCTTTAAAGAACTAAAAGTGTCTTGGACTTCTCTTCATGAACTAAAAGGTTCAGGGACTTCTCTTCATAGAACTAAAAGGTTCAGGGACTTCTCTTCAGGAACTAAAAGCTTCAGGGACTTCTCTTTAAAGAACTAAAAGGTTCAGTAACTTTTCTTCAGGAACTGAAAGGTTCAGGGACTTCTCTTCCAAGAACTAAAAGGATTAGGGATGTCTCTTCCAAGAACTAAAAGGTTCAGGCACGTCTCTTCTAAGACCTATAAGGTTCAGGGACTTCTCTTCATAGAACTAAAAGGTTCAGGGACTTCTCTTCCAAGAACTAAAAGATTCAGGGACTTCTATTCTTAGACCTAAAAGGTTCAGGGACTTCTTTTCATAGACCTAAAAGGTTCATGGACTTCTCTACAGGAACTAAAAGGTTCAGGGATTTCTCTTCATAGAACCATAAGGTTCAGGGACTTCTCTTTAAAGAACTAAAAGTTTCTTGGACTTCTCTTCAGGAACTAAAAGGTTCAGGGACTTCTCTTCATAGAACTAAAAGGTGCAGGGACTTCTCTTCATAGAACTAAAAGATTCAGGGACTTCTCTTTAAAGAACTAAAATCTTCAGGGACTTCTCTTCATAGAACTAAAAGGTTCAGGGACTTCTCTTCATAGACCTAAAAGGTTCATGGACTTCTCCTCAGGAACTACAAGGTTCAGGGACTTCTCTTCAGGAACTAAAAGGTTCAGGGACTTGACGTTAAAGAAGTAAAAGGTTCAGGGACCTCTCTTTATAGAACTGAAAGGTTCAGGGACTTCTCTTCAGGAACTAAAAGCTTCAGGGACTTCACTTTAAAGAACTAAAAGGTTCAGTAACTTTTCTTCAGGAACTGAAAGGTTCAGGGACTTCTCTTCCAAGAACTAAAAGGATTAGGGATGTCTCTTCCAAGAACTAAAAGGTTCAGGCACGTCTCTTCTAAGACCTATAAGGTTCAGGGACTTCTCTTCATAGAACTAAAAGGTTCAGGGACTTCTCTTCCAAGAACTAAAAGATTCAGGGACTTCTATTCTTAGACCTAAAAGGTTCAGGGACTTCTTTTCATAGACCTAAAAGGTTCATGGACTTCTCTAAGGGAACTAAAAGGTTCAGGGATTTCTCTTCATAGAACCATAAGGTTCAGGGACTTCTCTTTAAAGAACTAAAAGTTTCTTGGACTTCTCTTCCAAGAACTAAAAGGATCAGGGACGTCTCTTCCAAGAACTAAAAGGTTCAGGGACTTCTCTTTATAGAACTAAAAGGTTCAGGGACTTCTCTTCTCAGAACTAAAGAGTTCAGGGACTTCTCTTCATAGAACTAAAAGTTTTACGGACTTCTCTTCTCCGAACTAAAAGGTTCAGGGACTTCTCTTCATAGAACTAAAAGTTTCAGGGACTTCTTTTCATAGACCTAAAAGGTTCATGGACTTCTCTACAGGAACTAAAAGGTTCAGGGATTTCTCTTCATAGAACCATAAGGTTCAGGGACTTCTCTTTAAAGAACTAAAAGTTTCTTGGACTTCTCTTCATGAACTAAAAGGTTCAGGGACTTCTCTTCATAGAACTAAAAGGTTCAGGGACTTCTCTTCAGGAACTAAAAGCTTCAGGGACTTCTCTTTAAAGAACTAAAAGGTTCAGTAACTTTTCTTCAGGAACTGAAAGGTTCAGGGACTTCTCTTCCAAGAACTAAAAGGATTAGGGATGTCTCTTCCAAGAACTAAAAGGTTCAGGCACGTCTCTTCTAAGACCTATAAGGTTCAGGGACTTCTCTTCATAGAACTAAAAGGTTCAGGGACTTCTCTTCCAAGAACTAAAAGATTCAGGGACTTCTATTCTTAGACCTAAAAGGTTCAGGGACTTCTTTTCATAGACCTAAAAGGTTCATGGACTTCTCTACAGGAACTAAAAGGTTCAGGGATTTCTCTTCATAGAACCATAAGGTTCAGGGACTTCTCTTTAAAGAACTAAAAGTTTCTTGGACTTCTCTTCAGGAACTAAAAGGTTCAGGGACTTCTCTTCATAGAACTAAAAGGTGCAGGGACTTCTCTTCATAGAACTAAAAGATTCAGGGACTTCTCTTGAAAGAACTAAAATCTTCAGGGACTTCTCTTCATAGAACTAAAAGGTTCAGGGACTTCTCTTCATAGACCTAAAAGGTTCATGGACTTCTCCTCAGGAACTACAAGGTTCAGGGACTTCTCTTCAGGAACTAAAAGGTTCAGGGACTTGACGTTAAAGAAGTAAAAGGTTCAGGGACCTCTCTTTATAGAACTAAAAGGTTCAGGGACTTCTCTTCATAGAACTAAAAGGTTCACAGACTTCTCTTCTCCGAACTAAAAGGTTGAGGGACTTCTCTTCTTAGAACTAAAAGGTTGAGGGACATCTCTTCATAGATTTAAAAGGTTCAGGGACGTCTCTTAAATGAACTACAAGGTTCAGGGACTTCTATTCTAAGAATTAAAAGTTTCAGGGACTTCTCTTCAAAGAACTAAAAGGTTCAGGGACTTCTCTTCTCAGAACTAAAGGCTTCAGGGACTTCTCTTCATACAACTAAAAGGTTCAGGGACTTCTCTGTAAAGAACTAAAAGGTTCAGGGACTTCTCATTATAGAACTAAAAGGTTCAGGGACTTCTCTTCATAGAACTAAAAGGTGCAGGGACTTCTTTTCATAGACCTAAAAGGTTCATGCACTTCTCTTTAAAGAACTAAAAGGTTCAGGGACTTCTCTGTAAAGAACTAGAAGGTTCAGGGACTTCTCTTTATAGAACTAAAAGGTTCAGGGACTTCTCTTCATAGAACTAAAAAGTTCAGGGACTACTCTTCAAAGAACTAAAAGGTTCAGGGACTTCTCTTCAAAGAACTAAAAGGTTCAGAGACTTCTCTTTAGGAACTAATTGTTTCAGGGACGTCTCTTAAAAGAACTAAAATGTTCAGGGACTTCTCTTCAAGAGCAAAAAGGTTCAGGGACTTCTCTTCCAAGAACTAAAAGGATCAGGGACGTCTCTTCCAAGAACTAAAAGGTTCAGGGACTTCTCTTTATAGAACTAAAAGGTTCAGGGACTTCTCTTCTCAGAACTAAAGAGTTCAGGGACTTCTCTTCATAGAACTAAAAGTTTTACGGACTTCTCTTCTCCGAACTAAAAGGTTCAGGGACTTCTCTTCATAGAACTAAAAGTTTCAGGGACTTCTTTTCATAGACCTAAAAGGTTCATGGACTTCTCTACAGGAACTAAAAGGTTCAGGGATTTCTCTTCATAGAACCATAAGGTTCAGGGACTTCTCTTTAAAGAACTAAAAGTTTCTTGGACTTCTCTTCATGAACTAAAAGGTTCAGGGACTTCTCTTCATAGAACTAAAAGGTTCAGGGACTTCTCTTCAGGAACTAAAAGCTTCAGGGACTTCTCTTTAAAGAACTAAAAGGTTCAGTAACTTTTCTTCAGGAACTGAAAGGTTCAGGGACTTCTCTTCCAAGAACTAAAAGGATTAGGGATGTCTCTTCCAAGAACTAAAAGGTTCAGGCACGTCTCTTCTAAGACCTATAAGGTTCAGGGACTTCTCTTCATAGAACTAAAAGGTTCAGGGACTTCTCTTCCAAGAACTAAAAGATTCAGGGACTTCTATTCTTAGACCTAAAAGGTTCAGGGACTTCTTTTCATAGACCTAAAAGGTTCATGGACTTCTCTACAGGAACTAAAAGGTTCAGGGATTTCTCTTCATAGAACCATAAGGTTCAGGGACTTCTCTTTAAAGAACTAAAAGTTTCTTGGACTTCTCTTCAGGAACTAAAAGGTTCAGGGACTTCTCTTCATAGAACTAAAAGGTTCAGGGACTTCTCTTCATAGAACTAAAAGGTTCACGGACTGCTCTTCTTAGAACTAAAAGGTTGAGGGACTTCTCTTCTCAGAACTAAAAGGTTGAGGGACATCTCTTCATAGAACTAAAATGTTCATTGACGTCTTTTCATAGAACTAAAAGGTTTAGGGACGTCTCTTAAAAGAACTAAAAGGTTCAGGGACTTCTCTTTTCAGAATTAAAAGTTTCAGGGACTTCTCTTCATAGAACTAAAAAGTTTGGGGACATCTCTTCAAAGAACTAAAAGGTCCAGGGACTTCTCTTCATAGAACTAAAAGGTTCAGGGACTTCTTTTCATAGACCTAAAAGGTTCATGGACTTCTCTTTAAAGAACTAAAACGTTAAGGGACTTCTATTCAGGAACTAAACGGTTCAGGGACTTCTCTTTATAGAACTAAAAGGTTCAGGGACTTCTCTTCTCAGAACTAAAGGGTTCAGGGACTTCTCTTCAGGAACTAAAAGCTTCAGGGACATCTCTTTAAAGAACTAAAAGTTTCTTGGACTTCTCTTCATGAACTAAAAGGTTCAGGGACTTCTCTTCATAGAACTAAAAGGTTCAGGGACTTCTCTTCAGGAACTAAAAGCTTCAGGGACTTCTCTTTAAAGAACTAAAAGGTTCAGTAACTTTTCTTCAGGAACTGAAAGGTTCAGGGACTTCTCTTCCAAGAACTAAAAGGATTAGGGATGTCTCTTCCAAGAACTAAAAGGTTCAGGCACGTCTCTTCTAAGACCTATAAGGTTCAGGGACTTCTCTTCATAGAACTAAAAGGTTCAGGGACTTCTCTTCCAAGAACTAAAAGATTCAGGGACTTCTATTCTTAGACCTAAAAGGTTCAGGGACTTCTTTTCATAGACCTAAAAGGTTCATGGACTTCTCTACAGGAACTAAAAGGTTCAGGGATTTCTCTTCATAGAACCATAAGGTTCAGGGACTTCTCTTTAAAGAACTAAAAGTTTCTTGGACTTCTCTTCAGGAACTAAAAGGTTCAGGGACTTCTCTTCATAGAACTAAAAGGTGCAGGGACTTCTCTTCATAGAACTAAAAGATTCAGGGACTTCTCTTTAAAGAACTAAAATCTTCAGGGACTTCTCTTCATAGAACTAAAAGGTTCAGGGACTTCTCTTCATAGACCTAAAAGGTTCATGGACTTCTCCTCAGGAACTACAAGGTTCAGGGACTTCTCTTCAGGAACTAAAAGGTTCAGGGACTTGACGTTAAAGAAGTAAAAGGTTCAGGGACCTCTCTTTATAGAACTAAAAGGTTCAGGGACTTCTCTTCATAGAACTAAAAGGTTCACAGACTTCTCTTCTCCGAACTAAAAGGTTGAGGGACTTCTCTTCTTAGAACTAAAAGGTTGAGGGACATCTCTTCATAGATTTAAAAGGTTCAGGGACGTCTCTTAAATGAACTACAAGGTTCAGGGACTTCTATTCTAAGAATTAAAAGTTTCAGGGACTTCTCTTCAAAGAACTAAAAGGTTCAGGGACTTCTCTTCTCAGAACTAAAGGCTTCAGGGACTTCTCTTCATACAACTAAAAGGTTCAGGGACTTCTCTGTAAAGAACTAAAAGGTTCAGGGACTTCTCATTATAGAACTAAAAGGTTCAGGGACTTCTCTTCATAGAACTAAAAGGTGCAGGGACTTCTTTTCATAGACCTAAAAGGTTCATGCACTTCTCTTTAAAGAACTAAAAGGTTCAGGGACTTCTCTGTAAAGAACTAGAAGGTTCAGGGACTTCTCTTTATAGAACTAAAAGGTTCAGGGACTTCTCTTCATAGAACTAAAAAGTTCAGGGACTACTCTTCAAAGAACTAAAAGGTTCAGGGACTTCTCTTCAAAGAACTAAAAGGTTCAGAGACTTCTCTTTAGGAACTAATTGTTTCAGGGACGTCTCTTAAAAGAACTAAAAGGTTCAGGGACTTCTCTTCAAGAGCAAAAAGGTTCAGGGACTTCTCTTCCAAGAACTAAAAGGATCAGGGACGTCTCTTCCAAGAACTAAAAGGTTCAGGGACTTCTCTTTATAGAACTAAAAGGTTCAGGGACTTCTCTTCTCAGAACTAAAGAGTTCAGGGACTTCTCTTCATAGAACTAAAAGTTTTACGGACTTCTCTTCTCCGAACTAAAAGGTTCAGGGACTTCTCTTCATAGAACTAAAAGTTTCAGGGACTTCTTTTCATAGACCTAAAAGGTTCATGGACTTCTCTACAGGAACTAAAAGGTTCAGGGATTTCTCTTCATAGAACCATAAGGTTCAGGGACTTCTCTTTAAAGAACTAAAAGTTTCTTGGACTTCTCTTCATGAACTAAAAGGTTCAGGGACTTCTCTTCATAGAACTAAAAGGTTCAGGGACTTCTCTTCAGGAACTAAAAGCTTCAGGGACTTCTCTTTAAAGAACTAAAAGGTTCAGTAACTTTTCTTCAGGAACTGAAAGGTTCAGGGACTTCTCTTCCAAGAACTAAAAGGATTAGGGATGTCTCTTCCAAGAACTAAAAGGTTCAGGCACGTCTCTTCTAAGACCTATAAGGTTCAGGGACTTCTCTTCATAGAACTAAAAGGTTCAGGGACTTCTCTTCCAAGAACTAAAAGATTCAGGGACTTCTATTCTTAGACCTAAAAGGTTCAGGGACTTCTTTTCATAGACCTAAAAGGTTCATGGACTTCTCTACAGGAACTAAAAGGTTCAGGGATTTCTCTTCATAGAACCATAAGGTTCAGGGACTTCTCTTTAAAGAACTAAAAGTTTCTTGGACTTCTCTTCAGGAACTAAAAGGTTCAGGGACTTCTCTTCATAGAACTAAAAGGTTCAGGGACTTCTCTTCATAGAACTAAAAGGTTCACGGACTGCTCTTCTTAGAACTAAAAGGTTGAGGGACTTCTCTTCTCAGAACTAAAAGGTTGAGGGACATCTCTTCATAGAACTAAAATGTTCATTGACGTCTTTTCATAGAACTAAAAGGTTTAGGGACGTCTCTTAAAAGAACTAAACGGTTCAGGGACTTCTCTTTTCAGAATTAAAAGTTTCAGGGACTTCTCTTCATAGAACTAAAAAGTTTGGGGACATCTCTTCAAAGAACTAAAAGGTCCAGGGACTTCTCTTCATAGAACTAAAAGGTTCAGGGACTTCTTTTCATAGACCTAAAAGGTTCATGGACTTCTCTTTAAAGAACTAAAACGTTAAGGGACTTCTATTCAGGAACTAAACGGTTCAGGGACTTCTCTTTATAGAACTAAAAGGTTCAGGGACTTCTCTTCTCAGAACTAAAGGGTTCAGGGACTTCTCTTCATAGAACTAAAATGTTCAGGGATTTCTCTGTAAAGAACTAAAAGGTTCAGGGACTTCTCATTATAGAACTAAAAGGTTCAGGGACTTCTATTCATAGAACTAAAAGGTTCAGGGACTTCTCTTCATAGAACTAAAAGATTCAGGGACTTCTCTTCATACTGTAAAGAACTAAAAGGTTCAGGGACTTCTCATTATAGAACTAAAAGGTTCAGGGACTTCTCTTCATAGAACTAAAAGGTGCAGGGACTTCTTTTCATAGACCTAAAAGGTTCATGGACTTCTCTTTAAAGAACTAAAAGGTTCAGGGACTTCTCTGTAAAGAACTAGAAGGTTCAGGGACTTCTCTTTATAGAACTAAAAGGTTCAGGGACTTCTCTTCATAGAACTAAAAAGTTCAGGGACTACTCTTCAAAGAACTAAAAGGTTCAGGGACTTCTCTTCAAAGAACTAAAAGGTTCAGAGACTTCTCTTTAGGAACTAATTGTTTCAGGGACGTCTCTTAAAAGAACTAAAAGGTTCAGGGACTTCTCTTCAAGAGCAAAAAGGTTCAGGGACTTCTCTTCCAAGAACTAAAAGGATCAGGGACGTCTCTTCCAAGAACTAAAAGGTTCAGGGACTTCTCTTTATAGAACTAAAAGGTTCAGGGACTTCTCTTCTCAGAACTAAAGAGTTCAGGGACTTCTCTTCATAGAACTAAAAGTTTTACGGACTTCTCTTCTCCGAACTAAAAGGTTCAGGGACTTCTCTTCATAGAACTAAAAGTTTCAGGGACTTCTTTTCATAGACCTAAAAGGTTCATGGACTTCTCTACAGGAACTAAAAGGTTCAGGGATTTCTCTTCATAGAACCATAAGGTTCAGGGACTTCTCTTTAAAGAACTAAAAGTTTCTTGGACTTCTCTTCATGAACTAAAAGGTTCAGGGACTTCTCTTCATAGAACTAAAAGGTTCAGGGACTTCTCTTCATAGAACTAAAATGTTCAGGGATTTCTCTGTAAAGAACTAAAAGGTTCAGGGACTTCTCATTATAGAACTAAAAGGTTCAGGGACTTCTATTCATAGAACTAAAAGGTTCAGGGACTTCTCTTCATAGAACTAAAAGATTCAGGGACTTCTCTTCATACTGTAAAGAACTAAAAGGTTCAGGGACTTCTCATTATAGAACTAAAAGGTTCAGGGACTTCTCTTCATAGAACTAAAAGGTGCAGGGACTTCTTTTCATAGACCTAAAAGGTTCATGGACTTCTCTTTAAAGAACTAAAAGGTTCAGGGACTTCTCTGTAAAGAACTAGAAGGTTCAGGGACTTCTCTTTATAGAACTAAAAGGTTCAGGGACTTCTCTTCATAGAACTAAAAAGTTCAGGGACTACTCTTCAAAGAACTAAAAGGTTCAGGGACTTCTCTTCAAAGAACTAAAAGGTTCAGAGACTTCTCTTTAGGAACTAATTGTTTCAGGGACGTCTCTTAAAAGAACTAAAAGGTTCAGGGACTTCTCTTCAAGAGCAAAAAGGTTCAGGGACTTCTCTTCCAAGAACTAAAAGGATCAGGGACGTCTCTTCCAAGAACTAAAAGGTTCAGGGACTTCTCTTTATAGAACTAAAAGGTTCAGGGACTTCTCTTCTCAGAACTAAAGAGTTCAGGGACTTCTCTTCATAGAACTAAAAGTTTTACGGACTTCTCTTCTCCGAACTAAAAGGTTCAGGGACTTCTCTTCATAGAACTAAAAGTTTCAGGGACTTCTTTTCATAGACCTAAAAGGTTCATGGACTTCTCTACAGGAACTAAAAGGTTCTGGGATTTCTCTTCATAGAACCATAAGGTTCAGGGACTTCTCTTTAAAGAACTAAAAGTTTCTTGGACTTCTCTTCATGAACTAAAAGGTTCAGGGACTTCTCTTCATAGAACTAAAAGGTTCAGGGACTTCTCTTCAGGAACTAAAAGTTTCAGGGACTTCTTTTCATAGACCTAAAAGGTTCATGGACTTCTCTACAGGAACTAAAAGGTTCAGGGATTTCTCTTCATAGAACCATAAGGTTCAGGGACTTCTCTTTAAAGAACTAAAAGTTTCTTGGACTTCTCTTCATGAACTAAAAGGTTCAGGGACTTCTCTTCATAGAACTAAAAGGTTCAGGGACTTCTCTTCAGGAACTAAAAGCTTCAGGGACTTCTCTTTAAAGAACTAAAAGGTTCAGTAACTTTTCTTCAGGAACTGAAAGGTTCAGGGACTTCTCTTCCAAGAACTAAAAGGATTAGGGATGTCTCTTCCAAGAACTAAAAGGTTCAGGCACGTCTCTTCTAAGACCTATAAGGTTCAGGGACTTCTCTTCATAGAACTAAAAGGTTCAGGGACTTCTCTTCCAAGAACTAAAAGATTCAGGGACTTCTATTCTTAGACCTAAAAGGTTCAGGGACTTCTTTTCATAGACCTAAAAGGTTCATGGACTTCTCTACAGGAACTAAAAGGTTCAGGGATTTCTCTTCATAGAACCATAAGGTTCAGGGACTTCTCTTTAAAGAACTAAAAGTTTCTTGGACTTCTCTTCAGGAACTAAAAGGTTCAGGGACTTCTCTTCATAGAACTAAAAGGTGCAGGGACTTCTCTTCATAGAACTAAAAGATTCAGGGACTTCTCTTTAAAGAACTAAAATCTTCAGGGACTTCTCTTCATAGAACTAAAAGGTTCAGGGACTTCTCTTCATAGACCTAAAAGGTTCATGGACTTCTCCTCAGGAACTACAAGGTTCAGGGACTTCTCTTCAGGAACTAAAAGGTTCAGGGACTTGACGTTAAAGAAGTAAAAGGTTCAGGGACCTCTCTTTATAGAACTGAAAGGTTCAGGGACTTCTCTTCAGGAACTAAAAGCTTCAGGGACTTCTCTTTAAAGAACTAAAAGGTTCAGTAACTTTTCTTCAGGAACTGAAAGGTTCAGGGACTTCTCTTCCAAGAACTAAAAGGATTAGGGATGTCTCTTCCAAGAACTAAAAGGTTCAGGCACGTCTCTTCTAAGACCTATAAGGTTCAGGGACTTCTCTTCATAGAACTAAAAGGTTCAGGGACTTCTCTTCCAAGAACTAAAAGATTCAGGGACTTCTATTCTTAGACCTAAAAGGTTCAGGGACTTCTTTTCATAGACCTAAAAGGTTCATGGACTTCTCTAAGGGAACTAAAAGGTTCAGGGATTTCTCTTCATAGAACCATAAGGTTCAGGGACTTCTCTTTAAAGAACTAAAAGTTTCTTGGACTTCTCTTCCAAGAACTAAAAGGATCAGGGACGTCTCTTCCAAGAACTAAAAGGTTCAGGGACTTCTCTTTATAGAACTAAAAGGTTCAGGGACTTCTCTTCTCAGAACTAAAGAGTTCAGGGACTTCTCTTCATAGAACTAAAAGTTTTACGGACTTCTCTTCTCCGAACTAAAAGGTTCAGGGACTTCTCTTCATAGAACTAAAAGTTTCAGGGACTTCTTTTCATAGACCTAAAAGGTTCATGGACTTCTCTACAGGAACTAAAAGGTTCAGAGATTTCTCTTCATAGAACCATAAGGTTCAGGGACTTCTCTTTAAAGAACTAAAAGTTTCTTGGACTTCTCTTCATGAACTAAAAGGTTCAGGGACTTCTCTTCATAGAACTAAAAGGTTCAGGGACTTCTCTTCAGGAACTAAAAGTTAAAGGGACTTCTTTTCATAGACCTAAAAGGTTCATGGACTTCTCTACAGGAACTAAAAGGTTCAGGGATTTCTCTTCATAGAACCATAAGGTTCAGGGACTTCTCTTTAAAGAACTAAAAGTTTCTTGGACTTCTCTTCATGAACTAAAAGGTTCAGGGACTTCTCTGTAAAGAACTAGAAGGTTCAGGGACTTCTCTTTATAGAACTAAAAGGTTCAGGGACTTCTCTTCATAGAACTAAAAAGTTCAGGGACTACTCTTCAAAGAACTAAAAGGTTCAGGGACTTCTCTTCAAAGAACTAAAAGGTTCAGAGACTTCTCTTTAGGAACTAATTGTTTCAGGGACGTCTCTTAAAAGAACTAAAAGGTTCAGGGACTTCTCTTCAAGAGCAAAAAGGTTCAGGGACTTCTCTTCCAAGAACTAAAAGGATCAGGGACGTCTCTTCCAAGAACTAAAAGGTTCAGGGACTTCTCTTTATAGAACTAAAAGGTTCAGGGACTTCTCTTCTCAGAACTAAAGAGTTCAGGGACTTCTCTTCATAGAACTAAAAGTTTTACGGACTTCTCTTCTCCGAACTAAAAGGTTCAGGGACTTCTCTTCATAGAACTAAAAGTTTCAGGGACTTCTTTTCATAGACCTAAAAGGTTCATGGACTTCTCTACAGGAACTAAAAGGTTCAGGGATTTCTCTTCATAGAACCATAAGGTTCAGGGACTTCTCTTTAAAGAACTAAAAGTTTCTTGGACTTCTCTTCATGAACTAAAAGGTTCAGGGACTTCTCTTCATAGAACTAAAAGGTTCAGGGACTTCTCTTCAGGAACTAAAAGCTTCAGGGACTTCTCTTTAAAGAACTAAAAGGTTCAGTAACTTTTCTTCAGGAACTGAAAGGTTCAGGGACTTCTCTTCCAAGAACTAAAAGGATTAGGGATGTCTCTTCCAAGAACTAAAAGGTTCAGGCACGTCTCTTCTAAGACCTATAAGGTTCAGGGACTTCTCTTCATAGAACTAAAAGGTTCAGGGACTTCTCTTCCAAGAACTAAAAGATTCAGGGACTTCTATTCTTAGACCTAAAAGGTTCAGGGACTTCTTTTCATAGACCTAAAAGGTTCATGGACTTCTCTACAGGAACTAAAAGGTTCAGGGATTTCTCTTCATAGAACCATAAGGTTCAGGGACTTCTCTTTAAAGAACTAAAAGTTTCTTGGACTTCTCTTCAGGAACTAAAAGGTTCAGGGACTTCTCTTCATAGAACTAAAAGATTCAGGGACTTCTCTTTAAAGAACTAAAATCTTCAGGGACTTCTCTTCATAGAACTAAAAGGTTCAGGGACTTCTCTTCATAGACCTAAAAGGTTCATGGACTTCTCCTCAGGAACTACAAGGTTCAGGGACTTCTCTTCTAAGAACTAAAAGGTTCAGGGACTTCTCTTCTCAGAACTAAAGGCTTCAGGGACTTCTCTTCATACAACTAAAAGGTTCAGGGACTTCTCTGTAAAGAACTAAAAGGTTCAGGGACTTCTCTTTATAGAACTAAAAGGTTCAGGGACTTCTCTTCATAGAACTAAAAGGTTCACGGACTGCTCTTCTTAGAACTAAAAGGTTGAGGGACTTCTCTTCTCAGAACTAAAAGGTTGAGGGACATCTCTTCATAGAACTAAAATGTTCATTGACGTCTTGTCATAGAACTAAAAGGTTCAGGGACTTCTCTTTATAGAACTAAAAGGTTCAGGGACTTCTCTTCTCAGAACTAAAGAGTTCAGGTACTTCTCTTCATAGAACTAAAAGTTTTACGGACTTCTCTTCTCCGAACTAAAAGGTTCAGGGACTTCTCTTCATAGAACTAAAAGTTTCAGGGACTTCTTTTCATAGACCTAAAAGGTTCATGGACTTCTCTACAGGAACTAAAAGGTTCAGGGATTTCTCTTCATAGAACCATAAGGTTCAGGGACTTCTTTTTAAACAACTAAAAGTTTCTTGGACTTCTCTTCATGAACTAAAAGGTTCAGGGACTTCTCTTCATAGAACTAAAAGGTTCAGGGACTTCTCTTCAGGAACTAAAAGCTTCAGGGACTTCTCTTTAAAGAACTAAAAGGTTCAGTAACTTTTCTTCAGGAACTGAAAGGTTCAGGGACTTCTCTTCCAAGAACTAAAAGGATTAGGGATGTCTCTTCCAAGAACTAAAAGGTTCAGGCACGTCTCTTCTAAGACCTATAAGGTTCAGGGACTTCTCTTCATAGAACTAAAAGGTTCAGGGACTTCTCTTCCAAGAACTAAAAGGTTCAGGGACTTCTCTTCATAGAACTAAAAGGTGCAGGGACTTCTCTTCATAGAACTAAAAGATTCAGGGACTTCTCTTCATAGAACTAAAATTTTCATGGACTTCTCTTTAAAGAACTAAAAGGTTCAGGGACTTCTCTGTAAAGAACTAAAAGGTTCAGGGACTTCTCTTTATAGAACTAAAAGGTTCAGGGACTTCTCTTCATAGAACTAAAAGGTTCACGGACGTCTCTTAAAAGAACTAAAAGGTTCAGGGACATCTCTTTATAGAACTAAAAGGTTCAGGGAATTCTCTTCTTAGAACTAAAAGGTTCAGGGACTTCTCTTTATAGAACTAAAAGGTTCAGGGACTTCTCTTCTCAGAACTAAAGGGTTCAGGGACTTCTCTTCATAGAATTAAAAGTTTCACTGACTTCTCGTCTCCGAACTAAAAGGTTCAGGGACTTCTCTTCAGGAACTAAAAGGTTCAGGGACTTGACGTTAAAGAACTAAAAGGTTCAGGGACCTCTCTTTATAGAACTAAAAGGTTCAGGGACTTCTCTTCATAGAACTAAAAGGTTCACAGACTTCTCTTCTCCGAACTAATAGGTTGAGGGACATCTCTTCATAGATTTAAAAGGTTCAGGGACGTCTCTTAAATGAACTAAAAGGTTCAGGGACTTCTATTCTAAGAATTAAAAGTTTCAGGGACTTCTCTTCAAAGAACTAAAAGGTTCAGGGACTTCTCTTCTCAGAACTAAAGGGTTCAGGGACTTCTCTTCATGGAACTAAAAGGTTCAGGGACTTCTCTTTATAGAACTAAAAGGTTCAAGGACTTCTCTTCATAGAACTACAAGGTTCACGGACTGCTCTTCTTAGAACTAAAAGGTTGAGGGACTTCTCTTCTCAGAACTAAAAGGTTGAGGGACATCTCTTCATAGAACTAAAATGTTCATTGACGTCTTTTCATAGAACTAAAAGGTTTAGGGACGTCTCTTAAAAGAACTTAAAGGTTCAGGGACTTCTCTTTTCAGAATTAAAAGTTTCAGGGACTTCTCTTCATAGAACTAAAAAGTTTGGGGACTTCTCTTCATAGAACTAAAAGGTTCAGGGACTTCTTTTCATTGACCTAAAAGGTTCATGGACTTCTCTTTAAAGAACTAAAACGTTCAGGGACTTCTATTCAGGAACTAAAAGGTTCAGGGACTTCTATTCATAGAACTAAAAGGTTCAGGGACTTCTCTGTAAAGAACTAAAAGGTTCAGGGACTTCTCATTATAGAACTAAAAGGTTCAGGGACTTCTCTTCATAGAACTAAAAGGTGCAGGGACTTCTTTTCATAGACCTAAAAGGTTCATGGACTTCTCTTTAAAGAACTAAAAGGTTCAGGGACTTCTCTGTAAAGAACTAAAAGGTTCAGGGACTTCTCTTTATAGAACTAAAAGGTTCAGGGACTTCTCTTCATAGAACTAAAAAGTTCAGGGACTACTCTTCAAAGAACTAAAAGGTTCAGGGACTTCTCTTCAAAGAACTAAAAGGTTCAGAGACTTCTCTTTAGGAACTAATTGTTTCAGGGACGTCTCTTAAAAGAACTAAAAGGTTCAGGGACTTCTCTTTATAGAACTAAAAGGTTCAGGGACTTCTCTTCTCAGAACTAAAGAGTTCAGGTACTTCTCTTCATAGAACTAAAAGTTTTACGGACTTCTCTTCTCCGAACTAAAAGCTTCAGGGACTTCTCTTTAAAGAACTAAAAGGTTCAGTAACTTTTCTTCAGGAACTGAAATGTTCAGGGACTTCTCTTCCAAGAACTAAAAGGATTAGGGATGTCTCTTCCAAGAACTAAAAGGTTCAGGCACGTCTCTTCTAAGACCTATAAGGTTCAGGGACTTCTCTTCATAGAACTAAAAGGTTCAGGGACTTCTCTTCCAAGAACTAAAAGATTCAGGGACTTCTCTTCTTAGACCTAAAAGGTTCAGGGACTTCTTTTCATAGACCTAAAAGGTTCATGGACTTCTCTACAGGAACTAAAAGGTTCAGGGATTTCTCTTCATAGAACCATAAGGTTCAGGGACTTCTCTTTAAAGAACTAAAAGTTTCTTGGACTTCACTTCAGGAACTAAAAGGTTCAGGGACTTCTCTTCATAGAACTAAAAGGTGCAGGGACTTCTCTTCATAGAACTAAAAGATTCAGGGACTTCTCTTTAAAGAACTAAAATCTTCAGGGACTTCTCTTCATAGAACTAAAAGGTTCAGGGACTTCTCTTCATAGACCTAAAAGGTTCATGGACTTCTCCTCAGGAACTACAAGGTTCAGGGACTTCTCTTCAGGAACTAAAAGGTTCATGGACTTCTCCTCAGGAACTACAAGGTTCAGGGACTTCTCTTCAGGAACTAAAAGGTTCAGGGACTTGACGTTAAAGAACTAAAAGGTTCAGGGACCTCTCTTCATAGAACTAAAAGGTTCACAGACTTCTCTTCTCCGAACTAAAAGGTTGAGGGACTTCTCTTCTTAGAACTAAAAGGTTGAGGGACATCTCTTCATAGATTTAAAAGGTTCAGGGACGTCTCTTAAATGAACTAAAAGGTTCAGGGACTTCTATTCTAAGAATTAAAAATTTCAGGGACTTCTCTTCAAAGAACTAAAAGGTTCAGGGACTTCTCTTCTCAGAACTAAAGGGTTCAGGGACTTCTCTTCATAGAACTAAAAGGTTCAGGGACTTCTCTGTAAAGAACTAAAAGGTTCAGGGACTTCTCTTTATAGAACTAAAAGGTTCAGGGACTTCTCTTCATAGAACTAAAAGGTTCACGGACTGCTCTTCTTAGAACTAAAAGGTTGAGGGACTTCTCTTCTCCGAACTAAAAGGTTCAGGGACTTCTCTTCATAGAACTACAAGGTTCAGGGACTTCTTTTCATAGACCTAAAAGGTTCATGGACTTCTCTACAGGAACTAAAAGGTTCAGGGATTTCTCTTCATAGAACCATAAGGTTCAGGGACTTCTCTTTAAAGAACTAAAAGTTTCTTGGACTTCTCTTCAGGAACTAAAAGGTTCAGGGACTTCTCTTCATAGAACTAAAAGGTGCAGGGACTTCTCTTCATAGAACTAAAAGATTCAGGGACTTCTCTTTAAAGAACTAAAATCTTCAGGGACTTCTCTTCATAGAACTAAAATGTTCAGGGACTTCTCTTCATAGACCTAAAAGGTTCATGGACTTCTCCTCAGGAACTACAAGGTTCAGGGACTTCTCTTCAGGAACTAAAAGGTTCAGGGACTTGACGTTAAAGAACTAAAAGGTTCAGGGACCTCTCTTCATAGAACTAAAAGGTTCACAGACTTCTCTTCTCCGAACTAAAAGGTTGAGGGACTTCTCTTCTTAGAACTAAAAGGTTGAGGGACATCTCTTCATAGATTTAAAAGGTTCAGGGACGTCTCTTAAATGAACTAAAAGGTTCAGGGACTTCTATTCTAAGAATTAAAAGTTTCAGGGACTTCTCTTCAAAGAACTAAAAGGTTCAGGGACTTCTCTTCTCAGAACTAAAGGGTTCAGGGACTTCTCTTCATAGAACTAAAAGGTTCAGGGACTTCTCTGTAAAGAACTAAAAGGTTCAGGGACTTCTCTTTATAGAACTAAAAGGTTCAGGGACTTCTCTTCATAGAACTAAAAGGTTCACGGACTGCTCTTCTTAGAACTAAAAGGTTGAGGGACTTCTCTTCTCCGAACTAAAAGGTTCAGGGACTTCTCTTCATAGAACTAAAAGTTTCAGGGACTTCTTTTCATAGACCTAAAAGGTTCATGGACTACTCTTCATGAACTAAAAGGTTCAGGGACTTCTCTTCATAGAACTAAAAGGTTCAGGGACTTCTCTTCAGGAACTAAAAGCTTCAGGGACTTCTCTTTAAAGAACTAAAAGGTTCAGTAACTTTTCTTCAGGAATTGAAAGGTTCAGGGACTTCTCTTCCAAGAACTAAAAGGATTAGGGATGTCTCTTCCAAGAACTAAAAGGTTCAGGCACGTCTCTTCTAAGACCTATAAGGTTCAGGGACTTCTCTTCATAGAACTAAAAGGTTCAGGGACTTCTCTTCCAAGAACTAAAAGATTCAGGGACTTCTTTTCATAGACCTAAAAGGTTCATGGACTTCTCTACAGGAACTAAAAGGTTCAGGGATTTCTCTTCATAGAACCATAAGGTTCAGGGACTTCTCTTTAAAGAACTAAAAGTTTCTTGGACTTCTCTTCAGGAACTAAAAGGTTCAGGGACTTCTCTTCATAGAACTAAAAGGTGCAGGGACTTCTCTTCATAGAACTAAAAGATTCGGGGACTTCTCTTTAAAGAACTAAAATCTTCAGGGACTTCTCTTCATAGAACTAAAAGGTTCAGGGACTTCTCTTCATACACCTAAAAGGTTCATGGACTTCTCCTCAGGAACTACAAGGTTCAGGGACTTCTCTTCAGGAACTAAAAGGTTCAGGGACTTGACGTTAAAGAAGTAAAAGGTTCAGGGACCTCTCTTTATAGAACTAAAAGGTTCAGGGACTTCTCTTCATAGAACTAAAAGGTTCACGGACTGCTCTTCTTAGAACTAAAAGGTTGAGGGACTTCTCTTCTCAGAACTAAAAGGTTGAGGGACATCTCTTCAGAGAACTAAAATGTTCATTGACGTCTTTTCATAGAACTAAAAGGTTTAGGGACGTCTCTTAAAAGAACTAAAAGGTTCAGGGACTTCTCTTTAAAGAAATAAAAGGTTCAGGGACTTCTCTTCATAGAACTAAAAGGTTCACGGACTGCTCTTCTTAGAACTAAAAGGTTGAGGGACTTCTCTTCTCAGAACTAAAAGGTTGAGGGACATCTCTTCATAGAACTAAAATGTTCATTGACGTCTTTTCATAGAACTAAAAGGTTCAGGGACTTCTCTGTAAAGAACTAAAAGGTTCAGGGACTTCTCTTTATAGAACTAAAAGGTTCAGGGACTTCTCTTCATAGAACTAAAAAGTTCAGGGACTACTCTTCAAAGAACTGAAAGGTTCAGGGACTTCTCTTCATAGAACTAAAATGTTCAGGGACTTCTCTTCATAGACCTAAAAGGTTCATGGACTTCTCCTCAGGAACTACAAGGTTCAGGGACTTCTCTTCAAGAGCAAAAAGGTTCAGGGACTTCTCTTCCAAGAACTAAAAGGATCAGGGACGTCTCTTCCAAGAACTAAAAGGTTCAGGGACTTCTCTTTATAGAACTAAAAGGTTCAGGGACTTCTCTTCTCAGAACTAAAGAGTTCAGGTACTTCTCTTCATAGAACTAAAAGTTTTACGGACTTCTCTTCTCCGAACTAAAAGGTTCAGGGACTTCTCTTCAGGAACTAAAAGCTTCAGGGACTTCTCTTTAAAGAACTAAAAGGTTCAGTAACTTTTCTTCAGGAACTGAAAGGTTCAGGGACTTCTCTTCCAAGAACTAAAAGGATTAGGGATGTCTCTTCCAAGAACTAAAAGGTTCAGGCACGTCTCTTCTAAGACCTATAAGGTTCAGGGACTTCTCTTCATAGAACTAAAAGGTTCAGGGACTTCTCTTCCAAGAACTAAAAGATTCAGGGACTTCTCTTCTTAGACCTAAAAGGTTCAGGGACTTCTTTTCATAGACCTAAAAGGTTCATGGACTTCTCTACAGGAACTAAAAGGTTCAGGGATTTCTCTTCATAGAACCATAAGGTTCAGGGACTTCTCTTTAAAGAACTAAAAGTTTCTTGGACTTCACTTCAGGAACTAAAAGGTTCAGGGACTTCTCTTCATAGAACTAAAAGGTGCAGGGACTTCTCTTCATAGAACTAAAAGATTCAGTGACTTCTCTTTAAAGAACTAAAATCTTCAGGGACTTCTCTTCATAGAACTAAAAGGTTCAGGGACTTCTCTTCATAGACCTAAAAGGTTCATGGACTTCTCCTCAGGAACTACAAGGTTCAGGGACTTCTCTTCAGGAACTAAAAGGTTCATGGACTTCTCCTCAGGAACTACAAGGTTCAGGGACTTCTCTTCAGGAACTAAAAGGTTCAGGGACTTGACGTTAAAGAACTAAAAGGTTCAGGGACCTCTCTTCATAGAACTAAAAGGTTCACAGACTTCTCTTCTCCGAACTAAAAGGTTGAGGGACTTCTCTTCTTAGAACTAAAAGGTTGAGGGACATCTCTTCATAGATTTAAAAGGTTCAGGGACGTCTCTTAAATGAACTAAAAGGTTCAGGGACTTCTATTCTAAGAATTAAAAGTTTCAGGGACTTCTCTTCAAAGAACTAAAAGGTTCAGGGACTTCTCTTCTCAGAACTAAAGGGTTCAGGGACTTCTCTTCATAGAACTAAAAGGTTCAGGGACTTCTCTGTAAAGAACTAAAAGGTTCAGGGACTTCTCTTTATAGAACTAAAAGGTTCAGGGACTTCTCTTCATAGAACTAAAAGGTTCACGGACTGCTCTTCTTAGAACTAAAAGGTTGAGGGACTTCTCTTCTCCGAACTAAAAGGTTCAGGGACTTCTCTTCATAGAACTACAAGGTTCAGAGACTTCTTTTCATAGACCTAAAAGGTTCATGGACTTCTCTACAGGAACTAAAAGGTTCAGGGATTTCTCTTCATAGAACCATAAGGTTCAGGGACTTCTCTTTAAAGAACTAAAAGTTTCTTGGACTTTTCTTCAGGAACTAAAAGGTTCAGGGACTTCTCTTCATAGAACTAAAAGGTGCAGGGACTTCTCTTCATAGAACTAAAAGATTCAGGGACTTCTCTTTAAAGAACTAAAATCTTCAGGGACTTCTCTTCATAGAACTAAAATGTTCAGGGACTTCTCTTCATAGACCTAAAAGGTTCATGGACTTCTCCTCAGGAACTACAAGGTTCAGGGACTTCTCTTCAGGAACTAAAAGGTTCAGGGACTTGACGTTAAAGAACTAAAAGGTTCAGGGACCTCTCTTCATAGAACTAAAAGGTTCACAGACTTCTCTTCTCCGAACTAAAAGGTTGAGGGACTTCTCTTCTTAGAACTAAAAGGTTGAGGGACATCTCTTCATAGATTTAAAAGGTTCAGGGACGTCTCTTAAATGAACTAAAAGGTTCAGGGAGTTCTATTCTAAGAATTAAATGTTTCAGGGACTTCTCTTCATAGAACTAAAAGGTTCAGGGACTTCTCTTCATAGAACTAAAAGGTTCACGGACTGCTCTTCTTAGAACTAAAAGGTTGAGGGACTTCTCTTCTCCGAACTAAAAGGTTCAGGGACTTCTCTTCATAGAACTAAAAGTTTCAGGGACTTCTTTTCATAGACCTAAAAGGTTCATGGACTTCTCTTCATGAACTAAAAGGTTCAGGGACTTCTCTTCATAGAACTAAAAGGTTCAGGGACTTCTCTTCAGGAACTAAAAGCTTCAGGGACTTCTCTTTAAAGAACTAAAAGGTTCAGTAACTTTTCTTCAGGAATTGAAAGGTTCAGGGACTTCTCTTCCAAGAACTAAAAGGATTAGGGATGTCTCTTCCAAGAACTAAAAGGTTCAGGCACGTCTCTTCTAAGACCTATAAGGTTCAGGGACTTCTCTTCATAGAACTAAAAGGTTCAGGGACTTCTCTTCCAAGAACTAAAAGATTCAGGGACTTCTTTTCATAGACCTAAAAGGTTCATGGACTTCTCTACAGGAACTAAAAGGTTCAGGGATTTCTCTTCATAGAACCATAAGGTTCAGGGACTTCTCTTTAAAGAACTAAAAGTTTCTTGGACTTCTCTTCAGGAACTAAAAGGTTCAGGGACTTCTCTTCATAGAACTAAAAGGTGCAGGGACTTCTCTTCATAGAACTAAAAGATTCAGGGACTTCTCTTTAAAGAACTAAAATCTTCAGGGACTTCTCTTCATAGAACTAAAAGGTTCAGGGACTTCTCTTCATACACCTAAAAGGTTCATGGACTTCTCCTCAGGAACTACAAGGTTCAGGGACTTCTCTTCAGGAACTAAAAGGTTCAGGGACTTGACGTTAAAGAAGTAAAAGGTTCAGGGACCTCTCTTTATAGAACTAAAAGGTTCAGGGACTTCTCTTCATAGAACTAAAAGGTTCACGGACTGCTCTTCTTAGAACTAAAAGGTTGAGGGACTTCTCTTCTCAGAACTAAAAGGTTGAGGGACATCTCTTCAGAGAACTAAAATGTTCATTGACGTCTTTTCATAGAACTAAAAGGTTTAGGGACGTCTCTTAAAAGAACTAAAAGGTTCAGGGACTTCTCTTTATAGAACTAAAAGGTTCAGGGACTTCTCTTCATAGAACTAAAAGGTTCACGGACTGCTCTTCTTAGAACTAAAAGGTTGAGGGACTTCTCTTCTCAGAACTAAAAGGTTGAGGGACATCTCTTCATAGAACTAAAATGTTCATTGACGTCTTTTCATAGAACTAAAAGGTTTAGGGACGTCTCTTAAAAGAACTAAAAGGTTCAGGGACTTCTCTTTTCAGAATTAAAAGTTTCAGGGACTTCTCTTCATAGAACTAAAAAGTTTGGGGACATCTCTTCAAAGAACTAAAAGGTTCAGGGACTTCTCTTCATAGAACTAAAAGGTTCAGGGACTTCTTTTCATAGACCTAAAAGGTTCATGGACTTCTCTTTAAAGAACTAAAACGTTCAGGGACTTCTATTCAGGAACTAAACGGTTCAGGGACTTCTCTTTATAGAACTAAAAGGTTCAGGGACTTCTCTTCTCAGAACTAAAGGGTTCAGGGACTTCTCTTCATAGAACTAAAATGTTCAGGGATTTCTCTGTAAAGAACTAAAAGGTTCAGGGACTTCTCATTATAGAACTAAAAGGTTCAGGGACTTCTATTCATAGAACTAAAAGGTTCAGGGACTTCTCTTCATAGAACTAAAAGATTCAGGGACTTCTCTTCATAGAACTAAAAGGTTTAGGGACTTCTCTGTAAAGAACTAAAAGGTTCAGGGACTTCTCATTATAGAACTAAAAGGTTCAGGGACTTCTCTTCATAGAACTAAAAGGTGCAGGGACTTCTTTTCATAGACCTAAAAGGTTCATGGACTTCTCTTTAAAGAACTAAAAGGTTCAGGGACTTCTCTGTAAAGAACTAGAAGGTTCAGGGACTTCTCTTTATAGAACTAAAAGGTTCAGGGACTTCTCTTCATAGAACTAAAAAGTTCAGGGACTACTCTTCAAAGAACTAAAAGGTTCAGGGACTTCTCTTCAAAGAACTAAAAGGTTCAGAGACTTCTCTTTAGGAACTAATTGTTTCAGGGACGTCTCTTAAAAGAACTAAAAGGTTCAGGGACTTCTCTTCAAGAGCAAAAAGGTTCAGGGACTTCTCTTCCAAGAACTAAAAGGATCAGGGACGTCTCTTCCAAGAACTAAAAGGTTCAGGGACTTCTCTTTATAGAACTAAAAGGTTCAAGGACTTCTCTTCTCAGAACTAAAGAGTTCAGGGACTTCTCTTCATAGAACTAAAAGTTTTACGGACTTCTCTTCTCCGAACTAAAAGGTTCAGGGACTTCTCTTCATAGAACTAAAAGTTTCAGGGACTTCTTTTCATAGACCTAAAAGGTTCATGGACTTCTCTACAGGAACTAAAATGTTCAGGGATTTCTCTTCATAGAACCATAAGGTTCAGGGACTTCTCTTTAAAGAACTAAAAGTTTCTTGGACTTCTCTTCATGAACTAAAAGGTTCAGGGACTTCTCTTCATAGAACTAAAAGGTTCAGGGACTTCTCTTCAGGAACTAAAAGTTTCAGGGACTTCTTTTCATAGACCTAAAAGGTTCATGGACTTCTCTACAGGAACTAAAAGGTTCAGGGATTTCTCTTCATAGAACCATAAGGTTCAGGGACTTCTCTTTAAAGAACTAAAAGTTTCTTGGACTTCTCTTCATGAACTAAAAGGTTCAGGGACTTCTCTTCATAGAACTAAAAGGTTCAGGGACTTCTCTTCAGGAACTAAAAGCTTCAGGGACTTCTCTTTAAAGAACTAAAAGGTTCAGTAACTTTTCTTCAGGAACTGAAAGGTTCAGGGACTTCTCTTCCAAGAACTAAAAGGATTAGGGATGTCTCTTCCAAGAACTAAAAGGTTCAGGCACGTCTCTTCTAAGACCTATAAGGTTCAGGGACTTCTCTTCATAGAACTAAAAGGTTCAGGGACTTCTCTTCCAAGAACTAAAAGATTCAGGGACTTCTATTCTTAGACCTAAAAGGTTCAGGGACTTCTTTTCATAGACCTAAAAGGTTCATGGACTTCTCTACAGGAACTAAAAGGTTCAGGGATTTCTCTTCATAGAACCATAAGGTTCAGGGACTTCTCTTTAAAGAACTAAAAGTTTCTTGGACTTCTCTTCAGGAACTAAAAGGTTCAGGGACTTCTCTTCATAGAACTAAAAGGTGCAGGGACTTCTCTTCATAGAACTAAAAGATTCAGGGACTTCTCTTTAAAGAACTAAAATCTTCAGGGACTTCTCTTCATAGAACTAAAAGGTTCAGGGACTTCTCTTCATAGACCTAAAAGGTTCATGGACTTCTCCTCAGGAACTACAAGGTTCAGGGACTTCTCTTCAGGAACTAAAAGGTTCAGGGACTTGACGTTAAAGAAGTAAAAGGTTCAGGGACCTCTCTTTATAGAACTAAAAGGTTCAGGGACTTCTCTTCAGGAACTAAAAGCTTCAGGGACTTCTCTTTAAAGAACTAAAAGGTTCAGTAACTTTTCTTCAGGAACTGAAAGGTTCAGGGACTTCTCTTCCAAGAACTAAAAGGATTAGGGATGTCTCTTCCAAGAACTAAAAGGTTCAGGCACGTCTCTTCTAAGACCTATAAGGTTCAGGGACTTCTCTTCATAGAACTAAAAGGTTCAGGGACTTCTCTTCCAAGAACTAAAAGATTCAGGGACTTCTATTCTTAGACCTAAAAGGTTCAGGGACTTCTTTTCATAGACCTAAAAGGTTCATGGACTTCTCTACAGGAACTAAAAGGTTCAGGGATTTCTCTTCATAGAACCATAAGGTTCAGGGACTTCTCTTTAAAGAACTAAAAGTTTCTTGGACTTCTCTTCCAAGAACTAAAAGGATCAGGGACGTCTCTTCCAAGAACTAAAAGGTTCAGGGACTTCTCTTTATAGAACTAAAAGGTTCAGGGACTTCTCTTCATAGAACTAAAAGTTTTACGGACTTCTCTTCTCCGAACTAAAAGGTTCAGGGACTTCTCTTCATAGAACTAAAAGTTTCAGGGACTTCTTTTCATAGACCTAAAAGGTTCATGGACTTCTCTACAGGAACTAAAAGGCTCAGGGATTTCTCTTCATAGAACCATAAGGTTCAGGGACTTCTCTTTAAAGAACTAAAAGTTTCTTGGACTTCTCTTCATGAACTAAAAGGTTCAGGGACTTCTCTTCATAGAACTAAAAGATTCAGGGACTTCTCTTCAGGAACTAAAAGTTTCAGGGACTTCTTTTCATAGACCTAAAAGGTTCATGGACTTCTCTACAGGAACTAAAAGGTTCAGGGATTTCTCTTCATAGAACCATAAGGTTCAGGGACTTCTCTTTAAAGAACTAAAAGTTTCTTGGACTTCTCTTCATGAACTAAAAGGTTCAGGGACTTCTCTTCATAGAACTAAAAGGTTCAGGGACTTCTCTTCAGGAACTAAAAGCTTCAGGGACTTCTCTTTAAAGAACTAAAAGGTTCAGTAACTTTTCTTCAGGAACTGAAAGGTTCAGGGACTTCTCTTCCAAGAACTAAAAGGATTAGGGATGTCTCTTCCAAGAACTAAAAGGTTCAGGCACGTCTCTTCTAAGACCTATAAGGTTCAGGGACTTCTCTTCATAGAACTAAAAGGTTCAGGGACTTCTCTTCCAAGAACTAAAAGATTCAGGGACTTCTATTCTTAGACCTAAAAGGTTCAGGGACTTCTTTTCATAGACCTAAAAGGTTCATGGACTTCTCTACAGGAACTAAAAGGTTCAGGGATTTCTCTTCATAGAACCATAAGGTTCAGGGACTTCTCTTTAAAGAACTAAAAGTATCTTGGACTTCTCTTCAGGAACTAAAAGGTTCAGGGACTTCTCTTCATAGAACTAAAAGGTGCAGGGACTTCTATTCATAGAACTAAAAGATTCAGGGACTTCTCTTTAAAGAACTAAAATCTTCAGGGACTTCTCTTCATAGAACTAAAAGGTTCAGGGACTTCTCTTCATAGACCTAAAAGGTTCATGGACTTCTCCTCAGGAACTACAAGGTTCAGGGACTTCTCTTCAGGAACTAAAAGGTTCAGGGACTTGACGTTAAAGAAGTAAAAGGTTCAGGGACCTCTCTTTATAGAACTAAAAGGTTCAGGGACTTCTCTTCAGGAACTAAAAGCTTCAGGGACTTCTCTTTAAAGAACTAAAAGGTTCAGTAACTTTTCTTCTGGAACTGAAAGGTTCAGGGACTTCTCTTCATAGAACTAAAAGTTTAAGGGACTTCTTTTCATAGACCTAAAAGGTTCATGGACTTCTCTACAGGAACTAAAAGGTTCAGGGATTTCTCTTCATAGAACCATAAGGTTCAGGGACTTCTCTTTAAAGAACTAAAAGTTTCTTGGACTTCTCTTCATGAACTAAAAGGTTCAGGGACTTCTCTTCATAGAACTAAAAGGTTCAGGGACTTCTCTTCAGGAACTAAAAGCTTCAGGGACTTCTCTTTAAAGAACTAAAAGGTTCAGTAACTTTTCTTCAGGAACTGAAAGGTTCAGGGACTTCTCTTCCAAGAACTAAAAGGATTAGGGATGTCTCTTCCAAGAACTAAAAGGTTCAGGCACGTCTCTTCTAAGACCTATAAGGTTCAGGGACTTCTCTTCATAGAACTAAAAGGTTCAGGGACTTCTCTTCCAAGAACTAAAAGATTCAGGGACTTCTCTTCTTAGACCTAAAAGGTTCAGGGACTTCTTTTCATAGACCTAAAAGGTTCATGGACTTCTCTACAGGAACTAAAAGGTTCAGGGATTTCTCTTCATAGAACCATAAGGTTCAGGGACTTCTCTTTAAAGAACTAAAAGTTTCTTGGACTTCTCTTCAGGAACTAAAAGGTTCAGGGACTTCTCTTCTTAGAACTAAAAGGTGCAGGGACTTCTCTTCATAGAACTAAAAGATTCAGGGACTTCTCTTCATAGACCTAAAAGGTTCATGGACTTCTCCTCAGGAACTACAAGGTTCAGGGACTTCTCTTCAGGAACTAAAAGGTTCAGGGACTTGACGTTAAAGAAGTAAAAGGTTCAGGGACCTCTCTTTATAGAACTAAAAGGTTCAGGGACTTCTCATCAGGAACTAAAAGCTTCAGGGACTTCTCTTTAAAGAACTAAAAGGTTCAGTAACTTTTCTTCAGGAACTGAAAGGTTCAGGGACTTCTCTTCCAAGAACTAAAAGGATTAGGGATGTCTCTTCCAAGAACTAAAAGGTTCAGGCACGTCTCTTCTAAGACCTATAAGGTTCAGGGACTTCTCTTCATAGAACTAAAAGGTTCAGGGACTTCTCTTCCAAGAACTAAAAGATTCAGGGACTTCTATTCTTAGACCTAAAAGGTTCAGGGACTTCTTTTCATAGACCTAAAAGGTTCATGGACTTCTCTACAGGAACTAAAAGGTTCAGGGATTTCTCTTCATAGAACCATAAGGTTCAGGGACTTCTCTTTAAAGAACTAAAAGTTTCTTGGACTTCTCTTCAGGAACTAAAAGGTTCAGGGACTTCTCTTCATAGAACTAAAAGGTGCAGGGACTTCTCTTCATAGAACTAAAAGATTCAGGGACTTCTCTTTAAAGAACTAAAATCTTCAGGGACTTCTCTTCATAGAACTAAAAGGTTCAGGGACTTCTCTTCATAGACCTAAAAGGTTCATGGACTTCTCCTCAGGAACTACAAGGTTCAGGGACTTCTCTTCAGGAACTAAAAGGTTCAGGGACTTGACGTTAAAGAAGTAAAAGGTTCAGGGACCTCTCTTTATAGAACTGAAAGGTTCAGGGACTTCTCTTCAGGAACTAAAAGCTTCAGGGACTTCTCTTTAAAGAACTAAAAGGTTCAGTAACTTTTCTTCAGGAACTGAAAGGTTCAGGGACTTCTCTTCCAAGAACTAAAAGGATTAGGGATGTCTCTTCCAAGAACTAAAAGGTTCAGGCACGTCTCTTCTAAGACCTATAAGGTTCAGGGACTTCTCTTCATAGAACTAAAAGTTTCAGGGACTTCTTTTCATAGACCTAAAAGGTTCATGGACTTCTCTACAGGAACTAAAAGGTTCAGGGATTTCTCTTCATAGAACCATAAGGTTCAGGGACTTCTCTTTAAAGAACTAAAAGTTTCTTGGACTTCTCTTCATGAACTAAAAGGTTCAGGGACTTCTCTTCATAGAACTAAAAGGTTCAGGGACTTCTCTTCAGGAACTAAAAGCTTCAGGGACTTCTCTTTAAAGAACTAAAAGGTTCAGTAACTTTTCTTCAGGAACTGAAAGGTTCAGGGACTTCTCTTCCAAGAACTAAAAGGATTAGGGATGTCTCTTCCAAGAACTAAAAGGTTCAGGCACGTCTCTTCTAAGACCTATAAGGTTCAGGGACTTCTCTTCATAGAACTAAAAGGTTCAGGGACTTCTCTTCCAAGAACTAAAAGATTCAGGGACTTCTATTCTTAGACCTAAAAGGTTCAGGGACTTCTTTTCATAGACCTAAAAGGTTCATGGACTTCTCTACAGGAACTAAAAGGTTCAGGGATTTCTCTTCATAGAACCATAAGGTTCAGGGACTTCTCTTTAAAGAACTAAAAGTTTCTTGGACTTCTCTTCAGGAACTAAAAGGTTCAGGGACTTCTCTTCATAGAACTAAAAGGTGCAGGGACTTCTCTTCATAGAACTAAAAGATTCAGGGACTTCTCTTTAAAGAACTAAAATCTTCAGGGACTTCTCTTCATAGAACTAAAAGGTTCAGGGACTTCTCTTCATAGACCTAAAAGGTTCATGGACTTCTCCTCAGGAACTACAAGGTTCAGGGACTTCTCTTCAGGAACTAAAAGGTTCAGGGACTTGACGTTAAAGAAGTAAAAGGTTCAGGGACCTCTCTTTATAGAACTAAAAGGTTCAGGGACTTCTCTTCAGGAACTAAAAGCTTCAGGGACTTCTCTTTAAAGAACTAAAAGGTTCAGTAACTTTTCTTCAGGAACTGAAAGGTTCAGGGACTTCTCTTCCAAGAACTAAAAGGATTAGGGATGTCTCTTCCAAGAACTAAAAGGTTCAGGCACGTCTCTTCTAAGACCTATAAGGTTCAGGGACTTCTCTTCATAGAACTAAAAGGTTCAGGGACTTCTCTTCCAAGAACTAAAAGATTCAGGGACTTCTATTCTTAGACCTAAAAGGTTCAGGGACTTCTTTTCATAGACCTAAAAGGTTCATGGACTTCTCTACAGGAACTAAAAGGTTCAGGGATTTCTCTTCATAGAACCATAAGGTTCAGGGACTTCTCTTTAAAGAACTAAAAGTTTCTTGGACTTCTCTTCAGGAACTAAAAGGTTCAGGGACTTCTCTTCATAGAACTAAAAGGTGCAGGGACTTGACGTTAAAGAAGTAAAAGGTTCAGGGACCTCTCTTTATAGAACTGAAAGGTTCAGGGACTTCTCTTCAGGAACTAAAAGCTTCAGGGACTTCTCTTTAAAGAACTAAAAGGTTCAGTAACTTTTCTTCAGGAACTGAAAGGTTCAGGGACTTCTCTTCCAAGAACTAAAAGGATTAGGGATGTCTCTTCCAAGAACTAAAAGGTTCAGGCACGTCTCTTCTAAGACCTATAAGGTTCAGGGACTTCTCTTCATAGAACTAAAAGTTTCAGGGACTTCTTTTCATAGACCTAAAAGGTTCATGGACTTCTCTACAGGAACTAAAAGGTTCAGGGATTTCTCTTCATAGAACCATAAGGTTCAGGGACTTCTCTTTAAAGAACTAAAAGTTTCTTGGACTTCTCTTCATGAACTAAAAGGTTCAGGGACTTCTCTTCATAGAACTAAAAGGTTCAGGGACTTCTCTTCAGGAACTAAAAGCTTCAGGGACTTCTCTTTAAAGAACTAAAAGGTTCAGTAACTTTTCTTCAGGAACTGAAAGGTTCAGGGACTTCTCTTCCAAGAACTAAAAGGATTAGGGATGTCTCTTCCAAGAACTAAAAGGTTCAGGCACGTCTCTTCTAAGACCTATAAGGTTCAGGGACTTCTCTTCATAGAACTAAAAGGTTCAGGGACTTCTCTTCCAAGAACTAAAAGATTCAGGGACTTCTATTCTTAGACCTAAAAGGTTCAGGGACTTCTTTTCATAGACCTAAAAGGTTCATGGACTTCTCTACAGGAACTAAAAGGTTCAGGGATTTCTCTTCATAGAACCATAAGGTTCAGGGACTTCTCTTTAAAGAACTAAAAGTTTCTTGGACTTCTCTTCAGGAACTAAAAGGTTCAGGGACTTCTCTTCATAGAACTAAAAGGTGCAGGGACTTCTCTTCATAGAACTAAAAGATTCAGGGACTTCTCTTTAAAGAACTAAAATCTTCAGGGACTTCTCTTCATAGAACTAAAAGGTTCAGGGACTTCTCTTCATAGACCTAAAAGGTTCATGGACTTCTCCTCAGGAACTACAAGGTTCAGGGACTTCTCTTCAGGAACTAAAAGGTTCAGGGACTTGACGTTAAAGAAGTAAAAGGTTCAGGGACCTCTCTTTATAGAACTAAAAGGTTCAGGGACTTCTCTTCATAGAACTAAAAGGTTCACAGACTTCTCTTCTCCGAACTAAAAGGTTGAGGGACTTCTCTTCTTAGAACTAAAAGGTTGAGGGACATCTCTTCATAGATTTAAAAGGTTCAGGGACGTCTCTTCATGAACTAAAAGGTTCAGGGACTTCTCTTCAGGAACTAAAAGCTTCAGGGACTTCTCTTTAAAGAACTAAAAGGTTCAGTAACTTTTCTTCAGGAACTGAAAGGTTCAGGGACTTCTCTTCCAAGAACTAAAAGGATTAGGGATGTCTCTTCCAAGAACTAAAAGGTTCAGGCACGTCTCTTCTAAGACCTATAAGGTTCAGGGACTTCTCTTTAAAGAACTAAAAGGTTCAGTAACTTTTCTTCTGGAACTGAAAGGTTCAGGGACTTCTCTTCATAGAACTAAAAGTTTAAGGGACTTCTTTTCATAGACCTAAAAGGTTCATGGACTTCTCTACAGGAACTAAAAGGTTCAGGGATTTCTCTTCATAGAACCATAAGGTTCAGGGACTTCTCTTTAAAGAACTAAAAGTTTCTTGGACTTCTCTTCATGAACTAAAAGGTTCAGGGACTTCTCTTCATAGAACTAAAAGGTTCAGGGACTTCTCTTCAGGAACTAAAAGCTTCAGGGACTTCTCTTTAAAGAACTAAAAGGTTCAGTAACTTTTCTTCAGGAACTGAAAGGTTCAGGGACTTCTCTTCCAAGAACTAAAAGGATTAGGGATGTCTCTTCCAAGAACTAAAAGGTTCAGGCACGTCTCTTCTAAGACCTATAAGGTTCAGGGACTTCTCTTCATAGAACTAAAAGGTTCAGGGACTTCTCTTCCAAGAACTAAAAGATTCAGGGACTTCTCTTCTTAGACCTAAAAGGTTCAGGGACTTCTTTTCATAGACCTAAAAGGTTCATGGACTTCTCTACAGGAACTAAAAGGTTCAGGGATTTCTCTTCATAGAACCATAAGGTTCAGGGACTTCTCTTTAAAGAACTAAAAGTTTCTTGGACTTCTCTTCAGGAACTAAAAGGTTCAGGGACTTCTCTTCTTAGAACTAAAAGGTGCAGGGACTTCTCTTCATAGAACTAAAAGATTCAGGGACTTCTCTTCATAGACCTAAAAGGTTCATGGACTTCTCCTCAGGAACTACAAGGTTCAGGGACTTCTCTTCAGGAACTAAAAGGTTCAGGGACTTGACGTTAAAGAAGTAAAAGGTTCAGGGACCTCTCTTTATAGAACTAAAAGGTTCAGGGACTTCTCATCAGGAACTAAAAGCTTCAGGGACTTCTCTTTAAAGAACTAAAAGGTTCAGTAACTTTTCTTCAGGAACTGAAAGGTTCAGGGACTTCTCTTCCAAGAACTAAAAGGATTAGGGATGTCTCTTCCAAGAACTAAAAGGTTCAGGCACGTCTCTTCTAAGACCTATAAGGTTCAGGGACTTCTCTTCATAGAACTAAAAGGTTCAGGGACTTCTCTTCCAAGAACTAAAAGATTCAGGGACTTCTATTCTTAGACCTAAAAGGTTCAGGGACTTCTTTTCATAGACCTAAAAGGTTCATGGACTTCTCTACAGGAACTAAAAGGTTCAGGGATTTCTCTTCATAGAACCATAAGGTTCAGGGACTTCTCTTTAAAGAACTAAAAGTTTCTTGGACTTCTCTTCAGGAACTAAAAGGTTCAGGGACTTCTCTTCATAGAACTAAAAGGTGCAGGGACTTCTCTTCATAGAACTAAAAGATTCAGGGACTTCTCTTTAAAGAACTAAAATCTTCAGGGACTTCTCTTCATAGAACTAAAAGGTTCAGGGACTTCTCTTCATAGACCTAAAAGGTTCATGGACTTCTCCTCAGGAACTACAAGGTTCAGGGACTTCTCTTCAGGAACTAAAAGGTTCAGGGACTTGACGTTAAAGAAGTAAAAGGTTCAGGGACCTCTCTTTATAGAACTAAAAGGTTCAGGGACTTCTCTTCAGGAACTAAAAGCTTCAGGGACTTCTCTTTAAAGAACTAAAAGGTTCAGTAACTTTTCTTCAGGAACTGAAAGGTTCAGGGACTTCTCTTCCAAGAACTAAAAGGATTAGGGATGTCTCTTCCAAGAACTAAAAGGTTCAGGCACGTCTCTTCTAAGACCTATAAGGTTCAGGGACTTCTCTTCATAGAACTAAAAGGTTCAGGGACTTCTCTTCCAAGAACTAAAAGATTCAGGGACTTCTATTCTTAGACCTAAAAGGTTCAGGGACTTCTTTTCATAGACCTAAAAGGTTCATGGACTTCTCTACAGGAACTAAAAGGTTCAGGGATTTCTCTTCATAGAACCATAAGGTTCAGGGACTTCTCTTTAAAGAACTAAAAGTTTCTTGGACTTCTCTTCAGGAACTAAAAGGTTCAGGGACTTCTCTTCATAGAACTAAAAGGTGCAGGGACTTGACGTTAAAGAAGTAAAAGGTTCAGGGACCTCTCTTTATAGAACTGAAAGGTTCAGGGACTTCTCTTCAGGAACTAAAAGCTTCAGGGACTTCTCTTTAAAGAACTAAAAGGTTCAGTAACTTTTCTTCAGGAACTGAAAGGTTCAGGGACTTCTCTTCCAAGAACTAAAAGGATTAGGGATGTCTCTTCCAAGAACTAAAAGGTTCAGGCACGTCTCTTCTAAGACCTATAAGGTTCAGGGACTTCTCTTCATAGAACTAAAAGTTTCAGGGACTTCTTTTCATAGACCTAAAAGGTTCATGGACTTCTCTACAGGAACTAAAAGGTTCAGGGATTTCTCTTCATAGAACCATAAGGTTCAGGGACTTCTCTTTAAAGAACTAAAAGTTTCTTGGACTTCTCTTCATGAACTAAAAGGTTCAGGGACTTCTCTTCATAGAACTAAAAGGTTCAGGGACTTCTCTTCAGGAACTAAAAGCTTCAGGGACTTCTCTTTAAAGAACTAAAAGGTTCAGTAACTTTTCTTCAGGAACTGAAAGGTTCAGGGACTTCTCTTCCAAGAACTAAAAGGATTAGGGATGTCTCTTCCAAGAACTAAAAGGTTCAGGCACGTCTCTTCTAAGACCTATAAGGTTCAGGGACTTCTCTTCATAGAACTAAAAGGTTCAGGGACTTCTCTTCCAAGAACTAAAAGATTCAGGGACTTCTCTTCTTAGACCTAAAAGGTTCAGGGACTTCTTTTCATAGACCTAAAAGGTTCATGGACTTCTCTACAGGAACTAAAAGGTTCAGGGATTTCTCTTCATAGAACCATAAGGTTCAGGGACTTCTCTTTAAAGAACTAAAAGTTTCTTGGACTTCTCTTCAGGAACTAAAAGGTTCAGGGACTTCTCTTCTTAGAACTAAAAGGTGCAGGGACTTCTCTTCATAGAACTAAAAGATTCAGGGACTTCTCTTCATAGACCTACAAGGTTCATGGACTTCTCCTCAGGAACTACAAGGTTCAGGGACTTCTCTTCAGGAACTAAAAGGTTCAGGGACTTGACGTTAAAGAAGTAAAAGGTTCAGGGACCTCTCTTTATAGAACTAAAAGGTTCAGGGACTTCTCATCAGGAACTAAAAGCTTCAGGGACTTCTCTTTAAAGAACTAAAAGGTTCAGTAACTTTTCTTCAGGAACTGAAAGGTTCAGGGACTTCTCTTCCAAGAACTAAAAGGATTAGGGATGTCTCTTCCAAGAACTAAAAGGTTCAGGCACGTCTCTTCTAAGACCTATAAGGTTCAGGGACTTCTCTTCATAGAACTAAAAGGTTCAGGGACTTCTCTTCCAAGAACTAAAAGATTCAGGGACTTCTATTCTTAGACCTAAAAGGTTCAGGGACTTCTTTTCATAGACCTAAAAGGTTCATGGACTTCTCTACAGGAACTAAAAGGTTCAGGGATTTCTCTTCATAGAACCATAAGGTTCAGGGACTTCTCTTTAAAGAACTAAAAGTTTCTTGGACTTCTCTTCAGGAACTAAAAGGTTCAGGGACTTCTCTTCATAGAACTAAAAGGTGCAGGGACTTCTCTTCATAGAACTAAAAGATTCAGGGACTTCTCTTTAAAGAACTAAAATCTTCAGGGACTTCTCTTCATAGAACTAAAAGGTTCAGGGACTTCTCTTCATAGACCTAAAAGGTTCATGGACTTCTCCTCAGGAACTACAAGGTTCAGGGACTTCTCTTCAGGAACTAAAAGGTTCAGGGACTTGACGTTAAAGAAGTAAAAGGTTCAGGGACCTCTCTTTATAGAACTAAAAGGTTCAGGGACTTCTCATCAGGAACTAAAAGCTTCAGGGACTTCTCTTTAAAGAACTAAAAGGTTCAGTAACTTTTCTTCAGGAACTGAAAGGTTCAGGGACTTCTCTTCCAAGAACTAAAAGGATTAGGGATGTCTCTTCCAAGAACTAAAAGGTTCAGGCACGTCTCTTCTAAGACCTATAAGGTTCAGGGACTTCTCTTCATAGAACTAAAAGGTTCAGGGACTTCTCTTCCAAGAACTAAAAGATTCAGGGACTTCTATTCTTAGACCTAAAAGGTTCAGGGACTTCTTTTCATAGACCTAAAAGGTTCATGGACTTCTCTACAGGAACTAAAAGGTTCAGGGATTTCTCTTCATAGAACCATAAGGTTCAGGGACTTCTCTTTAAAGAACTAAAAGTTTCTTGGACTTCTCTTCAGGAACTAAAAGGTTCAGGGACTTCTCTTCATAGAACTAAAAGGTGCAGGGACTTCTCTTCATAGAACTAAAAGATTCAGGGACTTCTCTTTAAAGAACTAAAATCTTCAGGGACTTCTCTTCATAGAACTAAAAGGTTCAGGGACTTCTCTTCATAGACCTAAAAGGTTCATGGACTTCTCCTCAGGAACTACAAGGTTCAGGGACTTCTCTTCAGGAACTAAAAGGTTCAGGGACTTGACGTTAAAGAAGTAAAAGGTTCAGGGACCTCTCTTTATAGAACTAAAAGGTTCAGGGACTTCTCTTCAGGAACTAAAAGCTTCAGGGACTTCTCTTTAAAGAACTAAAAGGTTCAGTAACTTTTCTTCAGGAACTGAAAGGTTCAGGGACTTCTCTTCCAAGAACTAAAAGGATTAGGGATGTCTCTTCCAAGAACTAAAAGGTTCAGGCACGTCTCTTCTAAGACCTATAAGGTTCAGGGACTTCTCTTCATAGAACTAAAAGGTTCAGGGACTTCTCTTCCAAGAACTAAAAGATTCAGGGACTTCTATTCTTAGACCTAAAAGGTTCAGGGACTTCTTTTCATAGACCTAAAAGGTTCATGGACTTCTCTACAGGAACTAAAAGGTTCAGGGATTTCTCTTCATAGAACCATA
Source organism: Symphodus melops (assembly GCF_947650265.1). NCBI lineage: Eukaryota > Metazoa > Chordata > Actinopteri > Labriformes > Labridae > Symphodus > Symphodus melops. The sequence continues at coordinate 14,907,398 of NC_136706.1, read as the reverse complement.
AGGTTCAGGGACTTCTCTTTAAAGAACTAAAAGTTTCTTGGACTTCTCTTCAGGAACTAAAAGGTTCAGGGACTTCTCTTCATAGAACTAAAAGGTGCAGGGACTTGACGTTAAAGAAGTAAAAGGTTCAGGGACCTCTCTTTATAGAAATGAAAGGTTCAGGGACTTCTCTTCAGGAACTAAAAGCTTCAGGGACTTCTCTTTAAAGAACTAAAAGGTTCAGTAACTTTTCTTCAGGAACTGAAAGGTTCAGGGACTTCTCTTCCAAGAACTAAAAGGATTAGGGATGTCTCTTCCAAGAACTAAAAGGTTCAGGCACGTCTCTTCTAAGACCTATAAGGTTCAGGGACTTCTCTTCATAGAACTAAAAGTTTCAGGGACTTCTTTTCATAGACCTAAAAGGTTCATGGACTTCTCTACAGGAACTAAAAGGTTCAGGGATTTCTCTTCATAGAACCATAAGGTTCAGGGACTTCTCTTTAAAGAACTAAAAGTTTCTTGGACTTCTCTTCATGAACTAAAAGGTTCAGGGACTTCTCTTCATAGAACTAAAAGGTTCAGGGACTTCTCTTCAGGAACTAAAAGCTTCAGGGACTTCTCTTTAAAGAACTAAAAGGTTCAGTAACTTTTCTTCAGGAACTGAAAGGTTCAGGGACTTCTCTTCCAAGAACTAAAAGGATTAGGGATGTCTCTTCCAAGAACTAAAAGGTTCAGGCACGTCTCTTCTAAGACCTATAAGGTTCAGGGACTTCTCTTCATAGAACTAAAAGGTTCAGGGACTTCTCTTCCAAGACCTAAAAGATTCAGGGACTTCTATTCTTAGACCTAAAAGGTTCAGGGACTTCTTTTCATAGACCTAAAAGGTTCATGGACTTCTCTACAGGAACTAAAAGGTTCAGGGATTTCTCTTCATAGAACCATAAGGTTCAGGGACTTCTCTTTAAAGAACTAAAAGTTTCTTGGACTTCTCTTCAGGAACTAAAAGGTTCAGGGACTTCTCTTCATAGAACTAAAAGGTGCAGGGACTTCTCTTCATAGAACTAAAAGATTCAGGGACTTCTCTTTAAAGAACTAAAATCTTCAGGGACTTCTCTTCATAGAACTAAAAGGTTCAGGGACTTCTCTTCATAGACCTAAAAGGTTCATGGACTTCTCCTCAGGAACTACAAGGTTCAGGGACTTCTCTTCAGGAACTAAAAGGTTCAGGGACTTGACGTTAAAGAAGTAAAAGGTTCAGGGACCTCTCTTTATAGAACTAAAAGGTTCAGGGACTTCTCTTCATAGAACTAAAAGGTTCACAGACTTCTCTTCTCCGAACTAAAAGGTTGAGGGACTTCTCTTCTTAGAACTAAAAGGTTGAGGGACATCTCTTCATAGATTTAAAAGGTTCAGGGACGTCTCTTCATGAACTAAAAGGTTCAGGGACGTCTCTTCATGAACTAAAAGGTTCAGGGACTTCTCTTCAGGAACTAAAAGCTTCAGGGACTTCTCTTTAAAGAACTAAAAGGTTCAGTAACTTTTCTTCAGGAACTGAAAGGTTCAGGGACTTCTCTTCCAAGAACTAAAAGGATTAGGGATGTCTCTTCCAAGAACTAAAAGGTTCAGGCACGTCTCTTCTAAGACCTATAAGGTTCAGGGACTTCTCTTCATAGAACTAAAAGGTTCAGGGACTTCTCTTCCAAGAACTAAAAGATTCAGGGACTTCTATTCTTAGACCTAAAAGGTTCAGGGACTTCTTTTCATAGACCTAAAAGGTTCATGGACTTCTCTACAGGAACTAAAAGGTTCAGGGATTTCTCTTCATAGAACCATAAGGTTCAGGGACTTCTCTTTAAAGAACTAAAAGTTTCTTGGACTTCTCTTCAGGAACTAAAAGGTTCAGGGACTTCTCTTCATAGAACTAAAAGGTGCAGGGAATTCTCTTCATAGAACTAAAAGATTCAGGGACTTCTCTTTAAAGAACTAAAATCTTCAGGGACTTCTCTTCATAGAACTAAAAGGTTCAGGGACTTCTCTTCATAGACCTAAAAGGTTCATGGACTTCTCCTCAGGAACTACAAGGTTCAGGGACTTCTCTTCAGGAACTAAAAGGTTCAGGGACTTGACGTTAAAGAAGTAAAAGGTTCAGGGACCTCTCTTTATAGAACTAAAAGGTTCAGGGACTTCTCTTCAGGAACTAAAAGCTTCAGGGACTTCTCTTTAAAGAACTAAAAGGTTCAGTAACTTTTCTTCAGGAACTGAAAGGTTCAGGGACTTCTCTTCCAAGAACTAAAAGGATTAGGGATGTCTCTTCCAAGAACTAAAAGGTTCAGGCACGTCTCTTCTAAGACCTATAAGGTTCAGGGACTTCTCTTCATAGAACTAAAAGGTTCAGGGAATTCTCTTCCAAGAACTAAAAGATTCAGGGACTTCTATTCTTAGACCTAAAAGGTTCAGGGACTTCTTTTCATAGACCTAAAAGGTTCATGGACTTCTCTACAGGAACTAAAAGGTTCAGGGATTTCTCTTCATAGAACCATAAGGTTCAGGGACTTCTCTTTAAAGAACTAAAAGTTTCTTGGACTTCTCTTCAGGAACTAAAAGGTTCAGGGACTTCTCTTCATAGAACTAAAAGGTGCAGGGACTTCTCTTCATAGAACTAAAAGATTCAGGGACTTCTCTTTAAAGAACTAAAATCTTCAGGGACTTCTCTTCATAGAACTAAAAGGTTCAGGGACTTCTCTTCATAGACCGAAAAGGTTTATGGACTTCTCCTCAGGAACTACAAGGTTCAGGGACTTCTCTTCAGGAACTAAAAGGTTCAGGGACTTGACGTTAAAGAAGTAAAAGGTTCAGGGACCTCTCTTTATAGAACTAAAAGGTTCAGGGACTTCTCTTCATAGAACTAAAAGGTTCACAGACTTCTCTTCTCCGAACTAAAAGGTTGTGGGACTTCTCTTCTTAGAACTAAAAGGTTGAGGGACATCTCTTCATAGATTTAAAAGGTTCAGGGACGTCTCTTAAATGAACTACAAGGTTCAGGGACTTCTATTCTAAGAATTAAAAGTTTCAGGGACTTCTCTTCAAAGAACTAAAAGGTTCAGGGACTTCTCTTCTCAGAACTAAAGGCTTCAGGGACTTCTCTTCATACAACTAAAAGGTTCAGGGACTTCTCTGTAAAGAACTAAAAGGTTCAGGGACTTCTCATTATAGAACTAAAAGGTTCAGGGACTTCTCTTCATAGAACTAAAAGGTGCAGGGACTTCTTTTCATAGACCTAAAAGGTTCATGGACTTCTCTTTAAAGAACTAAAAGGTTCAGGGACTTCTCTGTAAAGAACTAGAAGGTTCAGGGACTTCTCTTTATAGAACTAAAAGGTTCAGGGACTTCTCTTCATAGAACTAAAAAGTTCAGGGACTACTCTTCAAAGAACTAAAAGGTTCAGGGACTTCTCTTCAAAGAACTAAAAGGTTCAGAGACTTCTCTTTAGGAACTAATTGTTTCAGGGACGTCTCTTAAAAGAACTAAAAGGTTCAGGGACTTCTCTTCAAGAGCAAAAAGGTTCAGGGACTTCTCTTCCAAGAACTAAAAGGATCAGGGACGTCTCTTCCAAGAACTAAAAGGTTCAGGGACTTCTCTTTATAGAACTAAAAGGTTCAGGGACTTCTCTTCTCAGAACTAAAGAGTTCAGGGACTTCTCTTCATAGAACTAAAAGTTTTACGGACTTCTCTTCTCCGAACTAAAAGGTTCAGTAACTTTTCTTCAGGAACTGAAAGGTTCAGGGACTTCTCTTCCAAGAACTAAAAGGATTAGGGATGTCTCTTCCAAGAACTAAAAGGTTCAGGCACGTCTCTTCTAAGACCTATAAGGTTCAGGGACTTCTCTTCATAGAACTAAAAGGTTCAGGGACTTCTCTTCCAAGAACTAAAAGATTCAGGGACTTCTATTCTTAGACCTAAAAGGTTCAGGGACTTCTTTTCATAGACCTAAAAGGTTCATGGACTTCTCTACAGGAACTAAAAGGTTCAGGGATTTCTCTTCATAGAACCATAAGGTTCAGGGACTTCTCTTTAAAGAACTAAAAGTTTCTTGGACTTCTCTTCAGGAACTAAAAGGTTCAGGGACTTCTCTTCATAGAACTAAAAGGTGCAGGGACTTCTCTTCATAGAACTAAAAGATTCAGGGACTTCTCTTTAAAGAACTAAAATCTTCAGGGACTTCTCTTCATAGAACTAAAAGGTTCAGGGACTTCTCTTCATAGACCTAAAAGGTTCATGGACTTCTCCTCAGGAACTACAAGGTTCAGGGACTTCTCTTCAGGAACTAAAAGGTTCAGGGACTTGACGTTAAAGAAGTAAAAGGTTCAGGGACCTCTCTTTATAGAACTAAAAGGTTCAGGGACTTCTCTTCATAGAACTAAAAGGTTCACAGACTTCTCTTCTCCGAACTAAAAGGTTGTGGGACTTCTCTTCTTAGAACTAAAAGGTTGAGGGACATCTCTTCATAGATTTAAAAGGTTCAGGGACGTCTCTTAAATGAACTACAAGGTTCAGGGACTTCTATTCTAAGAATTAAAAGTTTCAGGGACTTCTCTTCAAAGAACTAAAAGGTTCAGGGACTTCTCTTCTCAGAACTAAAGGCTTCAGGGACTTCTCTTCATACAACTAAAAGGTTCAGGGACTTCTCTGTAAAGAACTAAAAGGTTCAGGGACTTCTCATTATAGAACTAAAAGGTTCAGGGACTTCTCTTCATAGAACTAAAAGGTGCAGGGACTTCTTTTCATAGACCTAAAAGGTTCATGGACTTCTCTTTAAAGAACTAAAAGGTTCAGGGACTTCTCTGTAAAGAACTAGAAGGTTCAGGGACTTCTCTTTATAGAACTAAAAGGTTCAGGGACTTCTCTTCATAGAACTAAAAAGTTCAGGGACTACTCTTCAAAGAACTAAAAGGTTCAGGGACTTCTCTTCAAAGAACTAAAAGGTTCAGAGACTTCTCTTTAGGAACTAATTGTTTCAGGGACGTCTCTTAAAAGAACTAAAAGGTTCAGGGACTTCTCTTCAAGAGCAAAAAGGTTCAGGGACTTCTCTTCCAAGAACTAAAAGGATCAGGGACGTCTCTTCCAAGAACTAAAAGGTTCAGGGACTTCTCTTTATAGAACTAAAAGGTTCAGGGACTTCTCTTCTCAGAACTAAAGAGTTCAGGGACTTCTCTTCATAGAACTAAAAGTTTTACGGACTTCTCTTCTCCGAACTAAAAGGTTCAGTAACTTTTCTTCAGGAACTGAAAGGTTCAGGGACTTCTCTTCCAAGAACTAAAAGGATTAGGGATGTCTCTTCCAAGAACTAAAAGGTTCAGGCACGTCTCTTCTAAGAGCTATAAGGTTCAGGGACTTCTCTTCATAGAACTAAAAGGTTCAGGGACTTCTCTTCAAAGAACTAAAAGATTCAGGGACTTCTATTCTTAGACCTAAAAGGTTCAGGGACTTCTTTTCATAGACCTAAAAGGTTCATGGACTTCTCTACAGGAACTAAAAGGTTCAGGGATTTCTCTTCATAGAACCATAAGGTTCAGGGACTTCTCTTTAAAGAACTAAAAGTTTCTTGGACTTCTCTTCAGGAACTAAAAGGTTCAGGGACTTCTCTTCATAGAACTAAAAGGTGCAGGGACTTCTCTTTAAAGAACTAAAAGTTTCTTGGACTTCTCTTCATGAACTAAAAGGTTCAGGGACTTCTCTTCATAGAACTAAAAGGTTCAGGGACTTCTCTTCAGGAACTAAAAGCTTCAGGGACTTCTCTTTAAAGAACTAAAAGGTTCAGTAACTTTTCTTCAGGAACTGAAAGGTTCAGGGACTTCTCTTCCAAGAACTAAAAGGATTAGGGATGTCTCTTCCAAGAACTAAAAGGTTCAGGCACGTCTCTTCTAAGACCTATAAGGTTCAGGGACTTCTCTTCATAGAACTAAAAGGTTCAGGGACTTCTCTTCCAAGAACTAAAAGATTCAGGGACTTCTAATCTTAGACCTAAAAGGTTCAGGGACTTCTTTTCATAGACCTAAAAGGTTCATGGACTTCTCTACAGGAACTAAAAGGTTCAGGGATTTCTCTTCATAGAACCATAAGGTTCAGGGACTTCTCTTTAAAGAACTAAAAGTTTCTTGGACTTCTCTTCAGGAACTAAAAGGTTCAGGGACTTCTCTTCATAGAACTAAAAGGTGCAGGGACTTCTCTTCATAGAACTAAAAGATTCAGGGACTTCTCTTTAAAGAACTAAAATCTTCAGGGACTTCTCTTCATAGAACTAAAAGGTTCAGGGACTTCTCTTCATAGACCTAAAAGGTTCATGGACTTCTCCTCAGGAACTAAAAGGTTCAGGGACTTGACGTTAAAGAAGTAAAAGGTTCAGGGACCTCTCTTTATAGAACTAAAAGGTTCAGGGACTTCTCTTCAGGAACTAAAAGCTTCAGGGACTTCTCTTTAAAGAACTAAAAGGTTCAGTAACTTTTCTTCAGGAACTGAAAGGTTCAGGGACTTCTCTTCCAAGAACTAAAAGGATTAGGGATGTCTCTTCCAAGAACTAAAAGGTTCAGGCACGTCTCTTCTAAGACCTATAAGGTTCAGGGACTTCTCTACATAGAACTAAAAGGTTTAGGGACTTCTCTTCCAAGAACTAAAAGATTCAGGGACTTCTATTCTTAGACCTAAAAGGTTCCGGGACTTCTTTTCATAGACCTAAAAGGTTCATGGACTTCTCTACAGGAACTAAAAGGTTCAGGGATTTCTCTTCATAGAACCATAAGGTTCAGGGACTTCTCTTTAAAGAACTAAAAGTTTCTTGGACTTCTCTTCAGGAACTAAAAGGTTCAGGGACTTCTCTTCATAGAACTAAAAGGTGCAGGGACTTCTCTTCATAGAACTAAAAGATTCAGGGACTTCTCTTTAAAGAACTAAAATCTTCAGGGACTTCTCGTCATAGAACTAAAAGGTTCAGGGACTTCTCTTCATAGACCTAAAAGGTTCATGGACTTCTCCTCAGGAACTACAAGGTTCAGGGACTTCTCTTCAGGAACTAAAAGGTTCAGGGACTTGACGTTAAAGAAGTAAAAGGTTCAGGGACCTCTCTTTATAGAACTAAAAGGTTCAGGGACTTCTCTTCATAGAACTAAAAGGTTCACAGACTTCTCTTCTCCGAACTAAAAGGTTGAGGGACTTCTCTTCTTAGAACTAAAAGGTTGAGGGACATCTCTTCATAGATTTAAAAGGTTCAGGGACGTCTCTTAAATGAACTAAAAGGTTCAGGGACTTCTATTCTAAGAATTAAAAGTTTCAGGGACTTCTCTTCAAAGAACTAAAAGGTTCAGGGACTTCTCTTCTCAGAACTAAAGGCTTCAGGGACTTCTCTTCATACAACTAAAAGGTTCAGGGACTTCTCTGTAAAGAACTAAAAGGTTCAGGGACTTCTCTTTATAGAACTAAAAGGTTCAGGGACTTCTCTTCATAGAACCAAAAGGTTCACGGACTGCTCTTCTTAGAACTAAAAGGTTGAGGGACTTCTCTTCTCAGAACTAAAAGGTTGAGGGACATCTCTTCATAGAACTAAAATGTTCATTGACGTCTTTTCATAGAACTAAAAGGTTTAGGGACGTCTCTTAGAAGAACTAAAAGGTTCAGGGACTTCTCTTTATAGAACTAAAAGGTTCAGGGACTTCTCTTCATAGAACTAAAAGGTTCACGGACTGCTCTTCTTAGAACTAAAAGGTTGAGGGACTTCTCTTCTCAGAACTAAAAGGTTGAGGGACATCTCTTCATAGAACTAAAATGTTCATTGACGTCTTTTCATAGAACTAAAAGGTTTAGGGACGTCTCTTAAAAGAACTAAAAGGTTCAGGGACTTCTCTTTTCAGAATTAAAAGTTTCAGGGACTTCTCTTCATAGAACTAAAAAGTTTGGGGACATCTCTTCAAAGAACTAAAAGGTTCAGGGACTTCTCTTCATAGAACTAAAAGGTTCAGGGACTTCTTTTCATAGACCTAAAAGGTTCATGGACTTCTCTTTAAAGAACTAAAACGTTCAGGGACTTCTATTCAGGAACTAAACGGTTCAGGGACTTCTCTTTATAGAACTAAAAGGTTCAGGGACTTCTCTTCTCAGAACTAAAGGGTTCAGGGACTTCTCTTCATAGAACTAAAAGGTTCAGGGATTTCTCTGTAAAGAACTAAAAGGTTCAGGGACTTCTCATTATAGAACTAAAATGTTCAGGGACTTCTATTCATAGAACTAAAAGGTTCAGGGACTTCTCTTCATAGAACTAAAAGATTCAGGGATTTCTCTTCATAGAACTAAAAGGTTCAGGGACTTCTCTGTAAAGAACTAAAAGGTTAGGGGACTTCTCATTATAGAACTAAAAGGTTCAGGGACTTCTCTTCATAGAACTAAAAGGTGCAGGGACTTCTTTTCATAGACCTAAAAGGTTCATGGACTTCTCTTTAAAGAACTAAAAGGTTCAGGGACTTCTCTGTAAAGAACTAAAAGGTTCAGGGACTTCTCTTTATAGAACTAAAAGGTTCAGGGACTTCTCTTCATAGAACTAAAAAGTTCAGGGACTACTCTTCAAAGAACTAAAAGGTTCAGGGACTTCTCTTCAAAGAACTAAAAGGTTCAGAGACTTCTCTTTAGGAACTAATTGTTTCAGGGACGTCTCTTAAAAGAACTAAAAGGTTCAGGGACTTCTCTTCATAGAACTAAAAGTTTCAGGGACTTCTTTTCATAGACCTAAAAGGTTCATGGACTTCTCTACAGGAACTAAAAGGTTCAGGGATTTCTCTTCATAGAACCATAAGGTTCAGGGACTTCTCTTTAAAGAACTAAAAGTTTCTTGGACTTCTCTTCATGAACTAAAAGGTTCAGGGACTTCTCTTCATAGAACTAAAAGGTTCAGGGACTTCTCTTCAGGAACTAAAAGTTTCAGGGACTTCTTTTCATAGACCTAAAAGGTTCATGGACTTCTCTACAGGAACTAAAAGGTTCAGGGATTTCTCTTCATAGAACCATAAGGTTCAGGGACTTCTCTTTAAAGAACTAAAAGTTTCTTGGACTTCTCTTCATGAACTAAAAGGTTCAGGGACTTCTCTTCATAGAACTAAAAGGTTCAGGGACTTCTCTTCAGGAACTAAAAGCTTCAGGGACTTCTCTTTAAAGAACTAAAAAGTTCAGTAACTTTTCTTCAGGAACTGAAAGGTTCAGGGACTTCTCTTCCAAGAACTAAAAGGATTAGGGATGTCTCTTCCAAGAACTAAAAGGTTCAGGCACGTCTCTTCTAAGACCTATAAGGTTCAGGGACTTCTCTTCATAGAACTAAAAGGTTCAGGGACTTCTCTTCCAAGAACTAAAAGATTCAGGGACTTCTATTCTTAGACCTAAAAGGGTCAGGGACTTCTTTTCATAGACCTAAAAGGTTCATGGACTTCTCTACAGGAACTAAAAGGTTCAGGGATTTCTCTTCATAGAACCATAAGGTTCAGGGACTTCTCTTTAAAGAACTAAAAGTTTCTTGGACTTCTCTTCAGGAACTAAAAGGTTCAGGGACTTCTCTTCATAGAACTAAAAGGTGCAGGGACTTCTCTTCATAGAACTAAAAGATTCAGGGACTTCTCTTTAAAGAACTAAAATCTTCAGGGACTTCTCTTCATAGAACTAAAAGGTTCAGGGACTTCTCTTCATAGACCTAAAAGGTTCATGGACTTCTCCTCAGGAACTACAAGGTTCAGGGACTTCTCTTCAGGAACTAAAAGGTTCAGGGACTTGACGTTAAAGAAGTAAAAGGTTCAGGGACCTCTCTTTATAGAACTAAAAGGTTCAGGGACTTCTCTTCAGGAACTAAAAGCTTCAGGGACTTCTCTTTAAAGAACTAAAAGGTTCAGTAACTTTTCTTCAGGAACTGAAAGGTTCAGGGACTTCTCTTCCAAGAACTAAAAGGATTAGGGATGTCTCTTCCAAGAACTAAAAGGTTCAGGCACGTCTCTTCTAAGACCTATAAGGTTCAGGGACTTCTCTTCATAGAACTAAAAGTTTCAGGGACTTATTTTCATAGACCTAAAAGGTTCATGGACTTCTCTACAGGAACTAAAAGGTTCAGGGATTTCTCTTCATAGAACCATAAGGTTCAGGGACTTCTCTTTAAAGAACTAAAAGTTTCTTGGACTTCTCTTCAGGAACTAAAAGGTTCAGGGACTTCTCTTCATAGAACTAAAAGGTGCAGGGACTTCTCTTCATAGAACTAAAAGATTCAGGGACTTCTCTTTAAAGAACTAAAATCTTCAGGGACTTCTCTTCATAGAACTAAAAGGTTCAGGGACTTCTCTTCATAGACCTAAAAGGTTCATGGACTTCTCCTCAGGAACTACAAGGTTCAGGGACTTCTCTTCAGGAACTAAAAGGTTCAGGGACTTGACGTTAAAGAAGTAAAAGGTTCAGGGACCTCTCTTTATAGAACTAAAAGGTTCAGGGACTTCTCTTCAGGAACTAAAAGCTTCAGGGACTTCTCTTTAAAGAACTAAAAGGTTCAGTAACTTTTCTTCAGGAACTGAAAGGTTCAGGGACTTCTCTTCCAAGAACTAAAAGGATTAGGGATGTCTCTTCCAAGAACTAAAAGGTTCAGGCACGTCTCTTCTAAGACCTATAAGGTTCAGGGACTTCTCTTCATAGAACTAAAAGTTTCAGGGACTTCTTTTCATAGACCTAAAAGGTTCATGGACTTCTCTACAGGAACTAAAAGGTTCAGGGATTTCTCTTCATAGAACCATAAGGTTCAGGGACTTCTCTTTAAAGAACTAAAAGTTTCTTGGACTTCTCTTCATGAACTAAAAGGTTCAGGGACTTCTCTTCATAGAACTAAAAGGTTCAGGGACTTCTCTTCAGGAACTAAAAGCTTCAGGGACTTCTCTTTAAAGAACTAAAAGGTTCAGTAACTTTTCTTCAGGAACTGAAAGGTTCAGGGACTTCTCTTCCAAGAACTAAAAGGATTAGGGATGTCTCTTCCAAGAACTAAAAGGTTCAGGCACGTCTCTTCTAAGACCTATAAGGTTCAGGGACTTCTCTTCATAGAACTAAAAGGTTCAGGGACTTCTCTTCCAAGAACTAAAAGATTCAGGGACTTCTAATCTTAGACCTAAAAGGTTCAGGGACTTCTTTTCATAGACCTAAAAGGTTCATGGACTTCTCTACAGGAACTAAAAGGTTCAGGGATTTCTCTTCATAGAACCATAAGGTTCAGGGACTTCTCTTTAAAGAACTAAAAGTTTCTTGGACTTCTCTTCAGGAACTAAAAGGTTCAGGGACTTCTCTTCATAGAACTAAAAGGTGCAGGGACTTCTCTTCATAGAACTAAAAGATTCAGGGACTTCTCTTTAAAGAACTAAAATCTTCAGGGACTTCTCTTCATAGAACTAAAAGGTTCAGGGACTTCTCTTCATAGACCTAAAAGGTTCATGGACTTCTCCTCAGGAACTACAAGGTTCAGGGACTTCTCTTCAGGAACTAAAAGGTTCAGGGACTTGACGTTAAAGAAGTAAAAGGTTCAGGGACCTCTCTTTATAGAACTAAAAGGTTCAGGGACTTCTCTTCAGGAACTAAAAGCTTCAGGGACTTCTCTTTAAAGAACTAAAAGGTTCAGTAACTTTTCTTCAGGAACTGAAAGGTTCAGGGACTTCTCTTCCAAGAACTAAAAGGATTAGGGATGTCTCTTCCAAGAACTAAAAGGTTCAGGCACGTCTCTTCTAAGACCTATAAGGTTCAGGGACTTCTCTTCATAGAACTAAAAGGTTCAGGGACTTCTCTTCCAAGAACTAAAAGATTCAGGGACTTCTATTCTTAGACCTAAAAGGTTCAGGGACTTCTTTTCATAGACCTAAAAGGTTCATGGACTTCTCTACAGGAACTAAAAGGTTCAGGGATTTCTCTTCATAGAACCATAAGGTTCAGGGACTTCTCTTTAAAGAACTAAAAGTTTCTTGGACTTCTCTTCAGGAACTAAAAGGTTCAGGGACTTCTCTTCATAGAACTAAAAGGTGCAGGGACTTCTCTTCATAGAACTAAAAGATTCAGGGACTTCTCTTTAAAGAACTAAAATCTTCAGGGACTTCTCTTCATAGAACTAAAAGGTTCAGGGACTTCTCTTCATAGACCTAAAAGGTTCATGGACTTCTCCTCAGGAACTACAAGGTTCAGGGACTTCTCTTCAGGAACTAAAAGGTTCAGGGACTTGACGTTAAAGAAGTAAAAGGTTCAGGGACCTCTCTTTATAGAACTAAAAGGTTCAGGGACTTCTCTTCAGGAACTAAAAGCTTCAGGGACTTCTCTTTAACGAACTAAAAGGTTCAGTAACTTTTCTTCAGGAACTGAAAGGTTCAGGGACTTCTCTTCCAAGAACTAAAAGGATTAGGGATGTCTCTTCCAAGAACTAAAAGGTTCAGGCACGTCTCTTCTAAGACCTATAAGGTTCAGGGACTTCTCTTCAAAGAACTAAAAGCTTCAGAGACTTCTCTTTAGGAACTAATTGTTTCAGGGACGTCTCTTAAAAGAACTAAAAGGTTCAGGGACTTCTCTTCAAGAGCAAAAAGGTTCAGGGACTTCTCTTCCAAGAACTAAAAGGATCAGGGACGTCTCTTCCAAGAACTAAAAGGTTCAGGGACTTCTCTTTATAGAACTAAAAGGTTCAGGGACTTCTCTTCTCAGAACTAAAGAGTTCAGGGACTTCTCTTCATAGAACTAAAAGTTTTACGGACTTCTTTTCATAGACCTAAAAGGTTCATGGACTTCTCTACAGGAACTAAAAGGTTCAGGGATTTCTCTTCATAGAACCATAAAGTTCAGGGACTTCTCTTTAAAGAACTAAAAGTTTCTTGGACTTCTCTTCATGAACTAAAAGGTTCAGGGACTTCTCTTCATAGAACTAAAAGGTTCAGGGACTTCTCTTCAGGAACTAAAAGTTTCAGGGACTTCTTTTCATAGACCTAAAAGGTTCATGGACTTCTCTACAGGAACTAAAAGGTTCAGGGATTTCTCTTCATAGAACCATAAGGTTCAGGGACTTCTCTTTAAAGAACTAAAAGTTTCTTGGACTTCTCTTCATGAACTAAAAGGTTCAGGGACTTCTCTTCATAGAACTAAAAGGTTCAGGGACTTCTCTTCAGGAACTAAAAGCTTCAGGGACTTCTCTTTAAAGAACTAAAAAGTTCAGTAACTTTTCTTCAGGAACTGAAAGGTTCAGGGACTTCTCTTCCAAGAACTAAAAGATTCAGGGACTTCTATTCTTAGACCTAAAAGGTTCAGGGACTTCTTTTCATAGACCTAAAAGGTTCATGGACTTCTCTACAGGAACTAAAAGGTTCAGGGATTTCTCTTCATAGAACCATAAGGTTCAGGGACTTCTCTTTAAAGAACTAAAAGTTTCTTGGACTTCTCTTCATGAACTAAAAGGTTCAGGGACTTCTCTTCATAGAACTAAAAGGTTCAGGGACTTCTCTTCAGGAACTAAAAGTTTCAGGGACTTCTTTTCATAGACCTAAAAGGTTCATGGACTTCTCTACAGGAACTAAAAGGTTCAGGGATTTCTCTTCATAGAACCATAAGGTTCAGGGACTTCTCTTTAAAGAACTAAAAGTTTCTTGGACTTCTCTTCATGAACTAAAAGGTTCAGGGACTTCTCTTCATAGAACTAAAAGGTTCAGGGACTTCTCTTCAGTAACTAAAAGCTTCAGGTACTTCTCTTTAAAGAACTAAAAAGTTCAGTAACTTTTCTTCAGGAACTGAAAGGTTCAGGGACTTCTCTTCCAAGAACTAAAAGGATTAGGGATGTCTCTTCCAAGAACTAAAAGGTTCAGGCACGTCTCTTCTAAGACCTATAAGGTTCAGGGACTTCTCTTCATAGAACTAAAAGGTTCAGGGACTTCTCTTCCAAGAACTAAAAGATTCAGGGACTTCTATTCTTAGACCTAAAAGGTTCAGGGACTTCTTTTCATAGACCTAAAAGGTTCATGGACTTCTCTACAGGAACTAAAAGGTTCAGGGATTTCTCTTCATAGAACCATAAGGTTCAGGGACTTCTCTTTAAAGAACTAAAAGTTTCTTGGACTTCTCTTCAGGAACTAAAAGGTTCAGGGACTTCTCTTCATAGAACTAAAAGGTGCAGGGACTTCTCTTCATAGAACTAAAAGATTCAGGGACTTCTCTTTAAAGAACTAAAATCTTCAGGGACTTCTCTTCATAGAACTAAAAGGTTCAGGGACTTCTCTTCATAGACCTAAAAGGTTCATGGACTTCTCCTCAGGAACTACAAGGTTCAGGGACTTCTCTTCAGGAACTAAAAGGTTCAGGGACTTGACGTTAAAGAAGTAAAAGGTTCAGGGACCTCTCTTTATAGAACTGAAAGGTTCAGGGACTTCTCTTCAGGAACTAAAAGCTTCAGGGACTTCTCTTTAAAGAACTAAAAGGTTCAGTAACTTTTCTTCAGGAACTGAAAGGTTCAGGGACTTCTCTTCCAAGAACTAAAAGGCTTAGGGATGTCTCTTCCAAGAACTAAAAGGTTCAGGCACGTCTCTTCTAAGACCTATAAGGTTCAGGGACTTCTCTTCATAGAACTAAAAGTTTCAGGGACTTCTTTTCATAGACCTAAAAGGTTCATGGACTTCTCTACAGGAACTAAAAGGTTCAGGGATTTCTCTTCATAGAACCATAAGGTTCAGGGACTTCTCTTTAAAGAACTAAAAGTTTCTTGGACTTCTCTTCATGAACTAAAAGGTTCAGGGACTTCTCTTCATAGAACTAAAAGGTTCAGGGACTTCTCTTCAGGAACTAAAAGCTTCAGGGACTTCTCTTTAAAGAACTAAAAGGTTCAGTAACTTTTCTTCAGGAACTGAAAGGTTCAGGGACTTCTCTTCCAAGAACTAAAAGGATTAGGGATGTCTCTTCCAAGAACTAAAAGGTTCAGGCACGTCTCTTCTAAGACCTATAAGGTTCAGGGACTTCTCTTCATAGAACTAAAAGGTTCAGGGACTTCTCTTCCAAGAACTAAAAGATTCAGGGACTTCTATTCTTAGACCTAAAAGGTTCAGGGACTTCTTTTCATAGACCTAAAAGGTTCATGGACTTCTCTACAGGAACTAAAAGGTTCAGGGATTTCTCTTCATAGAACCATAAGGTTCAGGGACTTCTCTTTAAAGAACTAAAAGTTTCTTGGACTTCTCTTCATGAACTAAAAGGTTCAGGGACTTCTCTTCATAGAACTAAAAGGTTCAGGGACTTCTCTTCAGGAACTAAAAGTTTCAGGGACTTCTTTTCATAGACCTAAAAGGTTCATGGACTTCTCTACAGGAACTAAAAGGTTCAGGGATTTCTCTTCATAGAACCATAAGGTTCAGGGACTTCTCTTTAAAGAACTAAAAGTTTCTTGGACTTCTCTTCATGAACTAAAAGGTTCAGGGACTTCTCTTCATAGAACTAAAAGGTTCAGGGACTTCTCTTCAGGAACTAAAAGCTTCAGGGACTTCTCTTTAAAGAACTAAAAAGTTCAGTAACTTTTCTTCAGGAACTGAAAGGTTCAGGGACTTCTCTTCCAAGAACTAAAAGGATTAGGGATGTCTCTTCCAAGAACTAAAAGGTTCAGGCACGTCTCTTCTAAGACCTATAAGGTTCAGGGACTTCTCTTCATAGAACTAAAAGGTTCAGGGACTTCTCTTCCAAGAACTAAAAGATTCAGGGACTTCTATTCTTAGACCTAAAAGGTTCAGGGACTTCTTTTCATAGACCTAAAAGGTTCATGGACTTCTCTACAGGAACTAAAAGGTTCAGGGATTTCTCTTCATAGAACCATAAGGTTCAGGGACTTCTCTTTAAAGAACTAAAAGTTTCTTGGACTTCTCTTCAGGAACTAAAAGGTTCAGGGACTTCTCTTCATAGAACTAAAAGGTGCAGGGACTTCTCTTCATAGAACTAAAAGATTCAGGGACTTCTCTTTAAAGAACTAAAATCTTCAGGGACTTCTCTTCATAGAACTAAAAGGTTCAGGGACTTCTCTTCATAGACCTAAAAGGTTCATGGACTTCTCCTCAGGAACTACAAGGTTCAGGGACTTCTCTTCAGGAACTAAAAGGTTCAGGGACTTGACGTTAAAGAAGTAAAAGGTTCAGGGACCTCTCTTTATAGAACTGAAAGGTTCAGGGACTTCTCTTCAGGAACTAAAAGCTTCAGGGACTTCTCTTTAAAGAACTAAAAGGTTCAGTAACTTTTCTTCAGGAACTGAAAGGTTCAGGGACTTCTCTTCCAAGAACTAAAAGGATTAGGGATGTCTCTTCCAAGAACTAAAAGGTTCAGGCACGTCTCTTCTAAGACCTATAAGGTTCAGGGACTTCTCTTCATAGAACTAAAAGTTTCAGGGACTTCTTTTCATAGACCTAAAAGGTTCATGGACTTCTCTACAGGAACTAAAAGGTTCAGGGATTTCTCTTCATAGAACCATAAGGTTCAGGGACTTCTCTTTAAAGAACTAAAAGTTTCTTGGACTTCTCTTCATGAACTAAAAGGTTCAGGGACTTCTCTTCATAGAACTAAAAGGTTCAGGGACTTCTCTTCAGGAACTAAAAGCTTCAGGGACTTCTCTTTAAAGAACTAAAAGGTTCAGTAACTTTTCTTCAGGAACTGAAAGGTTCAGGGACTTCTCTTCCAAGAACTAAAAGGATTAGGGATGTCTCTTCCAAGAACTAAAAGGTTCAGGCACGTCTCTTCTAAGACCTATAAGGTTCAGGGACTTCTCTTCATAGAACTAAAAGGTTCAGGGACTTCTCTTCCAAGAACTAAAAGATTCAGGGACTTCTAATCTTAGACCTAAAAGGTTCAGGGACTTCTTTTCATAGACCTAAAAGGTTCATGGACTTCTCTACAGGAACTAAAAGGTTCAGGGATTTCTCTTCATAGAACCATAAGGTTCAGGGACTTCTCTTTAAAGAACTAAAAGTTTCTTGGACTTCTCTTCAGGAACTAAAAGGTTCAGGGACTTCTCTTCATAGAACTAAAAGGTGCAGGGACTTCTCTTCATAGAACTAAAAGATTCAGGGACTTCTCTTTAAAGAACTAAAATCTTCAGGGACTTCTCTTCATAGAACTAAAAGGTTCAGGGACTTCTCTTCATAGACCTAAAAGGTTCATGGACTTCTCCTCAGGAACTACAAGGTTCAGGGACTTCTCTTCAGGAACTAAAAGGTTCAGGGACTTGACGTTAAAGAAGTAAAAGGTTCAGGGACCTCTCTTTATAGAACTAAAAGGTTCAGGGACTTCTCTTCAGGAACTAAAAGCTTCAGGGACTTCTCTTTAAAGAACTAAAAGGTTCAGTAACTTTTCTTCAGGAACTGAAAGGTTCAGGGACTTCTCTTCCAAGAACTAAAAGGATTAGGGATGTCTCTTCCAAGAACTAAAAGGTTCAGGCACGTCTCTTCTAAGACCTATAAGGTTCAGGGACTTCTCTTCATAGAACTAAAAGGTTCAGGGACTTCTCTTCCAAGAACTAAAAGATTCAGGGACTTCTATTCTTAGACCTAAAAGGTTCAGGGACTTCTTTTCATAGACCTAAAAGGTTCATGGACTTCTCTACAGGAACTAAAAGGTTCAGGGATTTCTCTTCATAGAACCATAAGGTTCAGGGACTTCTCTTTAAAGAACTAAAAGTTTCTTGGACTTCTCTTCAGGAACTAAAAGGTTCAGGGACTTCTCTTCATAGAACTAAAAGGTGCAGGGACTTCTCTTCATAGAACTAAAAGATTCAGGGACTTCTCTTTAAAGAACTAAAATCTTCAGGGACTTCTCTTCATAGAACTAAAAGGTTCAGGGACTTCTCTTCATAGACCTAAAAGGTTCATGGACTTCTCCTCAGGAACTACAAGGTTCAGGGACTTCTCTTCAGGAACTAAAAGGTTCAGGGACTTGACGTTAAAGAAGTAAAAGGTTCAGGGACCTCTCTTTATAGAACTAAAAGGTTCAGGGACTTCTCTTCAGGAACTAAAAGCTTCAGGGACTTCTCTTTAAAGAACTAAAAGGTTCAGTAACTTTTCTTCAGGAACTGAAAGGTTCAGGGACTTCTCTTCCAAGAACTAAAAGGATTAGGGATGTCTCTTCCAAGAACTAAAAGGTTCAGGCACGTCTCTTCTAAGACCTATAAGGTTCAGGGACTTCTCTTCATAGAACTAAAAGGTTCAGGGACTTCTCTTCCAAGAACTAAAAGATTCAGGGACTTCTATTCTTAGACGTAAAAGGTTCAGGGACTTCTTTTCATAGACCTAAAAGGTTCATGGACTTCTCTACAGGAACTAAAAGGTTCAGGGATTTCTCTTCATAGAACTAAAAGGTGCAGGGACTTCTCTTCATAGAACTAAAAGATTCAGGGACTTCTCTTTAAAGAACTAAAATCTTCAGGGACTTCTCTTCATAGAACTAAAAGGTTCAGGGACTTCTCTTCATAGACCTAAAAGGTTCATGGACTTCTCCTCAGGAACTACAAGGTTCAGGGACTTCTCTTCAGGAACTAAAAGGTTCAGGGACTTGACGTTAAAGAAGTAAAAGGTTCAGGGACCTCTCTTTATAGAACTAAAAGGTTCAGGGACTTCTCTTCAGGAACTAAAAGCTTCAGGGACTTCTCTTTAAAGAACTAAAAGGTTCAGTAACTTTTCTTCAGGAACTGAAAGGTTCAGGGACTTCTCTTCCAAGAACTAAAAGGATTAGGGATGTCTCTTCCAAGAACTAAAAGGTTCAGGCACGTCTCTTCTAAGACCTATAAGGTTCAGGGACTTCTCTTCATAGAACTAAAAGGTTCAGGGAATTCTCTTCCAAGAACTAAAAGATTCAGGGACTTCTATTCTTAGACCTAAAAGGTTCAGGGACTTCTTTTCATAGACCTAAAAGGTTCATGGACTTCTCTACAGGAACTAAAAGGTTCAGGGATTTCTCTTCATAGAACCATAAGGTTCAGGGACTTCTCTTTAAAGAACTAAAAGTTTCTTGGACTTCTCTTCAGGAACTAAAAGGTTCAGGGACTTCTCTTCATAGAACTAAAAGGTGCAGGGACTTCTCTTTAAAGAACTAAAAGTTTCTTGGACTTCTCTTCATGAACTAAAAGGTTCAGGGACTTCTCTTCATAGAACTAAAAGGTTCAGGGACTTCTCTTCAGGAACTAAAAGCTTCAGGGACTTCTCTTTAAAGAACTAAAAGGTTCAGTAACTTTTCTTCAGGAACTGAAAGGTTCAGGGACTTCTCTTCCAAGAACTAAAAGGATTAGGGATGTCTCTTCCAAGAACTAAAAGGTTCAGGCACGTCTCTTCTAAGACCTATAAGGTTCAGGGACTTCTCTTCATAGAACTAAAAGGTTCAGGGACTTCTCTTCCAAGAACTAAAAGATTCAGGGACTTCTAATCTTAGACCTAAAAGGTTCAGGGACTTCTTTTCATAGACCTAAAAGGTTCATGGACTTCTCTACAGGAACTAAAAGGTTCAGGGATTTCTCTTCATAGAACCATAAGGTTCAGGGACTTCTCTTTAAAGAACTAAAAGTTTCTTGGACTTCTCTTCAGGAACTAAAAGGTTCAGGGACTTCTCTTCATAGAACTAAAAGGTGCAGGGACTTCTCTTCATAGAACTAAAAGATTCAGGGACTTCTCTTTAAAGAACTAAAATCTTCAGGGACTTCTCTTCATAGAACTAAAAGGTTCAGGGACTTCTCTTCATAGACCTAAAAGGTTCATGGACTTCTCCTCAGGAACTACAAGGTTCAGGGACTTCTCTTCAGGAACTAAAAGGTTCAGGGACTTGACGTTAAAGAAGTAAAAGGTTCAGGGACCTCTCTTTATAGAACTAAAAGGTTCAGGGACTTCTCTTCAGGAACTAAAAGCTTCAGGGACTTCTCTTTAAAGAACTAAAAGGTTCAGTAACTTTTCTTCAGGAACTGAAAGGTTCAGGGACTTCTCTTCCAAGAACTAAAAGGATTAGGGATGTCTCTTCCAAGAACTAAAAGGTTCAGGCACGTCTCTTCTAAGACCTATAAGGTTCAGGGACTTCTCTACATAGAACTAAAAGGTTTAGGGACTTCTCTTCCAAGAACTAAAAGATTCAGGGACTTCTATTCTTAGACCTAAAAGGTTCCGGGACTTCTTTTCATAGACCTAAAAGGTTCATGGACTTCTCTACAGGAACTAAAAGGTTCAGGGATTTCTCTTCATAGAACCATAAGGTTCAGGGACTTCTCTTTAAAGAACTAAAAGTTTCTTGGACTTCTCTTCAGGAACTAAAAGGTTCAGGGACTTCTCTTCATAGAACTAAAAGGTGCAGGGACTTCTCTTCATAGAACTAAAAGATTCAGGGACTTCTCTTTAAAGAACTAAAATCTTCAGGGACTTCTCGTCATAGAACTAAAAGGTTCAGGGACTTCTCTTCATAGACCTAAAAGGTTCATGGACTTCTCCTCAGGAACTACAAGGTTCAGGGACTTCTCTTCAGGAACTAAAAGGTTCAGGGACTTGACGTTAAAGAAGTAAAAGGTTCAGGGACCTCTCTTTATAGAACTAAAAGGTTCAGGGACTTCTCTTCATAGAACTAAAAGGTTCACAGACTTCTCTTCTCCGAACTAAAAGGTTGAGGGACTTCTCTTCTTAGAACTAAAAGGTTGAGGGACATCTCTTCATAGATTTAAAAGGTTCAGGGACGTCTCTTAAATGAACTAAAAGGTTCAGGGACTTCTATTCTAAGAATTAAAAGTTTCAGGGACTTCTCTTCAAAGAACTAAAAGGTTCAGGGACTTCTCTTCTCAGAACTAAAGGCTTCAGGGACTTCTCTTCATACAACTAAAAGGTTCAGGGACTTCTCTGTAAAGAACTAAAAGGTTCAGGGACTTCTCTTTATAGAACTAAAAGGTTCAGGGACTTCTCTTCATAGAACCAAAAGGTTCACGGACTGCTCTTCTTAGAACTAAAAGGTTGAGGGACTTCTCTTCTCAGAACTAAAAGGTTGAGGGACATCTCTTCATAGAACTAAAATGTTCATTGACGTCTTTTCATAGAACTAAAAGGTTTAGGGACGTCTCTTAGAAGAACTAAAAGGTTCAGGGACTTCTCTTTATAGAACTAAAAGGTTCAGGGACTTCTCTTCATAGAACTAAAAGGTTCACGGACTGCTCTTCTTAGAACTAAAAGGTTGAGGGACTTCTCTTCTCAGAACTAAAAGGTTGAGGGACATCTCTTCATAGAACTAAAATGTTCATTGACGTCTTTTCATAGAACTAAAAGGTTTAGGGACGTCTCTTAAAAGAACTAAAAGGTTCAGGGACTTCTCTTTTCAGAATTAAAAGTTTCAGGGACTTCTCTTCATAGAACTAAAAAGTTTGGGGACATCTCTTCAAAGAACTAAAAGGTTCAGGGACTTCTCTTCATAGAACTAAAAGGTTCAGGGACTTCTTTTCATAGACCTAAAAGGTTCATGGACTTCTCTTTAAAGAACTAAAACGTTCAGGGACTTCTATTCAGGAACTAAACGGTTCAGGGACTTCTCTTTATAGAACTAAAAGGTTCAGGGACTTCTCTTCTCAGAACTAAAGGGTTCAGGGACTTCTCTTCATAGAACTAAAAGGTTCAGGGATTTCTCTGTAAAGAACTAAAAGGTTCAGGGACTTCTCATTATAGAACTAAAATGTTCAGGGACTTCTATTCATAGAACTAAAAGGTTCAGGGACTTCTCTTCATAGAACTAAAAGATTCAGGGATTTCTCTTCATAGAACTAAAAGGTTCAGGGACTTCTCTGTAAAGAACTAAAAGGTTAGGGGACTTCTCATTATAGAACTAAAAGGTTCAGGGACTTCTCTTCATAGAACTAAAAGGTGCAGGGACTTCTTTTCATAGACCTAAAAGGTTCATGGACTTCTCTTTAAAGAACTAAAAGGTTCAGGGACTTCTCTGTAAAGAACTAAAAGGTTCAGGGACTTCTCTTTATAGAACTAAAAGGTTCAGGGACTTCTCTTCATAGAACTAAAAAGTTCAGGGACTACTCTTCAAAGAACTAAAAGGTTCAGGGACTTCTCTTCAAAGAACTAAAAGGTTCAGAGACTTCTCTTTAGGAACTAATTGTTTCAGGGACGTCTCTTAAAAGAACTAAAAGGTTCAGGGACTTCTCTTCATAGAACTAAAAGTTTCAGGGACTTCTTTTCATAGACCTAAAAGGTTCATGGACTTCTCTACAGGAACTAAAAGGTTCAGGGATTTCTCTTCATAGAACCATAAGGTTCAGGGACTTCTCTTTAAAGAACTAAAAGTTTCTTGGACTTCTCTTCATGAACTAAAAGGTTCAGGGACTTCTCTTCATAGAACTAAAAGGTTCAGGGACTTCTCTTCAGGAACTAAAAGTTTCAGGGACTTCTTTTCATAGACCTAAAAGGTTCATGGACTTCTCTACAGGAACTAAAAGGTTCAGGGATTTCTCTTCATAGAACCATAAGGTTCAGGGACTTCTCTTTAAAGAACTAAAAGTTTCTTGGACTTCTCTTCATGAACTAAAAGGTTCAGGGACTTCTCTTCATAGAACTAAAAGGTTCAGGGACTTCTCTTCAGGAACTAAAAGCTTCAGGGACTTCTCTTTAAAGAACTAAAAAGTTCAGTAACTTTTCTTCAGGAACTGAAAGGTTCAGGGACTTCTCTTCCAAGAACTAAAAGGATTAGGGATGTCTCTTCCAAGAACTAAAAGGTTCAGGCACGTCTCTTCTAAGACCTATAAGGTTCAGGGACTTCTCTTCATAGAACTAAAAGGTTCAGGGACTTCTCTTCCAAGAACTAAAAGATTCAGGGACTTCTATTCTTAGACCTAAAAGGGTCAGGGACTTCTTTTCATAGACCTAAAAGGTTCATGGACTTCTCTACAGGAACTAAAAGGTTCAGGGATTTCTCTTCATAGAACCATAAGGTTCAGGGACTTCTCTTTAAAGAACTAAAAGTTTCTTGGACTTCTCTTCAGGAACTAAAAGGTTCAGGGACTTCTCTTCATAGAACTAAAAGGTGCAGGGACTTCTCTTCATAGAACTAAAAGATTCAGGGACTTCTCTTTAAAGAACTAAAATCTTCAGGGACTTCTCTTCATAGAACTAAAAGGTTCAGGGACTTCTCTTCATAGACCTAAAAGGTTCATGGACTTCTCCTCAGGAACTACAAGGTTCAGGGACTTCTCTTCAGGAACTAAAAGGTTCAGGGACTTGACGTTAAAGAAGTAAAAGGTTCAGGGACCTCTCTTTATAGAACTAAAAGGTTCAGGGACTTCTCTTCAGGAACTAAAAGCTTCAGGGACTTCTCTTTAAAGAACTAAAAGGTTCAGTAACTTTTCTTCAGGAACTGAAAGGTTCAGGGACTTCTCTTCCAAGAACTAAAAGGATTAGGGATGTCTCTTCCAAGAACTAAAAGGTTCAGGCACGTCTCTTCTAAGACCTATAAGGTTCAGGGACTTCTCTTCATAGAACTAAAAGTTTCAGGGACTTCTTTTCATAGACCTAAAAGGTTCATGGACTTCTCTACAGGAACTAAAAGGTTCAGGGATTTCTCTTCATAGAACCATAAGGTTCAGGGACTTCTCTTTAAAGAACTAAAAGTTTCTTGGACTTCTCTTCATGAACTAAAAGGTTCAGGGACTTCTCTTCATAGAACTAAAAGGTTCAGGGACTTCTCTTCAGGAACTAAAAGCTTCAGGGACTTCTCTTTAAAGAACTAAAAGGTTCAGTAACTTTTCTTCAGGAACTGAAAGGTTCAGGGACTTCTCTTCCAAGAACTAAAAGGATTAGGGATGTCTCTTCCAAGAACTAAAAGGTTCAGGCACGTCTCTTCTAAGACCTATAAGGTTCAGGGACTTCTCTTCATAGAACTAAAAGGTTCAGGGACTTCTCTTCCAAGAACTAAAAGATTCAGGGACTTCTAATCTTAGACCTAAAAGGTTCAGGGACTTCTTTTCATAGACCTAAAAGGTTCATGGACTTCTCTACAGGAACTAAAAGGTTCAGGGATTTCTCTTCATAGAACCATAAGGTTCAGGGACTTCTCTTTAAAGAACTAAAAGTTTCTTGGACTTCTCTTCAGGAACTAAAAGGTTCAGGGACTTCTCTTCATAGAACTAAAAGGTGCAGGGACTTCTCTTCATAGAACTAAAAGATTCAGGGACTTCTCTTTAAAGAACTAAAATCTTCAGGGACTTCTCTTCATAGAACTAAAAGGTTCAGGGACTTCTCTTCATAGACCTAAAAGGTTCATGGACTTCTCCTCAGGAACTACAAGGTTCAGGGACTTCTCTTCAGGAACTAAAAGGTTCAGGGACTTGACGTTAAAGAAGTAAAAGGTTCAGGGACCTCTCTTTATAGAACTAAAAGGTTCAGGGACTTCTCTTCAGGAACTAAAAGCTTCAGGGACTTCTCTTTAAAGAACTAAAAGGTTCAGTAACTTTTCTTCAGGAACTGAAAGGTTCAGGGACTTCTCTTCCAAGAACTAAAAGGATTAGGGATGTCTCTTCCAAGAACTAAAAGGTTCAGGCACGTCTCTTCTAAGACCTATAAGGTTCAGGGACTTCTCTTCATAGAACTAAAAGGTTCAGGGACTTCTCTTCCAAGAACTAAAAGATTCAGGGACTTCTATTCTTAGACCTAAAAGGTTCAGGGACTTCTTTTCATAGACCTAAAAGGTTCATGGACTTCTCTACAGGAACTAAAAGGTTCAGGGATTTCTCTTCATAGAACCATAAGGTTCAGGGACTTCTCTTTAAAGAACTAAAAGTTTCTTGGACTTCTCTTCAGGAACTAAAAGGTTCAGGGACTTCTCTTCATAGAACTAAAAGGTGCAGGGACTTCTCTTCATAGAACTAAAAGATTCAGGGACTTCTCTTTAAAGAACTAAAATCTTCAGGGACTTCTCTTCATAGAACTAAAAGGTTCAGGGACTTCTCTTCATAGACCTAAAAGGTTCATGGACTTCTCCTCAGGAACTACAAGGTTCAGGGACTTCTCTTCAGGAACTAAAAGGTTCAGGGACTTGACGTTAAAGAAGTAAAAGGTTCAGGGACCTCTCTTTATAGAACTAAAAGGTTCAGGGACTTCTCTTCAGGAACTAAAAGCTTCAGGGACTTCTCTTTAAAGAACTAAAAGGTTCAGTAACTTTTCTTCAGGAACTGAAAGGTTCAGGGACTTCTCTTCCAAGAACTAAAAGGATTAGGGATGTCTCTTCCAAGAACTAAAAGGTTCAGGCACGTCTCTTCTAAGACCTATAAGGTTCAGGGACTTCTCTTCATAGAACTAAAAGTTTCAGGGACTTCTTTTCATAGACCTAAAAGGTTCATGGACTTCTCTACAGGAACTAAAAGGTTCAGGGATTTCTCTTCATAGAACCATAAGGTTCAGGGACTTCTCTTTAAAGAACTAAAAGTTTCTTGGACTTCTCTTCATGAACTAAAAGGTTCAGGGACTTCTCTTCATAGAACTAAAAGGTTCAGGGACTTCTCTTCAGGAACTAAAAGCTTCAGGGACTTCTCTTTAAAGAACTAAAAGGTTCAGTAACTTTTCTTCAGGAACTGAAAGGTTCAGGGACTTCTCTTCCAAGAACTAAAAGGATTAGGGATGTCTCTTCCAAGAACTAAAAGGTTCAGGCACGTCTCTTCTAAGACCTATAAGGTTCAGGGACTTCTCTTCATAGAACTAAAAGGTTCAGGGACTTCTCTTCCAAGAACTAAAAGATTCAGGGACTTCTATTCTTAGACCTAAAAGGTTCAGGGACTTCTTTTCATAGACCTAAAAGGTTCATGGACTTCTCTACAGGAACTAAAAGGTTCAGGGATTTCTCTTCATAGAACCATAAGGTTCAGGGACTTCTCTTTAAAGAACTAAAAGTTTCTTGGACTTCTCTTCATGAACTAAAAGGTTCAGGGACTTCTCTTCATAGAACTAAAAGGTTCAGGGACTTCTCTTCAGGAACTAAAAGTTTCAGGGACTTCTTTTCATAGACCTAAAAGGTTCATGGACTTCTCTACAGGAACTAAAAGGTTCAGGGATTTCTCTTCATAGAACCATAAGGTTCAGGGACTTCTCTTTAAAGAACTAAAAGTTTCTTGGACTTCTCTTCATGAACTAAAAGGTTCAGGGACTTCTCTTCATAGAACTAAAAGGTTCAGGGACTTCTCTTCAGGAACTAAAAGCTTCAGGGACTTCTCTTTAAAGAACTAAAAAGTTCAGTAACTTTTCTTCAGGAACTGAAAGGTTCAGGGACTTCTCTTCCAAGAACTAAAAGGATTAGGGATGTCTCTTCCAAGAACTAAAAGGTTCAGGCACGTCTCTTCTAAGACCTATAAGGTTCAGGGACTTCTCTTCATAGAACTAAAAGGTTCAGGGACTTCTCTTCCAAGAACTAAAAGATTCAGGGACTTCTATTCTTAGACCTAAAAGGTTCAGGGACTTCTTTTCATAGACCTAAAAGGTTCATGGACTTCTCTACAGGAACTAAAAGGTTCAGGGATTTCTCTTCATAGAACCATAAGGTTCAGGGACTTCTCTTTAAAGAACTAAAAGTTTCTTGGACTTCTCTTCAGGAACTAAAAGGTTCAGGGACTTCTCTTCATAGAACTAAAAGGTGCAGGGACTTCTCTTCATAGAACTAAAAGATTCAGGGACTTCTCTTTAAAGAACTAAAATCTTCAGGGACTTCTCTTCATAGAACTAAAAGGTTCAGGGACTTCTCTTCATAGACCTAAAAGGTTCATGGACTTCTCCTCAGGAACTACAAGGTTCAGGGACTTCTCTTCAGGAACTAAAAGGTTCAGGGACTTGACGTTAAAGAAGTAAAAGGTTCAGGGACCTCTCTTTATAGAACTGAAAGGTTCAGGGACTTCTCTTCAGGAACTAAAAGCTTCAGGGACTTCTCTTTAAAGAACTAAAAGGTTCAGTAACTTTTCTTCAGGAACTGAAAGGTTCAGGGACTTCTCTTCCAAGAACTAAAAGGATTAGGGATGTCTCTTCCAAGAACTAAAAGGTTCAGGCACGTCTCTTCTAAGACCTATAAGGTTCAGGGACTTCTCTTCATAGAACTAAAAGTTTCAGGGACTTCTTTTCATAGACCTAAAAGGTTCATGGACTTCTCTACAGGAACTAAAAGGTTCAGGGATTTCTCTTCATAGAACCATAAGGTTCAGGGACTTCTCTTTAAAGAACTAAAAGTTTCTTGGACTTCTCTTCATGAACTAAAAGGTTCAGGGACTTCTCTTCATAGAACTAAAAGGTTCAGGGACTTCTCTTCAGGAACTAAAAGCTTCAGGGACTTCTCTTTAAAGAACTAAAAGGTTCAGTAACTTTTCTTCAGGAACTGAAAGGTTCAGGGACTTCTCTTCCAAGAACTAAAAGGATTAGGGATGTCTCTTCCAAGAACTAAAAGGTTCAGGCACGTCTCTTCTAAGACCTATAAGGTTCAGGGACTTCTCTTCATAGAACTAAAAGGTTCAGGGACTTCTCTTCCAAGAACTAAAAGATTCAGGGACTTCTAATCTTAGACCTAAAAGGTTCAGGGACTTCTTTTCATAGACCTAAAAGGTTCATGGACTTCTCTACAGGAACTAAAAGGTTCAGGGATTTCTCTTCATAGAACCATAAGGTTCAGGGACTTCTCTTTAAAGAACTAAAAGTTTCTTGGACTTCTCTTCAGGAACTAAAAGGTTCAGGGACTTCTCTTCATAGAACTAAAAGGTGCAGGGACTTCTCTTCATAGAACTAAAAGATTCAGGGACTTCTCTTTAAAGAACTAAAATCTTCAGGGACTTCTCTTCATAGAACTAAAAGGTTCAGGGACTTCTCTTCATAGACCTAAAAGGTTCATGGACTTCTCCTCAGGAACTACAAGGTTCAGGGACTTCTCTTCAGGAACTAAAAGGTTCAGGGACTTGACGTTAAAGAAGTAAAAGGTTCAGGGACCTCTCTTTATAGAACTAAAAGGTTCAGGGACTTCTCTTCAGGAACTAAAAGCTTCAGGGACTTCTCTTTAAAGAACTAAAAGGTTCAGTAACTTTTCTTCAGGAACTGAAAGGTTCAGGGACTTCTCTTCCAAGAACTAAAAGGATTAGGGATGTCTCTTCCAAGAACTAAAAGGTTCAGGCACGTCTCTTCTAAGACCTACAAGGTTCAGGGACTTCTCTTCATAGAACTAAAAGGTTCAGGGACTTCTCTTCCAAGAACTAAAAGATTCAGGGACTTCTATTCTTAGACCTAAAAGGTTCAGGGACTTCTTTTCATAGACCTAAAAGGTTCATGGACTTCTCTACAGGAACTAAAAGGTTCAGGGATTTCTCTTCATAGAACCATAAGGTTCAGGGACTTCTCTTTAAAGAACTAAAAGTTTCTTGGACTTCTCTTCAGGAACTAAAAGGTTCAGGGACTTCTCTTCATAGAACTAAAAGGTGCAGGGACTTCTCTTCATAGAACTAAAAGATTCAGGGACTTCTCTTTAAAGAACTAAAATCTTCAGGGACTTCTCTTCATAGAACTAAAAGGTTCAGGGACTTCTCTTCATAGACCTAAAAGGTTCATGGACTTCTCCTCAGGAACTACAAGGTTCAGGGACTTCTCTTCAGGAACTAAAAGGTTCAGGGACTTGACGTTAAAGAAGTAAAAGGTTCAGGGACCTCTCTTTATAGAACTAAAAGGTTCAGGGACTTCTCTTCAGGAACTAAAAGCTTCAGGGACTTCTCTTTAAAGAACTAAAAGGTTCAGTAACTTTTCTTCAGGAACTGAAAGGTTCAGGGACTTCTCTTCCAAGAACTAAAAGGATTAGGGATGTCTCTTCCAAGAACTAAAAGGTTCAGGCACGTCTCTTCTAAGACCTATAAGGTTCAGGGACTTCTCTTCATAGAACTAAAAGGTTCAGGGACTTCTCTTCCAAGAACTAAAAGATTCAGGGACTTCTATTCTTAGACGTAAAAGGTTCAGGGACTTCTTTTCATAGACCTAAAAGGTTCATGGACTTCTCTACAGGAACTAAAAGGTTCAGGGATTTCTCTTCATAGAACCATAAGGTTCAGGGACTTCTCTTTAAAGAACTAAAAGTTTCTTGGACTTCTCTTCAGGAACTAAAAGGTTCAGGGACTTCTCTTCATAGAACTAAAAGGTGCAGGGACTTCTCTTCATAGAACTAAAAGATTCAGGGACTTCTCTTTAAAGAACTAAAATCTTCAGGGACTTCTCTTCATAGAACTAAAAGGTTCAGGGACTTCTCTTCATAGACCTAAAAGGTTCATGGACTTCTCCTCAGGAACTACAAGGTTCAGGGACTTCTCTTCAGGAACAAAAAGGTTCAGGGACTTGACGTTAAAGAAGTAAAAGGTTCAGGGACCTCTCTTTATAGAACTAAAAGGTTCAGGGACTTCTCTTCAGGAACTAAAAGCTTCAGGGACTTCTCTTTAAAGAACTAAAAGGTTCAGTAACTTTTCTTCAGGAACTGAAAGGTTCAGGGACTTCTCTTCCAAGAACTAAAAGGATTAGGGATGTCTCTTCCAAGAACTAAAAGGTTCAGGCACGTCTCTTCTAAGACCTATAAGGTTCAGGGACTTCTCTTCATAGAACTAAAAGGTTCAGGGAATTCTCTTCCAAGAACTAAAAGATTCAGGGACTTCTATTCTTAGACCTAAAAGGTTCAGGGACTTCTTTTCATAGACCTAAAAGGTTCATGGACTTCTCTACAGGAACTAAAAGGTTCAGGGATTTCTCTTCATAGAACCATAAGGTTCAGGGACTTCTCTTTAAAGAACTAAAAGTTTCTTGGACTTCTCTTCAGGAACTAAAAGGTTCAGGGACTTCTCTTCATAGAACTAAAAGGTGCAGGGACTTCTCTTCATAGAACTAAAAGATTCAGGGACTTCTCTTTAAAGAACTAAAATCTTCAGGGACTTCTCTTCATAGAACTAAAAGGTTCAGGGACTTCTCTTCATAGACCTAAAAGGTTCATGGACTTCTCCTCAGGAACTACAAGGTTCAGGGACTTCTCTTCAGGAACTAAAAGGTTCAGGGACTTGACGTTAAAGAAGTAAAAGGTTCAGGGACCTCTCTTTATAGAACTAAAAGGTTCAGGGACTTCTCTTCAGGAACTAAAAGCTTCAGGGACTTCTCTTTAAAGAACTAAAAGGTTCAGTAACTTTTCTTCAGGAACTGAAAGGTTCAGGGACTTCTCTTCCAAGAACTAAAAGGATTAGGGATGTCTCTTCCAAGAACTAAAAGGTTCAGGCACGTCTCTTCTAAGACCTATAAGGTTCAGGGACTTCTCTTCATAGAACTAAAAGGTTTAGGGACTTCTCTTCCAAGAACTAAAAGATTCAGGGACTTCTATTCTTAGACCTAAAAGGTTCCGGGACTTCTTTTCATAGACCTAAAAGGTTCATGGACTTCTCTACAGGAACTAAAAGGTTCAGGGATTTCTCTTCATAGAACCATAAGGTTCAGGGACTTCTCTTTAAAGAACTAAA
Organism: Symphodus melops; assembly: GCF_947650265.1. NCBI lineage: Eukaryota > Metazoa > Chordata > Actinopteri > Labriformes > Labridae > Symphodus > Symphodus melops. The sequence goes on along the minus strand of NC_136706.1, from coordinate 14,876,884 downwards.
AGTTTCTTGGACTTCTCTTCAGGAACTAAAAGGTTCAGGGACTTCTCTTCATAGAACTAAAAGGTGCAGGGACTTCTCTTCATAGAACTAAAAGATTCAGGGACTTCTCTTTAAAGAACTAAAATCTTCAGGGACTTCTCTTCATAGAACTAAAAGGTTCAGGGACTTCTCTTCATAGACCTAAAAGGTTCATGGACTTCTCCTCAGGAACTACAAGGTTCAGGGACTTCTCTTCAGGAACTAAAAGGTTCAGGGACTTGACGTTAAAGAAGTAAAAGGTTCAGGGACCTCTCTTTATAGAACTAAAAGGTTCAGGGACTTCTCTTCATAGAACTAAAAGGTTCACAGACTTCTCTTCTCCGAACTAAAAGGTTGAGGGACTTCTCTTCTTAGAACTAAAAGGTTGAGGGACATCTCTTCATAGATTTAAAAGGTTCAGGGACGTCTCTTAAATGAACTAAAAGGTTCAGGGACTTCTATTCTAAGAATTAAAAGTTTCAGGGACTTCTCTTCAAAGAACTAAAAGGTTCAGGGACTTCTCTTCTCAGAACTAAAGGCTTCAGGGACTTCTCTTCATACAACTAAAAGGTTCAGGGACTTCTCTGTAAAGAACTAAAAGGTTCAGGGACTTCTCTTTATAGAACTAAAAGGTTCAGGGACTTCTCTTCATAGAACTAAAAGGTTCACGGACTGCTCTTCTTAGAACTAAAAGGTTGAGGGACTTCTCTTCTCAGAACTAAAAGGTTGAGGGACATCTCTTCATAGAACTAAAATGTTCATTGACGTCTTTTCATAGAACTAAAAGGTTTAGGGACGTCTCTTAAAAGAACTAAAAGGTTCAGGGACTTCTCTTTATAGAACTAAAAGGTTCAGGGACTTCTCTTCATAGAACTAAAAGGTTCACGGACTGCTCTTCTTAGAACTAAAAGGTTGAGGGACTTCTCTTCTCAGAACTAAAAGGTTGAGGGACATCTCTTCATAGAACTAAAATGTTCATTGACGTCTTTTCATAGAACTAAAAGGTTTAGGGACGTCTCTTAAAAGAACTAAAAGGTTCAGGGACTTCTCTTTTCAGAATTAAAAGTTTCAGGGACTTCTCTTCATAGAACTAAAAAGTTTGGGGACATCTCTTCAAAGAACTAAAAGGTTCAGGGACTTCTCTTCATAGAACTAAAAGGTTCAGGGACTTCTTTTCATAGACCTAAAAGGTTCATGGACTTCTCTTTAAAGAACTAAAACGTTCAGGGACTTCTATTCAGGAACTAAACGGTTCAGGGACTTCTCTTTATAGAACTAAAAGGTTCAGGGACTTCTCTTCTCAGAACTAAAGGGTTCAGGGACTTCTCTTCATAGAACTAAAAGGTTCAGGGATTTCTCTGTAAAGAACTAAAAGGTTCAGGGACTTCTCATTATAGAACTAAAAGGTTCAGGGACTTCTATTCATAGAACTAAAAGGTTCAGGGACTTCTCTTCATAGAACTAAAAGATTCAGGGATTTCTCTTCATAGAACTAAAAGGTTCAGGGACTTCTCTGTAAAGAACTAAAAGGTTAGGGGACTTCTCATTATAGAACTAAAAGGTTCAGGGACTTCTCTTCATAGAACTAAAAGGTGCAGGGACTTCTTTTCATAGACCTAAAAGGTTCATGGACTTCTCTTTAAAGAACTAAAAGGTTCAGGGACTTCTCTGTAAAGAACTAAAAGGTTCAGGGACTTCTCTTTATAGAACTAAAAGGTTCAGGGACTACTCTTCAAAGAACTAAAAGGTTCAGGGACTTCTCTTCAAAGAACTAAAAGGTTCAGAGACTTCTCTTTAGGAACTAATTGTTTCAGGGACGTCTCTTAAAAGAACTAAAAGGTTCAGGGACTTCTCTTCAAGAGCAAAAAGGTTCAGGGACTTCTCTTCCAAGAACTAAAAGGATCAGGGACGTCTCTTCCAAGAACTAAAAGGTTCAGGGACTTCTCTTTATAGAACTAAAAGGTTCAGGGACTTCTCTTCTCAGAACTAAAGAGTTCAGGGACTTCTCTTCATAGAACTAAAAGTTTTACGGACTTCTCTTCTCCGAACTAAAAGGTTCAGGGACTTCTCTTCATAGAACTAAAAGTTTCAGGGACTTCTTTTCATAGACCTAAAAGGTTCATGGACTTCTCTACAGGAACTAAAAGGTTCAGGGATTTCTCTTCATAGAACCATAAGGTTCAGGGACTTCTCTTTAAAGAACTAAAAGTTTCTTGGACTTCTCTTCATGAACTAAAAGGTTCAGGGACTTCTCTTCATAGAACTAAAAGGTTCAGGGACTTCTCTTCAGGAACTAAAAGTTTCAGGGACTTCTTTTCATAGACCTAAAAGGTTCATGGACTTCTCTACAGGAACTAAAAGGTTCAGGGATTTCTCTTCATAGAACCATAAGGTTCAGGGACTTCTCTTTAAAGAACTAAAAGTTTCTTGGACTTCTCTTCATGAACTAAAAGGTTCAGGGACTTCTCTTCATAGAACTAAAAGGTTCAGGGACTTCTCTTCAGGAACTAAAAGCTTCAGGGACTTCTCTTTAAAGAACTAAAAAGTTCAGTAACTTTTCTTCAGGAACTGAAAGGTTCAGGGACTTCTCTTCCAAGAACTAAAAGGATTAGGGATGTCTCTTCCAAGAACTAAAAGGTTCAGGCACGTCTCTTCTAAGACCTATAAGGTTCAGGGACTTCTCTTCATAGAACTAAAAGGTTCAGGGACTTCTCTTCCAAGAACTAAAAGATTCAGGGACTTCTATTCTTAGACCTAAAAGGTTCAGGGACTTCTTTTCATAGACCTAAAAGGTTCATGGACTTCTCTACAGGAACTAAAAGGTTCAGGGATTTCTCTTCATAGAACCATAAGGTTCAGGGACTTCTCTTTAAAGAACTAAAAGTTTCTTGGACTTCTCTTCAGGAACTAAAAGGTTCAGGGACTTCTCTTCATAGAACTAAAAGATTCAGGGACTTCTCTTTAAAGAACTAAAATCTTCAGGGACTTCTCTTCATAGAACTAAAAGGTTCAGGGACTTCTCTTCATAGACCTAAAAGGTTCATGGACTTCTCCTCAGGAACTACAAGGTTCAGGGACTTCTCTTCAGGAAATAAAACGTTCAGGGACTTGACGTTAAAGAAGTAAAAGGTTCAGGGACCTCTCTTTATAGAACTAAAAGGTTCAGGGACTTCTCTTCATAGAACTAAAAGGTTCACAGACTTCTCTTCTCCGAACTAAAAGGTTGAGGGACTTCTCTTCTTAGAACTAAAAGGTTCAGGGACGTCTCTTAAATGAACTAAAAGGTTCAGGGACTTCTATTCTAAGAATTAAAAGTTTCAGGGACTTCTCTTCAAAGAACTAAAAGGTTCAGGGACTTCGCTTCTCAGAACTAAAGGCTTCAGGGACTTCTCTTCATACAACTAAAAGGTTCAGGGACTTCTCTGTAAAGAACTAAAAGGTTCAGGGACTTCTCTTTATAGAACTAAAAGGTTCAGGGACTTCTCTTCATAGAACTAAAAGGTTCACGGACTGCTCTTCTTAGAACTAAAAGGTTGAGGGACTTCTCTTCTCAGAACTAAAAGGTTGAGGGACATCTCATCATAGAACTAAAATGTTCATTGACGTCTTTTCATAGAACTAAAAGGTTTAGGGACGTCTCTTAAAAGAACTAAAAGGTTCAGGGACTTCTCTTTTCAGAATTAAAAGTTTCAGGGACTTCTCTTCATAGAACTAAAAAGTTTGGGGACATCTCTTCAAAGAACTAAAAGGTTCAGGGACTTCTCTTCATAGAACTAAAAGGTTCAGGGACTTCTTTTCATAGACCTAAAAGGTTCATGGACTTCTCTTTAAAGAACTAAAACGTTCAGGGACTTCTATTCAGGAACTAAACGGTTCAGGGACTTCTCTTTATAGAACTAAAAGGTTCAGGGACTTCTCTTCTCAGAACTAAAGGGTTCAGGGACTTCTCTTCATAGAACTAAAAGGTTCAGGGATTTCTCTGTAAAGAACTAAAAGGTTCAGGGACTTCTCATTATAGAACTAAAAGGTTCAGGGACTTGTATTCATAGAACTAAAAGGTTCAGGGACTTCTCTTCATAGAACTAAAAGATTCAGGGACTTCTCTTCATAGAACTAAAAGGTTCAGGGACTTCTCTGTAAAGAACTAAAAGGTTCAGGGACTTCTCATTATAGAACTAAAAGGTTCAGGGACTTCTCTTCATAGAACTAAAAGGTGCAGGGACTTCTTTTCATAGACCTAAAAGGTTCATGGACTTCTCTTTAAAGAACTAAAAGGTTCAGGGACTTCTCTGTAAAGAACTAAAAGGTTCAGGGACTTCTCTTTATAGAACTAAAAGGTTCAGGGACTTCTCTTCATAGAACTAAAAAGTTCAGGGACTACTCTTCAAAGAACTAAAAGGTTCAGGGACTTCTCTTCAAAGAACTAAAAGGTTCAGAGACTTCTCTTTAGGAACTAATTGTTTCAGGGACGTCTCTTAAAAGAACTAAAAGGTTCAGGGACTTCTCTTCAAGAGCAAAAAGGTTCAGGGACTTCTCTTCCAAGAACTAAAAGGATCAGGGACGTCTCTTCCAAGAACTAAAAGGTTCAGGGACTTCTCTTTATAGAACTAAAAGGTTCAGGGACTTCTCTTCTCAGAACTAAAGAGTTCAGGGACTTCTCTTCATAGAACTAAAAGTTTTACGGACTTCTCTTCTCCGAACTAAAAGGTTCAGGGACTTCTCTTCATAGAACTAAAAGTTTCAGGGACTTCTTTTCATAGACCTAAAAGGTTCATGGACTTCTCTACAGGAACTAAAAGGTTCAGGGATTTCTCTTCATAGAACCATAAGGTTCAGGGACTTCTCTTTAAAGAACTAAAAGTTTCTTGGACTTCTCTTCATGAACTAAAAGGTTCAGGGACTTCTCTTCATAGCACTAAAAGGTTCAGGGACTTCTCTTCAGGAACTAAAAGTTTCAGGGACTTCTTTTCATAGACCTAAAAGGTTCATGGACTTCTCTACAGGAACTAAAAGGTTCAGGGATTTCTCTTCATAGAACCATAAGGTTCAGGGACTTCTATTCTTAGACCTGAAAGGTTCAGGGACTTCTTTTCATAGACCTAAAAGGTTCATGGACTTCTCTACAGGAACTAAAAGGTTCAGGGATTTCTCTTCATAGAACCATAAGGTTCAGGGACTTCTCTTTAAAGAACTAAAAGTTTCTTGGACTTCTCTTCAGGAACTAAAAGGTTCAGGGACTTCTCTTCATAGAACTAAAAGATTCAGGGACTTCTCTTTAAAGAACTAAAATCTTCAGGGACTTCTCTTCATAGAACTAAAAGGTTCAGGGACTTCTCTTCATAGACCTAAAAGGTTCATGGACTTCTCCTCAGGAACTACAAGGTTCAGGGACTTCTCTTCAGGAACTAAAAGGTTCAGGGACTTCTCTTCTCAGAACTAAAGGGTTCAGGGACTTCTCTTCATAGAACTAAAAGGTTCAGGGATTTCTCTGTAAAGAACTAAAAGGTTCAGGGACTTCTCATTATAGAACTAAAAGGTTCAGGGACTTGTATTCATAGAACTAAAAGGTTCAGGGACTTCTCTTCATAGAACTAAAAGATTCAGGGACTTCTCTTCATAGAACTAAAAGGTTCAGGGACTTCTCTGTAAAGAACTCAAAGGTTCAGGGACTTCTCATTATAGAACTAAAAGGTTCAGGGACTTCTCTTCATAGAACTAAAAGGTGCAGGGACTTCTTTTCATAGACCTAAAAGGTTCATGGACTTCTCTTTAAAGAACTAAAAGGTTCAGGGACTTCTCTGTAAAGAACTAAAAGGTTCAGGGACTTCTCTTTATAGAACTAAAAGGTTCAGGGACTTCTCTTCATAGAACTAAAAAGTTCAGGGACTACTCTTCAAAGAACTAAAAGGTTCAGGGACTTCTCTTCAAAGAACTAAAAGGTTCAGAGACTTCTCTTTAGGAACTAATTGTTTCAGGGACGTCTCTTAAAAGAACTAAAAGGTTCAGGGACTTCTCTTCAAGAGCAAAAAGGTTCAGGGACTTCTCTTCCAAGAACTAAAAGGATCAGGGACGTCTCTTCCAAGAACTAAAAGGTTCAGGGACTTCTCTTTATAGAACTAAAAGGTTCAGGGACTTCTCTTCTCAGAACTAAAGAGTTCAGGGACTTCTCTTCATAGAACTAAAAGTTTTACGGACTTCTCTTCTCCGAACTAAAAGGTTCAGGGACTTCTCTTCATAGAACTAAAAGTTTCAGGGACTTCTTTTCATAGACCTAAAAGGTTCATGGACTTCTCTACAGGAACTAAAAGGTTCAGGGATTTCTCTTCATAGAACCATAAGGTTCAGGGACTTCTCTTTAAAGAACTAAAAGTTTCTTGGACTTCTCTTCATGAACTAAAAGGTTCAGGGACTTCTCTTCATAGAACTAAAAGGTTCAGGGACTTCTCTTCAGGAACTAAAAGTTTCAGGGACTTGTTTTCATAGACCTAAAAGGTTCATGGACTTCTCTACAGGAACTAAAAGGTTCAGGGATTTCTCTTCATAGAACCATAAGGTTCAGGGACTTCTATTCTTAGACCTAAAAGGTTCAGGGACTTCTTTTCATAGACCTAAAAGGTTCATGGACTTCTCTACAGGAACTAAAAGGTTCAGGGATTTCTCTTCATAGAACCATAAGGTTCAGGGACTTCTCTTTAAAGAACTAAAAGTTTCTTGGACTTCTCTTCAGGAACTAAAAGGTTCAGGGACTTCTCTTCATAGAACTAAAAGATTCAGGGACTTCTCTTTAAAGAACTAAAATCTTCAGGGACTTCTCTTCATAGAACTAAAAGGTTCAGGGACTTCTCTTCATAGACCTAAAAGGTTCATGGACTTCTCCTCAGGAACTACAAGGTTCAGGGACTTCTCTTCAGGAACTAAAAGGTTCAGGGACTTGACGTTAAAGAAGTAAAAGGTTCAGGGACCTCTCTTTATAGAACTAAAAGGTTCAGGGACTTCTCTTCATAGAACTAAAAGGTTCACAGACTTCTCTTCTCCGAACTAAAAGGTTGAGGGACTTCTCTTCTTAGAACTAAAAGGTTCAGGGACGTCTCTTAAATGAACTAAAAGGTTCAGGGACTTCTATTCTAAGAATTAAAAGTTTCAGGGACTTCTCTTCAAAGAACTAAAAGGTTCAGGGACTTCGCTTCTCAGAACTAAAGGCTTCAGGGACTTCTCTTCATACAACTAAAAGGTTCAGGGACTTCTCTGTAAAGAACTAAAAGGTTCAGGGACTTCTCTTTATAGAACTAAAAGGTTCAGGGACTTCTCTTCATAGAACTAAAAGGTTCACGGACTGCTCTTCTTAGAACTAAAAGGTTGAGGGACTTCTCTTCTCAGAACTAAAAGGTTGAGGGACATCTCATCATAGAACTAAAATGTTCATTGACGTCTTTTCATAGAACTAAAAGGTTTAGGGACGTCTCTTAAAAGAACTAAAAGGTTCAGGGACTTCTCTTTTCAGAATTAAAAGTTTCAGGGACTTCTCTTCATAGAACTAAAAAGTTTGGGGACATCTCTTCAAAGAACTAAAAGGTTCAGGGACTTCTCTTCATAGAACTAAAAGGTTCAGGGACTTCTTTTCATAGACCTAAAAGGTTCATGGACTTCTCTTTAAAGAACTAAAACGTTCAGGGACTTCTATTCAGGAACTAAACGGTTCAGGGACTTCTCTTTATAGAACTAAAAGGTTCAGGGACTTCTCTTCTCAGAACTAAAGGGTTCAGGGACTTCTCTTCATAGAACTAAAAGGTTCAGGGATTTCTCTGTAAAGAACTAAAAGGTTCAGGGACTTCTCATTATAGAACTAAAAGGTTCAGGGACTTGTATTCATAGAACTAAAAGGTTCAGGGACTTCTCTTCATAGAACTAAAAGATTCAGGGACTTCTCTTCATAGAACTAAAAGGTTCAGGGACTTCTCTGTAAAGAACTAAAAGGTTCAGGGACTTCTCATTATAGAACTAAAAGGTTCAGGGACTTCTCTTCATAGAACTAAAAGGTGCAGGGACTTCTTTTCATAGACCTAAAAGGTTCATGGACTTCTCTTTAAAGAACTAAAAGGTTCAGGGACTTCTCTGTAAAGAACTAAAAGGTTCAGGGACTTCTCTTTATAGAACTAAAAGGTTCAGGGACTTCTCTTCATAGAACTAAAAAGTTCAGGGACTACTCTTCAAAGAACTAAAAGGTTCAGGGACTTCTCTTCAAAGAACTAAAAGGTTCAGAGACTTCTCTTTAGGAACTAATTGTTTCAGGGACGTCTCTTAAAAGAACTAAAAGGTTCAGGGACTTCTCTTCAAGAGCAAAAAGGTTCAGGGACTTCTCTTCCAAGAACTAAAAGGATCAGGGACGTCTCTTCCAAGAACTAAAAGGTTCAGGGACTTCTCTTTATAGAACTAAAAGGTTCAGGGACTTCTCTTCTCAGAACTAAAGAGTTCAGGGACTTCTCTTCATAGAACTAAAAGTTTTACGGACTTCTCTTCTCCGAACTAAAAGGTTCAGGGACTTCTCTTCATAGAACTAAAAGTTTCAGGGACTTCTTTTCATAGACCTAAAAGGTTCATGGACTTCTCTACAGGAACTAAAAGGTTCAGGGATTTCTCTTCATAGAACCATAAGGTTCAGGGACTTCTCTTTAAAGAACTAAAAGTTTCTTGGACTTCTCTTCATGAACTAAAAGGTTCAGGGACTTCTCTTCATAGAACTAAAAGGTTCAGGGACTTCTCTTCAGGAACTAAAAGTTTCAGGGACTTCTTTTCATAGACCTAAAAGGTTCATGGACTTCTCTACAGGAACTAAAAGGTTCAGGGATTTCTCTTCATAGAACCATAAGGTTCAGGGACTTCTCTTTAAAGAACTAAAAGTTTCTTGGACTTCTCTTCATGAACTAAAAGGTTCAGGGACTTCTCTTCATAGAACTAAAAGGTTCAGGGACTTCTCTTCAGGAACTAAAAGCTTCAGGGACTTCTCTTTAAAGAACTAAAAAGTTCAGTAACTTTTCTTCAGGAACTGAAAGGTTCAGGGACTTCTCTTCCAAGAACTAAAAGGATTAGGGATTTCTCTTCCAAGAACTAAAAGGTTCAGGCACGTCTCTTCTAAGACCTATAAGGTTCAGGGACTTCTCTTCATAGAACTAAAAGGTTCAGGGACTTCTCTACAGGAACTAAAAGGTTCAGGGATTTCTCTTCATAGAACCATAAGGTTCAGGGACTTCTATTCTTAGACCTAAAAGGTTCAGGGACTTCTTTTCATAGACCTAAAAGGTTCATGGACTTCTCTACAGGAACTAAAAGGTTCAGGGATTTCTCTTCATAGAACCATAAGGTTCAGGGACTTCTCTTTAAAGAACTAAAAGTTTCTTGGACTTCTCTTCAGGAACTAAAAGGTTCAGGGACTTCTCTTCATAGAACTAAAAGATTCAGGGACTTCTCTTTAAAGAACTAAAATCTTCAGGGACTTCTCTTCATAGAACTAAAAGGTTCAGGGACTTCTCTTCATAGACCTAAAAGGTTCATGGACTTCTCCTCAGGAACTACAAGGTTCAGGGACTTCTCTTCAGGAACTAAAAGGTTCAGGGACTTCTCTTCTCAGAACTAAAGGGTTCAGGGACTTCTCTTCATAGAACTAAAAGGTTCAGGGATTTCTCTGTAAAGAACTAAAAGGTTCAGGGACTTCTCATTATAGAACTAAAAGGTTCAGGGACTTGTATTCATAGAACTAAAAGGTTCAGGGACTTCTCTTCATAGAACTAAAAGATTCAGGGACTTCTCTTCATAGAACTAAAAGGTTCAGGGACTTCTCTGTAAAGAACTAAAAGGTTCAGGGACTTCTCATTATAGAACTAAAAGGTTCAGGGACTTCTCTTCATAGAACTAAAAGGTGCAGGGACTTCTTTTCATAGACCTAAAAGGTTCATGGACTTCTCTTTAAAGAACTAAAAGGTTCAGGGACTTCTCTGTAAAGAACTAAAAGGTTCAGGGACTTCTCTTTATAGAACTAAAAGGTTCAGGGACTTCTCTTCATAGAACTAAAAAGTTCAGGGACTACTCTTCAAAGAACTAAAAGGTTCAGGGACTTCTCTTCAAAGAACTAAAAGGTTCAGAGACTTCTCTTTAGGAACTAATTGTTTCAGGGACGTCTCTTAAAAGAACTAAAAGGTTCAGGGACTTCTCTTCAAGAGCAAAAAGGTTCAGGGACTTCTCTTCCAAGAACTAAAAGGATCAGGGACTTCTCTTCTCAGAACTAAAGAGTTCAGGGACTTCTCTTCATAGAACTAAAAGTTTTACGGACTTCTCTTCTCCGAACTAAAAGGTTCAGGGACTTCTCTTCATAGAACTAAAAGTTTCAGGGACTTCTTTTCATAGACCTAAAAGGTTCATGGACTTCTCTACAGGAACTAAAAGGTTCAGGGATTTCTCTTCATAGAACCATAAGGTTCAGGGACTTCTCTTTAAAGAACTAAAAGTTTCTTGGACTTCTCTTCATAGCACTAAAAGGTTCAGGGACTTCTCTTCAGGAACTAAAAGTTTCAGGGACTTCTTTTCATAGACCTAAAAGGTTCATGGACTTCTCTACAGGAACTAAAAGGTTCAGGGATTTCTCTTCATAGAACCATAAGGTTCAGGGACTTCTATTCTTAGACCTAAAAGGTTCAGGGACTTCTTTTCATAGACCTAAAAGGTTCATGGACTTCTCTACAGGAACTAAAAGGTTCAGGGATTTCTCTTCATAGAACCATAAGGTTCAGGGACTTCTCTTTAAAGAACTAAAAGTTTCTTGGACTTCTCTTCAGGAACTAAAAGGTTCAGGGACTTCTCTTCATAGAACTAAAAGATTCAGGGACTTCTCTTTAAAGAACTAAAATCTTCAGGGACTTCTCTTCATAGAACTAAAAGGTTTAGGGACTTCTCTTCATAGACCTAAAAGGTTCATGGACTTCTCCTCAGGAACTACAAGGTTCAGGGACTTCTCTTCAGGAACTAAAAGGTTCAGGGACTTCTCTTCTCAGAACTAAAGGGTTCAGGGACTTCTCTTCATAGAACTAAAAGGTTCAGGGATTTCTCTGTAAAGAACTAAAAGGTTCAGGGACTTCTCATTATAGAACTAAAAGGTTCAGGGACTTGTATTCATAGAACTAAAAGGTTCAGGGACTTCTCTTCATAGAACTAAAAGATTCAGGGACTTCTCTTCATAGAACTAAAAGGTTCAGGGACTTCTCTGTAAAGAACTAAAAGGTTCAGGGACTTCTCATTATAGAACTAAAAGGTTCAGGGACTTCTCTTCATAGAACTAAAAGGTGCAGGGACTTCTTTTCATAGACCTAAAAGGTTCATGGACTTCTCTTTAAAGAACTAAAAGGTTCAGGGACTTCTCTGTAAAGAACTAAAAGGTTCAGGGACTTCTCTTTATAGAACTAAAAGGTTCAGGGACTTCTCTTCATAGAACTAAAAAGTTCAGGGACTACTCTTCAAAGAACTAAAAGGTTCAGGGACTTCTCTTCAAAGAACTAAAAGGTTCAGAGACTTCTCTTTAGGAACTAATTGTTTCAGGGACGTCTCTTAAAAGAACTAAAAGGTTCAGGGACTTCTCTTCAAGAGCAAAAAGGTTCAGGGACTTCTCTTCCAAGAACTAAAAGGATCAGGGACGTCTCTTCCAAGAACTAAAAGGTTCAGGGACTTCTCTTTATAGAACTAAAAGGTTCAGGGACTTCTCTTCTCAGAACTAAAGAGTTCAGGGACTTCTCTTCATAGAACTAAAAGTTTTACGGACTTCTCTTCTCCGAACTAAAAGGTTCAGGGACTTCTCTTCATAGAACTAAAAGTTTCAGGGACTTCTTTTCATAGACCTAAAAGGTTCATGGACTTCTCTACAGGAACTAAAAGGTTCAGGGATTTCTCTTCATAGAACCATAAGGTTCAGGAACTTCTCTTTAAAGAACTAAAAGTTTCTTGGACTTCTCTTCATGAACTAAAAGGTTCAGGGACTTCTCTTCATAGAACTAAAAGGTTCAGGGACTTCTCTTCAGGAACTAAAAGTTTCAGGGACTTCTTTTCATAGACCTAAAAGGTTCATGGACTTCTCTACAGGAACTAAAAGGTTCAGGGATTTCTCTTCATAGAACCATAAGGTTCAGGGACTTCTATTCTTAGACCTAAAAGGTTCAGGGACTTCTTTTCATAGACCTAAAAGGTTCATGGACTTCTCTACAGGAACTAAAAGGTTCAGGGATTTCTCTTCATAGAACCATAAGGTTCAGGGACTTCTCTTTAAAGAACTAAAAGTTTCTTGGACTTCTCTTCAGGAACTAAAAGGTTCAGGGACTTCTCTTCATAGAACTAAAAGATTCAGGGACTTCTCTTTAAAGAACTAAAATCTTCAGGGACTTCTCTTCATAGAACTAAAAGGTTCAGGGACTTCTCTTCATAGACCTAAAAGGTTCATGGACTTCTCCTCAGGAACTACAAGGTTCAGGGACTTCTCTTCAGGAACTAAAAGGTTCAGGGACTTGACGTTAAAGAAGTAAAAGGTTCAGGGACCTCTCTTTATAGAACTAAAAGGTTCAGGGACTTCTCTTCATAGAACTAAAAGGTTCACAGACTTCTCTTCTCCGAACTAAAAGGTTGAGGGACTTCTCTTCTTAGAACTAAAAGGTTCAGGGACGTCTCTTAAATGAACTAAAAGGTTCAGGGACTTCTATTCTAAGAATTAAAAGTTTCAGGGACTTCTCTTCAAAGAACTAAAAGGTTCAGGGACTTCGCTTCTCAGAACTAAAGGCTTCAGGGACTTCTCTTCATACAACTAAAAGGTTCAGGGACTTCTCTGTAAAGAACTAAAAGGTTCAGGGACTTCTCTTTATAGAACTAAAAGGTTCAGGGACTTCTCTTCATAGAACTAAAAGGTTCACGGACTGCTCTTCTTAGAACTAAAAGGTTGAGGGACTTCTCTTCTCAGAACTAAAAGGTTGAGGGACATCTCATCATAGAACTAAAATGTTCATTGACGTCTTTTCATAGAACTAAAAGGTTTAGGGACGTCTCTTAAAAGAACTAAAAGGTTCAGGGACTTCTCTTTTCAGAATTAAAAGTTTCAGGGACTTCTCTTCATAGAACTAAAAAGTTTGGGGACATCTCTTCAAAGAACTAAAAGGTTCAGGGACTTCTCTTCATAGAACTAAAAGGTTCAGGGACTTCTTTTCATAGACCTAAAAGGTTCATGGACTTCTCTTTAAAGAACTAAAACGTTCAGGGACTTCTATTCAGGAACTAAACGGTTCAGGGACTTCTCTTTATAGAACTAAAAGGTTCAGGGACTTCTCTTCTCAGAACTAAAGGGTTCAGGGACTTCTCTTCATAGAACTAAAAGGTTCAGGGATTTCTCTGTAAAGAACTAAAAGGTTCAGGGACTTCTCATTATAGAACTAAAAGGTTCAGGGACTTGTATTCATAGAACTAAAAGGTTCAGGGACTTCTCTTCATAGAACTAAAAGATTCAGGGACTTCTCTTCATAGAACTAAAAGGTTCAGGGACTTCTCTGTAAAGAACTAAAAGGTTCAGGGACTTCTCATTATAGAACTAAAAGGTTCAGGGACTTCTCTTCATAGAACTAAAAGGTGCAGGGACTTCTTTTCATAGACCTAAAAGGTTCATGGACTTCTCTTTAAAGAACTAATAGGTTCAGGGACTTCTCTGTAAAGAACTAAAAGGTTCAGGGACTTCTCTTTATAGAACTAAAAGGTTCAGGGACTTCTCTTCATAGAACTAAAAAGTTCAGGGACTACTCTTCAAAGAACTAAAAGGTTCAGGGACTTCTCTTCAAAGAACTAAAAGGTTCAGAGACTTCTCTTTAGGAACTAATTGTTTCAGGGACGTCTCTTAAAAGAACTAAAAGGTTCAGGGACTTCTCTTCAAGAGCAAAAAGGTTCAGGGACTTCTCTACCAAGAACTAAAAGGATCAGGGACGTCTCTTCCAAGAACTAAAAGGTTCAGGGACTTCTCTTTATAGAACTAAAAGGTTCAGGGACTTCTCTTCTCAGAACTAAAGAGTTCAGGGACTTCTCTTCATAGAAATAAAAGTTTTACGGACTTCTCTTCTCCGAACTAAAAGGTTCAGGGACTTCTCTTGATAGAACTAAAAGTTTCAGGGACTTCTTTTCATAGACCTAAAAGGTTCATGGACTTCTCTACAGGAACTAAAAGGTTCAGGGATTTCTCTTCATAGAACCATAAGGTTCAGGGACTTCTCTTTAAAGAACTAAAAGTTTCTTGGACTTCTCTTCATGAACTAAAAGGTTCAGGGACTTCTCTTCATAGAACTAAAAGGTTCAGGGACTTCTCTTCAGGAACTAAAAGTTTCAGGGACTTCTTTTCATAGACCTAAAAGGTTCATGGACTTCTCTACAGGAACTAAAAGGTTCAGGGATTTCTCTTCATAGAACCATAAGGTTCAGGGACTTCTCTTTAAAGAACTAAAAGTTTCTTGGACTTCTCTTCATGAACTAAAAGGTTCAGGGACTTCTCTTCATAGAACTAAAAGGTTCAGGGACTTCTCTTCAGGAACTAAAAGCTTCAGGGACTTCTCTTTAAAGAACTAAAAAGTTCAGTAACTTTTCTTCAGGAACTGAAAGGTTCAGGGACTTCTCTTCCAAGAACTAAAAGGATTAGGGATGTCTCTTCCAAGAACTAAAAGGTTCAGGCACGTCTCTTCTAAGACCTATAAGGTTCAGGGACTTCTCTTCATAGAACTAAAAGGTTCAGGGACTTCTCTTCCAAGAACTAAAAGATTCAGGGACTTCTATTCTTAGACCTAAAAGGTTCAGGGACTTCTTTTCATAGACCTAAAAGGTTCATGGACTTCTCTACAGGAACTAAAAGGTTCAGGGATTTCTCTTCATAGAACCATAAGGTTCAGGGACTTCTCTTTAAAGAACTAAAAGTTTCTTGGACTTCTCTTCAGGAACTAAAAGGTTCAGGGACTTCTCTTCATAGAACTAAAAGATTCAGGGACTTCTCTTTAAAGAACTAAAATCTTCAGGGACTTCTCTTCATAGAACTAAAAGGTTCACAGACTTCTCTTCTCCGAACTAAAAGGTTGAGGGACTTCTCTTCTTAGAACTAAAAGGTTCAGGGACGTCTCTTAAATGAACTAAAAGGTTCAGGGACTTCTATTCTAAGAATTAAAAGTTTCAGGGACTTCTCTTCAAAGAACTAAAAGGTTCAGGGACTTCGCTTCTCAGAACTAAAGGCTTCAGGGACTTCTCTTCATACAACTAAAAGGTTCAGGGACTTCTCTGTAAAGAACTAAAAGGTTCAGGGACTTCTCTTTATAGAACTAAAAGGTTCAGGGACTTCTCTTCATAGAACTAAAAGGTTCACGGACTGCTCTTCTTAGAACTAAAAGGTTGAGGGACTTCTCTTCTCAGAACTAAAAGGTTGAGGGACATCTCATCATAGAACTAAAATGTTCATTGACGTCTTTTCATAGAACTAAAAGGTTTAGGGACGTCTCTTAAAAGAACTAAAAGGTTCAGGGACTTCTCTTTTCAGAATTAAAAGTTTCAGGGACTTCTCTTCATAGAACTAAAAAGTTTGGGGACATCTCTTCAAAGAACTAAAAGGTTCAGGGACTTCTCTTCATAGAACTAAAAGGTTCAGGGACTTCTTTTCATAGACCTAAAAGGTTCATGGACTTCTCTTTAAAGAACTAAAACGTTCAGGGACTTCTATTCAGGAACTAAACGGTTCAGGGACTTCTCTTTATAGAACTAAAAGGTTCAGGGACTTCTCTTCTCAGAACTAAAGGGTTCAGGGACTTCTCTTCATAGAACTAAAAGGTTCAGGGATTTCTCTGTAAAGAACTAAAAGGTTCAGGGACTTCTCATTATAGAACTAAAAGGTTCAGGGACTTGTATTCATAGAACTAAAAGGTTCAGGGACTTCTCTTCATAGAACTAAAAGATTCAGGGACTTCTCTTCATAGAACTAAAAGGTTCAGGGACTTCTCTGTAAAGAACTAAAAGGTTCAGGGACTTCTCATTATAGAACTAAAAGGTTCAGGGACTTCTCTTCATAGAACTAAAAGGTGCAGGGACTTCTTTTCATAGACCTAAAAGGTTCATGGACTTCTCTTTAAAGAACTAAAAGGTTCAGGGACTTCTCTGTAAAGAACTAAAAGGTTCAGGGACTTCTCTTTATAGAACTAAAAGGTTCAGGGACTTCTCTTCATAGAACTAAAAAGTTCAGGGACTACTCTTCAAAGAACTAAAAGGTTCAGGGACTTCTCTTCAAAGAACTAAAAGGTTCAGAGACTTCTCTTTAGGAACTAATTGTTTCAGGGACGTCTCTTAAAAGAACTAAAAGGTTCAGGGACTTCTCTTCAAGAGCAAAAAGGTTCAGGGACTTCTCTTCCAAGAACTAAAAGGATCAGGGACGTCTCTTCCAAGAACTAAAAGGTTCAGGGACTTCTCTTTATAGAACTAAAAGGTTCAGGGACTTCTCTTCTCAGAACTAAAGAGTTCAGGGACTTCTCTTCATAGAACTAAAAGTTTTACGGACTTCTCTTCTCCGAACTAAAAGGTTCAGGGACTTCTCTTCATAGAACTAAAAGTTTCAGGGACTTCTTTTCATAGACCTAAAAGGTTCATGGACTTCTCTACAGGAACTAAAAGGTTCAGGGATTTCTCTTCATAGAACCATAAGGTTCAGGGACTTCTCTTTAAAGAACTAAAAGTTTCTTGGACTTCTCTTCATGAACTAAAAGGTTCAGGGACTTCTCTTCATAGAACTAAAAGGTTCAGGGACTTCTCTTCAGGAACTAAAAGTTTCAGGGACTTCTTTTCATAGACCTAAAAGGTTCATGGACTTCTCTACAGGAACTAAAAGGTTCAGGGATTTCTCTTCATAGAACCATAAGGTTCAGGGACTTCTCTTTAAAGAACTAAAAGTTTCTTGGACTTCTCTTCATGAACTAAAAGGTTCAGGGACTTCTCTTCATAGAACTAAAAGGTTCAGGGACTTCTCTTCAGGAACTAAAAGCTTCAGGGACTTCTCTTTAAAGAACTAAAAAGTTCAGTAACTTTTCTTCAGGAACTGAAAGGTTCAGGGACTTCTCTTCCAAGAACTAAAAGGATTAGGGATGTCTCTTCCAAGAACTAAAAGGTTCAGGCACGTCTCTTCTAAGACCTATAAGGTTCAGGGACTTCTCTTCATAGAACTAAAAGGTTCAGGGACTTCTCTTCCAAGAACTAAAAGATTCAGGGACTTCTATTCTTAGACCTAAAAGGTTCAGGGACTTCTTTTCATAGACCTAAAAGGTTCATGGACTTCTCTACAGGAACTAAAAGGTTCAGGGATTTCTCTTCATAGAACCATAAGGTTCAGGGACTTCTCTTTAAAGAACTAAAAGTTTCTTGGACTTCTCTTCAGGAACTAAAAGGTTCAGGGACTTCTCTTCATAGAACTAAAAGATTCAGGGACTTCTCTTTAAAGAACTAAAATCTTCAGGGACTTCTCTTCATAGAACTAAAAGGTTCAGGGACTTCTCTTCATAGACCTAAAAGGTTCATGGACTTCTCCTCAGGAACTACAAGGTTCAGGGACTTCTCTTCAGGAACTAAAAGGTTCAGGGACTTGACGTTAAAGAAGTAAAAGGTTCAGGGACCTCTCTTTATAGAACTAAAAGGTTCAGGGACTTCTCTTCATAGAACTAAAAGGTTCACAGACTTCTCTTCTCCGAACTAAAAGGTTGAGGGACTTCTCTTCTTAGAACTAAAAGGTTCAGGGACGTCTCTTAAATGAACTAAAAGGTTCAGGGACTTCTATTCTAAGAATTAAAAGTTTCAGGGACTTCTCTTCAAAGAACTAAAAGGTTCAGGGACTTCGCTTCTCAGAACTAAAGGCTTCAGGGACTTCTCTTCATACAACTAAAAGGTTCAGGGACTTCTCTGTAAAGAACTAAAAGGTTCAGGGACTTCTCTTTATAGAACTAAAAGGTTCAGGGACTTCTCTTCATAGAACTAAAAGGTTCACGGACTGCTCTTCTTAGAACTAAAAGGTTGAGGGACTTCTCTTCTCAGAACTAAAAGGTTGAGGGACATCTCATCATAGAACTAAAATGTTCATTGACGTCTTTTCATAGAACTAAAAGGTTTAGGGACGTCTCTTAAAAGAACTAAAAGGTTCAGGGACTTCTCTTTTCAGAATTAAAAGTTTCAGGGACTTCTCTTCATAGAACTAAAAAGTTTGGGGACATCTCTTCAAAGAACTAAAAGGTTCAGGGACTTCTCTTCATAGAACTAAAAGGTTCAGGGACTTCTTTTCATAGACCTAAAAGGTTCATGGACTTCTCTTTAAAGAACTAAAACGTTCAGGGACTTCTATTCAGGAACTAAACGGTTCAGGGACTTCTCTTTATAGAACTAAAAGGTTCAGGGACATCTCTTCTCAGAACTAAAGGGTTCAGGGACTTCTCTTCATAGAACTAAAAGGTTCAGGGATTTCTCTGTAAAGAACTAAAAGGTTCAGGGACTTCTCATTATAGAACTAAAAGGTTCAGGGACTTGTATTCATAGAACTAAAAGGTTCAGGGACTTCTCTTCATAGAACTAAAAGATTCAGGGACTTCTCTTCATAGAACTAAAAGGTTCAGGGACTTCTCTGTAAAGAACTAAAAGGTTCAGGGACTTCTCATTATAGAACTAAAAGGTTCAGGGACTTCTCTTCATAGAACTAAAAGGAGCAGGGACTTCTTTTCATAGACCTAAAAGGTTCATGGACTTCTCTTTAAAGAACTAAAAGGTTCAGGGACTTCTCTGTAAAGAACTAAAAGGTTCAGGGACTTCTCTTTATAGAACTAAAAGGTTCAGGGACTTCTCTTCATAGAACTAAAAAGTTCAGGGACTACTCTTCAAAGAACTAAAAGGTTCAGGGACTTCTCTTCAAAGAACTAAAAGGTTCAGAGACTTCTCTTTAGGAACTATTTGTTTCAGGGACGTCTCTTAAAAGAACTAAAAGGTTCAGGGACTTCTCTTCAAGAGCAAAAAGGTTCAGGGACTTCTCTTCCAAGAACTAAAAGGATCAGGGACGTCTCTTCCAAGAACTAAAAGGTTCAGGGACTTCTCTTTATAGAACTAAAAGGTTCAGGAACTTCTCTTCTCAGAACTAAAGAGTTCAGGGACTTCTCTTCATAGAACTAAAAGTTTTACGGACTTCTCTTCTCCGAACTAAAAGGTTCAGGGACTTCTCTTCATAGAACTAAAAGGTTCAGGGACTTCTCTTCAGGAACTAAAAGTTTCAGGGACTTCTTTTCATAGACCTAAAAGGTTCATGGACTTCTCTACAGGAACTAAAAGGTTCAGGGATTTCTCTTCATAGAACCAAGAGGTTCAGGGACTTCTCTTTAAAGAACTAAAAGTTTCTTGGACTTCTCTTCATGAACTAAAAGGTTCAGGGACTTCTCTTCATAGAACTAAAAGGTTCAGGGACTTCTCTTCAGGAACTAAAAGCTTCAGGGACTTCTCTTTAAAGAACTAAAAAGTTCAGTAACTTTTCTTCAGGAACTGAAAGGTTCAGGGACTTCTCTTCCAAGAACTAAAAGGATTAGGGATGTCTCTTCCAAGAACTAAAAGGTTCAGGCACGTCTCTTCTAAGACCTATAAGGTTCAGGGACTTCTCTTCATAGAACTAAAAGGTTCAGGGACTTCTCTTCCAAGAACTAAAAGATTCAGGGACTTCTATTCTTAGACCTAAAAGGTTCAGGGACTTCTTTTCATAGACCTAAAAGGTTCATGGACTTCTCTACAGGAACTAAAAGGTTCAGGGATTTCTCTTCATAGAACCATAAGGTTCAGGGACTTCTCTTTAAAGAACTAAAAGTTTCTTGGACTTCTCTTCAGGAACTAAAAGGTTCAGGGACTTCTCTTCATAGAACTAAAAGGTGCAGGGACTTCTCTTCATAGAACTAAAAGATTCAGGGACTTCTCTTTAAAGAACTAAAATCTTCAGGGACTTCTCTTCATAGAACTAAAAGGTTCAGGGACTTCTCTTCATAGACCTAAAAGGTTCATGGACTTCTCCTCAGGAACTACAAGGTTCAGGGACTTCTCTTCAGGAACTAAAAGGTTCAGGGACTTGACGTTAAAGAAGTAAAAGGTTCAGGGACCTCTCTTTATAGAACTAAAAGGTTCAGGGACTTCTCTTCATAGAACTAAAAGGTTCACAGACTTCTCTTCTCCGAACTAAAAGGTTGAGGGACTTCTCTTCTTAGAACTAAAAGGTTCAGGGACGTCTCTTAAATGAACTAAAAGGTTCAGGGACTTCTATTCTAAGAATTAAAAGTTTCAGGGACTTCTCTTCAAAGAACTAAAAGGTTCAGGGACTTCGCTTCTCAGAACTAAATGCTTCAGGGACTTCTCTTCATACAACTAAAAGGTTCAGGGACTTCTCTGTAAAGAACTAAAAGGTTCAGGGACTTCTCTTTATAGAACTAAAAGGTTCAGGGACTTCTCTTCATAGAACTAAAAGGTTCACGGACTGCTCTTCTTAGAACTAAAAGGTTGAGGGACTTCTCTTCTCAGAACTAAAAGGTTGAGGGACATCTCATCATAGAACTAAAATGTTCATTGACGTCTTTTATAGAACTAAAAGGTTTAGGGACGTCTCTTAAAAGAACTAAAAGGTTCAGGGACTTCTCTTTTCAGAATGAAAAGTTTCAGGGACTTCTCTTCATAGAACTAAAAAGTTTGGGGACATCTCTTCAAAGAACTAAAAGGTTCAGGGACTTCTCTTCATAGAACTAAAAGGTTCAGGGACTTCTTTTCATAGACCTAAAAGGTTCATGGACTTCTCTTTAAAGAACTAAAACGTTCAGGGACTTCTATTCAGGAACTAAACGGTTCAGGGACTTCTCTTTATAGAACTAAAAGGTTCAGGGACTTCTCTTCTCAGAACTAAAGGGTTCAGGGACTTCTCTTCATAGAACTAAAAGGTTCAGGGATTTCTCTGTAAAGAACTAAAAGGTTCAGGGACTTCTCATTATAGAACTAAAAGGTTCAGGGACTTGTATTCATAGAACTAAAAGGTTCAGGGACTTCTCTTCATAGAACTAAAAGATTCAGGGACTTCTCTTCATAGAACTAAAAGGTTCAGGGACTTCTCTGTAAAGAACTAAAAGATTCAGGGACTTCTCATTATAGAACTAAAAGGTTCAGGGACTTCTCTTCATAGAACTAAAAGGTGCAGGGACTTCTTTTCATAGACCTAAAAGGTTCATGGACTTCTCTGTAAAGAACTAAAAGGTTCAGGGACTTCTCTTTATAGAACTAAAAGGTTCAGGGACTTCTCTTCATAGAACTAAAAAGTTCAGGGACTACTCTTCAAAGAACTAAAAGGTTCAGGGACTTCTCTTCAAAGAACTAAAAGGTTCAGAGACTTCTCTTTAGGAACTAATTGTTTCAGGGACGTCTCTTAAAAGAACTAAAAGGTTCAGGGACTTCTCTTCAAGAGCAAAAAGGTTCAGGGACTTCTCTTCCAAGAACTAAAAGGATCAGGGACGTCTCTTCCAAGAACTAAAAGGTTCAGGGACTTCTCTTTATAGAACTAAAAGGTTCAGGGACTTCTCTTCTCAGAACTAAAGAGTTCAGGGACTTCTCTTCATAGAACTAAAAGTTTTACGGACTTCTCTTCTCCGAACTAAAAGGTTCAGGGACTTCTTTTCATAGACCTAAAAGGTTCATGGACTTCTCTACAGGAACTAAAAGGTTCAGGGATTTCTCTTCATAGAACCATAAGGTTCAGGGACTTCTCTTTAAAGAACTAAAAGTTTCTTGGACTTCTCTTCATGAACTAAAAGGTTCAGGGACTTCTCTTCATAGAACTAAAAGGTTCAGGGACTTCTCTTCAGGAACTAAAAGTTTCAGGGACTTCTTTTCATAGACCTAAAAGGTTCATGGACTTCTCTACAGGAACTAAAAGGTTCAGGGATTTCTCTTCATAGAACCATAAGGTTCAGGGACTTCTCTTTAAAGAACTAAAAGTTTCTTGGACTTCTCTTCATGAACTAAAAGGTTCAGTGACTTCTCTTCATAGAACTAAAAGGTTCAGGGACTTCTCTTCAGGAACTAAAAGCTTCAGGGACTTCTCTTTAAAGAACTAAAAGGTTCAGTAACTTTTCTTCAGGAACTGAAAGGTTCAGGGACTTCTCTTCCAAGAACTAAAAGGATTAGGGATGTCTCTTCCAAGAACTAAAAGGTTCAGGCACGTCTCTTCTAAGACCTATAAGGTTCAGGGACTTCTCTTCATAGAACTAAAAGGTTCAGGGACTTCTCTTCCAAGAACTAAAAGATTCAGGGACTTCTATTCTTAGACCTAAAAGGTTCATGGACTTCTCTACAGGAACTAAAAGGTTCAGGGATTTCTCTTCATAGAACCATAAGGTTCAGGGACTTCTCTTTAAAGAACTAAAAGTTTCTTGGACTTCTCTTCAGGAACTAAAAGGTTCAGGGACTTCTCTTCATAGAACTAAAAGGTGCAGGGACTTCTCTTCATAGAACTAAAAGATTCAGGGACTTCTCTTTAAAGAACTAAAATCTTCAGGGACTTCTCTTCATAGAACTAAAAGGTTCAGGGACTTCTCTTCATAGACCTAAAAGGTTCATGGACTTCTCCTCAGGAACTACAAGGTTCAGGGACTTCTCTTCAGGAACTAAAAGGTTCAGGGACTTGACGTTAAAGAAGTAAAAGGTTCAGGGACCTCTCTTTATAGAACTAAAAGGTTCAGGGACTTCTCTTCAGGAACTAAAAGCTTCAGGGACTTCTCTTTAAAGAACTAAAAGGTTCAGTAACTTTTCTTCAGGAACTGAAAGGTTCAGGGACTTCTCTTCATAGAACTAAAAGTTTCAGGGACTTCTTTTCATAGACCTAAAAGGTTCATGGACTTCTCTACAGGAACTAAAAGGTTCAGGGATTTCTCTTCATAGAACCATAAGGTTCAGGGACTTCTCTTCAAAGAACTAAAAGTTTCTTGGACTTCTCTTCATGAACTAAAAGGTTCAGGGACTTCTCTTCATAGAACTAAAAGGTTCAGGGACTTCTCTTCAGGAACTAAAAGCTTCAGGGACTTCTCTTTAAAGAACTAAAAGGTTCAGTAACTTTTCTTCAGGAACTGAAAGGTTCAGGGACTTCTCTTCCAAGAACTAAAAGGATTAGGGATGTCTCTTCCAAGAACTAAAAGGTTCAGGCACGTCTCTTCTAAGACCTATAAGGTTCAGGGACTTCTCTTCATAGAACTAAAAGGTTCAGGGACTTCTCTTCCAAGAACTAAAAGATTCAGGGACTTCTATTCTTAGACCTAAAAGGTTCAGGGACTTCTTTTCATAGACCTAAAAGGTTCATGGACTTCTCTACAGGAACTAAAAGGTTCAGGGAATTCTCTTCATAGAACCATAAGGTTCAGGGACTTCTCTTTAAAGAACTAAAAGTTTCTTGGACTTCTCTTCAGGAACTAAAAGGTTCAGGGACTTCTCTTCATAGAACTAAAAGGTGCAGGGACTTCTCTTCATAGAACGAAAAGATTCAGGGACTTCTCTTTAAAGAACTAAAATCTTCAGGGACTTCTCTTCATAGAACTAAAAGGTTCAGGGACTTCTCTTCATAGACCTAAAAGGTTCATGGACTTCTCCTCAGGAACTACAAAGTTCAGGGACTTCTCTTCAGGAACTACAAGGTTCAGGGACTTCTCTTCATAGAACTAAAAGTTTCAGGGACTTCTTTTCATAGACCTAAAAGGTTCATGGACTTCTCTACAGGAACTAAAAGGTTCAGGGATTTCTCTTCATAGAACCATAAGGTTCAGGGACTTCTCTTTAAAGAACTAAAAGTTTCTTGGACTTCTCTTCATGAACTAAAAGGTTCAGGGACTTCTCTTCATAGAACTAAAAGGTTCAGGGACTTCTCTTCAGGAACTAAAAGCTTCAGGGACTTCTCTTTAAAGAACTAAAAGGTTCAGTAACTTTTCTTCAGGAACTGAAAGGTTCAGGGACTTCTCTTCCAAGAACTAAAAGGATTAGGGATGTCTCTTCCAAGAACTAAAAGGTTCAGGCACGTCTCTTCTAAGACCTATAACGTTCAGGGACTTCTCTTCATAGAACTAAAAGGTTCAGGGACTTCTCTTCCACGAACTAAAAGATTCAGGGACTTCTATTCTTAGACCTAAAAGGTTCAGGGACTTCTTTTCATAGACCTAAAAGGTTCATGGACTTCTCTACAGGAACTAAAAGGTTCAGGGATTTCTCTTCATAGAACCATAAGGTTCAGGGACTTCTCTTTAAAGAACTAAAAGTTTCTTGGACTTCTCTTCAGGAACTAAAAGGTTCAGGGACTTCTCTTCATAGAACTAAAAGGTGCAGGGACTTCTCTTCATAGAACTAAAAGATTCAGGGACTTCTCTTTAAAGAACTAAAATCTTCAGGGACTTCTCTTCATAGAACTAAAAGGTTCAGGGACTTTTCTTCATAGACCTAAAAGGTTCATGGACTTCTCCTCAGGAACTACAAGGTTCAGGGACTTCTCTTCAGGAACTAAAAGGTTCAGGGACTTGACGTTAAAGAAGTAAAAGGTTCAGGGACCTCTCTTTATAGAACTAAAAGGTTCAGGGACTTCTCTTCAGGAACTAAAAGCTTCAGGGACTTCTCTTTAAAGAACTAAAAGGTTCAGTAACTTTTCTTCAGGAACTGAAAGGTTCAGGGACTTCTCTTCCAAGAACTAAAAGGATTAGGGATGTCTCTTCCAAGAACTAAAAGGTTCAGGCACGTCTCTTCTAAGACCTATAAGGTTCAGGGACTTCTCTTCATAGAACTAAAAGGTTCAGGGACTTCTCTTCCAAGAACTAAAAAATTCAGGGACTTCTATTCTTAGACCTAAAAGGTTCAGGGACTTCTTTTCATAGACCTAAAAGGTTCATGGACTTCTCTACAGGAACTAAAAGGTTCAGGGATTTCTCTTCATAGAACCATAAGGTTCAGGGACTTCTCTTTAAAGAACTAAAAGGTTCTTGGACTTCTCTTCAGGAACTAAAAGGTTCAGGGACTTCTCTTCATAGAACTAAAAGGTGCAGGGACTTCTCTTCATAGAACTAAAAGATTCAGGGACTTCTCTTTAAAGAACTAAAATCTTCAGGGACTTCTCTTCATAGAACTAAAAGGTTCAGGGACTTCTCTTCACAGACCTAAAAGGTTCATGGACTTCTCCTCAGGAACTACAAGGTTCAGGGACTTCTCTTCAGGAACTAAAAGGTTCAGGGACTTGACGTTAAAGAAGTAAAAGGTTCAGGGACCTCTCTTTATAGAACTAAAAGGTTCAGGGACTTCTCTTCAGGAACTAAAAGCTTCAGGGACTTCTCTTTAAAGAACTAAAAGGTTCAGTAACTTTTCTTCAGGAACTGAAAGGTTCAGGGACTTCTCTTCATAGAACTAAAAGTTTCAGGGACTTCTTTTCATAGACCTAAAAGGTTCATGGACTTCTCTACAGGAACTAAAAGGTTCAGGGATTTCTCTTCATAGAACTAAAAGGTTCAGGGACTTCTCTTCAGGAACTAAAAGCTTCAGGGACTTCTCTTTAAAGAACTAAAAGGTTCAGTAACTTTTCTTCAGGAACTGAAAGGTTCAGGGACTTCTCTTCCAAGAACTAAAAGGATTAGGGATGTCTCTTCCAAGAACTAAAAGGTTCAGGCACGTCTCTTCTAAGACCTATAAGGTTCAGGGACTTCTCTTCATAGAACTAAAAGGTTCAGGGACTTCTCTTCCAAGAACTAAAAGATTCAGGGACTTCTATTCTTAGACCTAAAAGGTTCAGGGACTTCTTTTCATAGACCTAAAAGGTTCATGGACTTCTCTACAGGAACTAAAAGGTTCAGGGATTTCTCTTCATAGAACCATAAGGTTCAGGGACTTCTCTTTAAAGAACTAAAAGTTTCTTGGACTTCTCTTCATAGAACTAAAAGGTTCAGGGACTTCTCTTCATAGAACTAAAAGGTGCAGGGACTTCTCTTCATAGAACTAAAAGATTCAGGGACTTCTCTTTAAAGAACTAAAATCTTCAGGGACTTCTCTTCATAGAACTAAAAGGTTCAGGGACTTCTCTTCATAGACCTAAAAGGTTCATGGACTTCTCCTCAGGAACTACAAGGTTCAGGGACTTCTCTTCAGGAACTAAAAGGTTCAGGGACTTGACGTTAAAGAAGTAAAAGGTTCAGGGACCTCTCTTTATAGAACTAAAAGGTTCAGGGACTTCTCTTCAGGAACTAAAAGCTTCAGGGACTTCTCTTTAAAGAACTAAAAGGTTCAGTAACTTTTCTTCAGGAACTGAAAGGTTCAGGGACTTCTCTTCCAAGAACTAAAAGGATTAGGGATGTCTCTTCCAAGAACTAAAAGGTTCAGGCACGTCTCTTCTAAGACCTATAAGGTTCAGGGACTTCTCTTCATAGAACTAAAAGTTTCAGGGACTTCTTTTCATAGACCTAAAAGGTTCATGGACTTCTCTACAGGAACTAAAAGGTTCAGGGATTTCTCTTCATAGAACCATAAGGTTCAGGGACTTCTCTTTAAAGAACTAAAAGTTTCTTGGACTTCTCTTCATGAACTAAAAGGTTCAGGGACTTCTCTTCATAGAACTAAAAGGTTCAGGGACTTCTCTTCAGGAACTAAAAGCTTCAGGGACTTCTCTTTAAAGAACTAAAAGGTTCAGTAACTTTTCTTCAGGAACTGAAAGGTTCAGGGACTTCTCTTCCAAGAACTAAAAGGATTAGGGATGTCTCTTCCAAGAACTAAAAGGTTCAGGCACGTCTCTTCTAAGACCTATAAGGTTCAGGGACTTCTCTTCATAGAACTAAAAGGTTCAGGGACTTCTCTTCCAAGAACTAAAAGATTCAGGGACTTCTATTCTTAGACCTAAAAGGTTCAGGGACTTCTTTTCATAGACCTAAAAGGTTCATGGACTTCTCTACAGGAACTAAAAG
Organism: Symphodus melops; assembly: GCF_947650265.1. Classification (NCBI taxonomy): domain Eukaryota; kingdom Metazoa; phylum Chordata; class Actinopteri; order Labriformes; family Labridae; genus Symphodus; species Symphodus melops. The sequence continues at coordinate 14,849,828 of NC_136706.1, read as the reverse complement.
GTTCAGGGATTTCTCTTCATAGAACCATAAGGTTCAGGGACTTCTCTTTAAAGAACTAAAAGTTTCTTGGACTTCTCTTCAGGAACTAAAAGGTTCAGGGACTTCTCTTCATAGAACTAAAAGGTGCAGGGACTTCTCTTCATAGAACTAAAAGATTCAGGGACTTCTCTTTAAAGAACTAAAATCTTCAGGGACTTCTCTTCATAGAACTAAAAGGTTCAGGGACTTCTCTTCATAGACCTAAAAGGTTCATGGACTTCTCCTCAGGAACTACAAGGTTCAGGGACTTCTCTTCAGGAACTAAAAGGTTCAGGGACTTGACGTTAAAGAAGTAAAAGGTTCAGGGACCTCTCTTTATAGAACTAAAAGGTTCAGGGACTTCTCTTCAGGAACTAAAAGCTTCAGGGACTTCTCTTTAAAGAACTAAAAGGTTCAGTAACTTTTCTTCAGGAACTGAAAGGTTCAGGGACTTCTCTTCCAAGAACTAAAAGGATTAGGGATGTCTCTTCCAAGAACTAAAAGGTTCAGGCACGTCTCTTCTAAGACCTATAAGGTTCAGGGACTTCTCTTCATAGAACTAAAAGGTTCAGGGACTTCTCTTCCAAGAACTAAAAGATTCAGGGACTTCTATTCTTAGACCTAAAAGGTTCAGGGACTTCTTTTCATAGACCTAAAAGGTTCATGGACTTCTCTACAGGAACTAAAAGGTTCAGGGATTTCTCTTCATAGAACCATAAGGTTCAGGGACTTCTCTTTAAAGAACTAAAAGTTTCTTGGACTTCTCTTCAGGAACTACAAGGTTCAGGGACTTCTCTTCATAGAACTAAAAGGTGCAGGGACTTCTCTTCATAGAACTAAAAGATTCAGGGACTTCTCTTTAAAGAACTAAAATCTTCAGGGACTTCTCTTCATAGAACTAAAAGGTTCAGGGACTTCTCTTCATAGACCTAAAAGGTTCATGGACTTCTCCTCAGGAACTACAAGGTTCAGGGACTTCTCTTCAGGAACTAAAAGGTTCAGGGACTTGACGTTAAAGAAGTAAAAGGTTCAGGGACCTCTCTTTATAGAACTAAAAGGTTCAGGGACTTCTCTTCATAGAACTAAAAGGTTCACAGACTTCTCTTCTCCGAACTAAAAGGTTGAGGGACTTCTCTTCTTAGAACTAAAAGGTTGAGGGACATCTCTTCATAGATTTAAAAGGTTCAGGGACGTCTCTTCATGAACTAAAAGGTTCAGGGACTTCTCTTCATAGAACTAAAAGGTTCAGGGACTTCTCTTCAGGAACTAAAAGCTTCAGGGACTTCTCTTTAAAGAACTAAAAGGTTCAGTAACTTTTCTTCAGGAACTGAAAGGTTCAGGGACTTCTCTTCCAAGAACTAAAAGGATTAGGGATGTCTCTTCCAAGAACTAAAAGGTTCAGGCACGTCTCTTCTAAGACCTATAAGGTTCAGGGACTTCTCTTCATAGAACTAAAAGGTTCAGGGACTTCTCTTCCAAGAACTAAAAGATTCAGGGACTTCTATTCTTAGACCTAAAAGGTTCAGGGACTTCTTTTCATAGACCTAAAAGGTTCATGGACTTCTCTACAGGAACTAAAAGGTTCAGGGATTTCTCTTCATAGAACCATAAGGTTCAGGGACTTCTCTTTAAAGAACTAAAAGTTTCTTGGACTTCTCTTCAGGAACTACAAGGTTCAGGGACTTCTCTTCATAGAACTAAAAGGTGCAGGGACTTCTCTTCATAGAACTAAAAGATTCAGGGACTTCTCTTTAAAGAACTAAAATCTTCAGGGACTTCTCTTCATAGAACTAAAAGGTTCAGGGACTTCTCTTCATAGACCTAAAAGGTTCATGGACTTCTCCTCAGGAACTACAAGGTTCAGGGACTTCTCTTCAGGAACTAAAAGGTTCAGGGACTTGACGTTAAAGAAGTAAAAGGTTCAGGGACCTCTCTTTATAGAACTAAAAGGTTCAGGGACTTCTCTTCATAGAACTAAAAGGTTCACAGACTTCTCTTCTCCGAACTAAAAGGTTGAGGGACTTCTCTTCTTAGAACTAAAAGGTTGAGGGACATCTCTTCATAGATTTAAAAGGTTCAGGGACGTCTCTTCATGAACTAAAAGGTTCAGGGACTTCTCTTCATAGAACTAAAAGGTTCAGGGACTTCTCTTCAGGAACTAAAAGCTTCAGGGACTTCTCTTCCAAGAACTAAAAGGATTAGGGATGTCTCTTCCAAGAACTAAAAGGTTCAGGCACGTCTCTTCTAAGACCTATAAGGTTCAGGGACTTCTCTTCATAGAACTAAAAGGTTCAGGGACTTGACGTTAAAGAAGTAAAAGGTTCAGGGACCTCTCTTTATAGAATTAAAAGGTTCAGGGACTTCTCTTCAGGAACTAAAAGCTTCAGGGACTTCTCTTTAAAGAACTAAAAGGTTCAGTAACTTTTCTTCAGGAACTGAAAGGTTCAGGGACTTCTCTTCCAAGAACTAAAAGGATTAGGGATGTCTCTTCCAAGAACTAAAAGGTTCAGGCACGTCTCTTCTAAGACCTATAAGGTTCAGGGACTTCTCTTCATAGAACTAAAAGGTTCAGGGACTTCTCTTCCAAGAACTAAAAGATTCAGGGACTTCTATTCTTAGACCTAAAAGGTTCAGGGACTTCTTTTCATAGACCTAAAAGGTTCATGGACTTCTCTTCAGGAACTAAAAGGTTCAGGGACTTCTCTTCATAGAACTAAAAGGTGCAGGGACTTCTCTTCATAGAACTAAAAGATTCAGGGACTTCTCTTTAAAGAACTAAAATCTTCAGGGACTTCTCTTCATAGAACTAAAAGGTTCAGGGACTTCTCTTCATAGACCTAAAAGGTTCATGGACTTCTCCTCAGGAACTACAAGGTTCAGGGACTTCTCTTCAGGAACTAAAAGGTTCAGGGACTTGACGTTAAAGAAGTAAAAGGTTCAGGGACCTCTCTTTATAGAACTAAAAGGTTCAGGGACTTCTCTTCAGGAACTAAAAGCTTCAGGGACTTCTCTTTAAAGAACTAAAAGGTTCAGTAACTTTTCTTCAGGAACTGAAAGGTTCAGGGACTTCTCTTCCAAGAACTAAAAGGATTAGGGATGTCTCTTCCAAGAACTAAAAGGTTCAGGCACGTCTCTTCTAAGACCTATAAGGTTCAGGGACTTCTCTTAATAGAACTAAAAGTTTCAGGGACTTCTTTTCATAGACCTAAAAGGTTCATGGACTTCTCTACAGGAACTAAAAGGTTCAGGGATTTCTCTTCATAGAACCATAAGGTTCAGGGACTTCTCTTTAAAGAACTAAAAGTTTCTTGGACTTCTCTTCATGAACTAAAAGGTTCAGGGACTTCTCTTCATAGAACTAAAAGGTTCAGGGACTTCTCTTCAGGAACTAAAAGCTTCAGGGACTTCTCTTTAAAGAACTAAAAGGTTCAGTAACTTTTCTTCAGGAACTGAAAGGTTCAGGGACTTCTCTTCCAAGAACTAAAAGGATTAGGGATGTCTCTTCCAAGAACTAAAAGGTTCAGGCACGTCTCTTCTAAGACCTATAAGGTTCAGGGACTTCTCTTCATAGAACTAAAAGGTTCAGGGACTTCTCTTCCAAGAACTAAAAGATTCAGGGACTTCTATTCTTAGACCTAAAAGGTTCAGGGACTTCTTTTCATAGACCTAAAAGGTTCATGGACTTCTCTACAGGAACTAAAAGGTTCAGGGATTTCTCTTCATAGAACCATAAGGTTCAGGGACTTCTCTTTAAAGAACTAAAAGTTTCTTGGACTTCTCTTCAGGAACTAAAAGGTTCAGGGACTTCTCTTCATAGAACTAAAAGGTGCAGGGACTTCTCTTCATAGAACTAAAAGATTCAGGGACTTCTCTTTAAAGAACTAAAATCTTCAGGGACTTCTCTTCATAGAACTAAAAGGTTCAGGGACTTCTCTTCATAGACCTAAAAGGTTCATGGACTTCTCCTCAGGAACTACAAGGTTCAGGGACTTCTCTTCAGGAACTAAAAGGTTCAGGGACTTGACGTTAAAGAAGTAAAAGGTTCAGGGACCTCTCTTTATAGAACTAAAAGGTTCAGGGACTTCTCTTCAGGAACTAAAAGCTTCAGGGACTTCTCTTTAAAGAACTAAAAGGTTCAGTAACTTTTCTTCAGGAACTGAAAGGTTCAGGGACTTCTCTTCCAAGAACTAAAAGGATTAGGGATGTCTCTTCCAAGAACTAAAAGGTTCAGGCACGTCTCTTCTAAGACCTATAAGGTTCAGGGACTTCTCTTCATAGAACTAAAAGTTTCAGGGACTTCTTTTCATAGACCTAAAAGGTTCATGGACTTCTCTACAGGAACTAAAAGGTTCAGGGATTTCTCTTCATAGAACCATAAGGTTCAGGGACTTCTCTTTAAAGAACTAAAAGTTTCTTGGACTTCTCTTCATGAACTAAAAGGTTCAGGGACTTCTCTTCATAGAACTAAAAGGTTCAGGGACTTCTCTTCAGGAACTAAAAGCTTCAGGGACTTCTCTTTAAAGAACTAAAAGGTTCAGTAACTTTTCTTCAGGAACTGAAAGGTTCAGGGACTTCTCTTCCAAGAACTAAAAGGATTAGGGATGTCTCTTCCAAGAACTAAAAGGTTCAGGCACGTCTCTTCTAAGACCTATAAGGTTCAGGGACTTCTCTTCATAGAACTAAAAGGTTCAGGGACTTCTCTTCCAAGAACTAAAAGATTCAGGGACTTCTATTCTTAGACCTAAAAGGTTCAGGGACTTCTTTTCATAGACCTAAAAGGTTCATGGACTTCTCTACAGGAACTAAAAGGTTCAGGGATTTCTCTTCATAGAACCATAAGGTTCAGGAACTTCTCTTTAAAGAACTAAAAGTTTCTTGGACTTCTCTTCAGGAACTAAAAGGTTCAGGGACTTCTCTTCATAGAACTAAAAGGTGCAGGGACTTCTCTTCATAGAACTAAAAGATTCAGGGACTTCTCTTTAAAGAACTAAAATCTTCAGGGACTTCTCTTCATAGAACTAAAAGGTTCAGGGACTTCTCTTCATAGACCTAAAAGGTTCATGGACTTCTCCTCAGGAACTACAAGGTTCAGGGACTTCTCTTCAGGAACTAAAAGGTTCAGGGACTTGACGTTAAAGAAGTAAAAGGTTCAGGGACCTCTCTTTATAGAACTAAAAGGTTCAGGGACTTCTCTTCAGGAACTAAAAGCTTCAGGGACTTCTCTTTAAAGAACTAAAAGGTTCAGTAACTTTTCTTCAGGAACTGAAAGGTTCAGGGACTTCTCTTCCAAGAACTAAAAGGATTAGGGATGTCTCTTCCAAGAACTAAAAGGTTCAGGCACGTCTCTTCTAAGACCTATAAGGTTCAGGGACTTCTCTTCATAGAACTAAAAGGTTCAGGGACTTCTCTTCCAAGAACTAAAAGATTCAGGGACTTCTATTCTTAGACCTAAAAGGTTCAGGGACTTCTTTTCATAGACCTAAAAGGTTCATGGACTTCTCTACAGGAACTAAAAGGTTCAGGGATTTCTCTTCATAGAACCATAAGGTTCAGGGACTTCTCTTTAAAGAACTAAAAGTTTCTTGGACTTCTCTTCAGGAACTAAAAGGTTCAGGGACTTCTCTTCATAGAACTAAAAGGTGCAGGGACTTCTCTTCATAGAACTAAAAGATTCAGGGACTTCTCTTTAAAGAACTAAAATCTTCAGGGACTTCTCTTCATAGAACTAAAAGGTTCAGGGACTTCTCTTCATAGACCTAAAAGGTTCATGGACTTCTCCTCAGGAACTACAAGGTTCAGGGACTTCTCTTCAGGAACTAAAAGGTTCAGGGACTTGACGTTAAAGAAGTAAAAGGTTCAGGGACCTCTCTTTATAGAACTAAAAGGTTCAGGGACTTCTCTTCAGGAACTAAAAGCTTCAGGGACTTCTCTTTAAAGAACTAAAAGGTTCAGTAACTTTTCTTCAGGAACTGAAAGGTTCAGGGACTTCTCTTCCAAGAACTAAAAGGATTAGGGATGTCTCTTCCAAGAACTAAAAGGTTCAGGCACGTCTCTTCTAAGACCTATAAGGTTCAGGGACTTCTCTTCATAGAACTAAAAGGTTCAGGGACTTCTCTTCCAAGAACTAAAAGATTAAGGGACTTCTATTCTTAGACCTAAAAGGTTCAGGGACTTCTTTTCATAGACCTAAAAGGTTCATGGACTTCTCTACAGGAACTAAAAGGTTCAGGGATTTCTCTTCATAGAACCATAAGGTTCAGGGACTTCTCTTTAAAGAACTAAAAGTTTCTTGGACTTCTCTTCAGGAACTAAAAGGTTCAGGGACTTCTCTTCATAGAACTAAAAGGTGCAGGGACTTCTCTTCATAGAACTAAAAGATTCAGGGACTTCTCTTTAAAGAACTAAAATCTTCAGGGACTTCTCTTCATAGAACTAAAAGGTTCAGGGACTTCTCTTCATAGACCTAAAAGGTTCATGGACTTCTCCTCAGGAACTACAAGGTTCAGGGACTTCTCTTCAGGAACTAAAAGGTTCAGGGACTTGACGTTAAAGAAGTAAAAGGTTCAGGGACCTCTCTTTATAGAACTAAAAGGTTCAGGGACTTCTCTTCATAGAACTAAAAGGTTCACAGACTTCTCTTCTCCGAACTAAAAGGTTGAGGGACTTCTCTTCTTAGAACTAAAAGGTTGAGGGACATCTCTTCATAGATTTAAAAGGTTCAGGGACGTCTCTTCATGAACTAAAAGGTTCAGGGACTTCTCTTCATAGAACTAAAAGGTTCAGGGACTTCTCTTCAGGAACTAAAAGCTTCAGGGACTTCTCTTTAAAGAACTAAAAGGTTCAGTAACTTTTCTTCAGGAACTGAAAGGTTCAGGGACTTCTCTTCCAAGAACTAAAAGGATTAGGGATGTCTCTTCCAAGAACTAAAAGGTTCAGGCACGTCTCTTCTAAGACCTATAAGGTTCAGGGACTTCTCTTCATAGAACTAAAAGGTTCAGGGACTTGACGTTAAAGAAGTAAAAGGTTCAGGGACCTCTCTTTATAGAACTAAAAGGTTCAGGGACTTCTCTTCAGGAACTAAAAGCTTCAGGGACTTCTCTTTAAAGAACTAAAAGGTTCAGTAACTTTTCTTCAGGAACTGAAAGGTTCAGGGACTTCTCTTCCAAGAACTAAAAGGATTAGGGATGTCTCTTCCAAGAACTAAAAGGTTCAGGCACGTCTCTTCTAAGACCTATAAGGTTCAGGGACTTCTCTTCATAGAACTAAAAGGTTCAGGGACTTCTCTTCCAAGAACTAAAAGATTCAGGGACTTCTATTCTTAGACCTAAAAGGTTCAGGGACTTCTTTTCATAGACCTAAAAGGTTCATGGACTTCTCTTCAGGAACTAAAAGGTTCAGGGACTTCTCTTCATAGAACTAAAAGGTGCAGGGACTTCTCTTCATAGAACTAAAAGATTCAGGGACTTCTCTTTAAAGAACTAAAATCTTCAGGGACTTCTCTTCATAGAACTAAAAGGTTCAGGGACTTCTCTTCATAGACCTAAAAGGTTCATGGACTTCTCCTCAGGAACTACAAGGTTCAGGGACTTCTCTTCAGGAACTAAAAGGTTCACGGACTTGACGTTAAAGAAGTAAAAGGTTCAGGGACCTCTCTTTATAGAACTAAAAGGTTCAGGGACTTCTCTTCAGGAACTAAAAGCTTCAGGGACTTCTCTTTAAAGAACTAAAAGGTTCAGTAACTTTTCTTCAGGAACTGAAAGGTTCAGGGACTTCTCTTCCAAGAACTAAAAGGATTAGGGATGTCTCTTCCAAGAACTAAAAGGTTCAGGCACGTCTCTTCTAAGACCTATAAGGTTCAGGGACTTCTCTTCATAGAACTAAAAGGTTTAGGGACTTCTCTTCCAAGAACTAAAAGATTCAGGGACTTCTATTCTTAGACCTAAAAGGTTCCGGGACTTCTTTTCATAGACCTAAAAGGTTCATGGACTTCTCTACAGGAACTAAAAGGTTCAGGGATTTCTCTTCATAGAACCATAAGGTTCAGGGACTTCTCTTTAAAGAACTAAAAGTTTCTTGGACTTCTCTTCAGGAACTAAAAGGTTCAGGGACTTCTCTTCATAGAACTAAAAGGTGAAGGGACTTCTCTTCATAGAACTAAAAGATTCAGGGACTTCTCTTTAAAGAACTAAAATCTTCAGGGACTTCTCTTCATAGAACTAAAAGGTTCAGGGACTTCTCTTCATAGACCTAAAAGGTTCATGGACTTCTCTACAGGAACTAAAAGGTTCAGGGATTTCTCTTCATAGAACCATAAGGTTCAGGGACTTCTCTTTAAAGAACTAAAAGTTTCTTGGACTTCTCTTCAGGAACTAAAAGGTTCAGGGACTTCTCTTCATAGAACTAAAAGGTGCAGGGACTTCTCTTCATAGAACTAAAAGGTTCACAGACTTCTCTTCTCCGAACTAAAAGGTTGAGGGACTTCTCTTCTTAGAACTAAAAGGTTGAGGGACATCTCTTCATAGATTTAAAAGGTTCAGGGACGTCTCTTCATGAACTAAAAGGTTCAGGGACTTCTCTTCATAGAACTAAAAGGTTCAGGGACTTCTCTTCAGGAACTAAAAGCTTCAGGGACTTCTCTTTAAAGAACTAAAAGGTTCAGTAACTTTTCTTCAGGAACTGAAAGGTTCAGGGACTTCTCTTCCAAGAACTAAAAGGATTAGGGATGTCTCTTCCAAGAACTAAAAGGTTCAGGCACGTCTCTTCTAAGACCTATAAGGTTCAGGGACTTCTCTTCATAGAACTAAAAGATTCAGGGACTTCTATTCTTAGACCTAAAAGGTTCAGGGACTTCTTTTCATAGACCTAAAAGGTTCATGGACTTCTCTACAGGAACTAAAAGGTTCAGGGATTTCTCTTCATAGAACCATAAGGTTCAGGGACTTCTCTTTAAAGAACTAAAAGTTTCTTGGACTTCTCTTCAGGAACTAAAAGGTTCAGGGACTTCTCTTCATAGAACTAAAAGGTCAGGGACTTCTCTTCATAGAACTAAAAGATTCAGGGACTTCTCTTTAAAGAACTAAAATCTTCAGGGACTTCTCTTCATAGAACTAAAAGGTTCAGGGACTTCTCTTCATAGACCTAAAAGGTTCATGGACTTCTCCTCAGGAACTACAAGGTTCAGGGACTTCTCTTCAGGAACTAAAAGGTTCAGGGACTTGACGTTAAAGAAGTAAAAGGTTCAGGGACCTCTCTTTATAGAACTAAAAGGTTCAGGGACTTCTCTTCAGGAACTAAAAGCTTCAGGGACTTCTCTTTAAAGAACTAAAAGGTTCAGTAACTTTTCTTCAGGAACTGAAAGGTTCAGGGACTTCTCTTCCAAGAACTAAAAGGATTAGGGATGTCTCTTCCAAGAACTAAAAGGTTCAGGCACGTCTCTTCTAAGACCTATAAGGTTCAGGGACTTCTCTTCATAGAACTAAAAGGTTCAGGGACTTCTCTTCCAAGAACTAAAAGATTCAGGGACTTCTATTCTTAGACCTAAAAGGTTCAGGGACTTCTTTTCATAGACCTAAAAGGTTCATGGACTTCTCTACAGGAACTAAAAGGTTCAGGGATTTCTCTTCATAGAACCATAAGGTTCAGGGACTTCTCTTTAAAGAACTAAAAGTTTCTTGGACTTCTCTTCAGGAACTAAAAGGTTCAGGGACTTCTCTTCATAGAACTAAAAGGTGCAGGGACTTCTCTTTATAGAACTAAAAGATTCAGGGACTTCTCTTTAAAGAACTAAAATCTTCAGGGACTTCTCTTCATAGAACTAAAAGGTTCAGGGACTTCTCTTCATAGACCTAAAAGGTTCATGGACTTCTCCTCAGGAACTACAAGGTTCAGGGACTTCTCTTCAGGAACTAAAAGGTTCAGGGACTTGACGTTAAAGAAGTAAAAGGTTCAGGGACCTCTCTTTATAGAACTAAAAGGTTCAGGGACTTCTCTTCAGGAACTAAAAGCTTCAGGGACTTCTCTTTAAAGAACTAAAAGGTTCAGTAACTTTTCTTCAGGAACTGAAAGGTTCAGGGACTTCTCTTCCAAGAACTAAAAGGATTAGGGATGTCTCTTCCAAGAACTTAAAGGTTCAGGCACGTCTCTTCTAAGACCTATAAGGTTCAGGGACTTCTCTTCATAGAACTAAAAGGTTTAGGGACTTCTCTTCCAAGAACTAAAAGATTCAGGGACTTCTATTCTTAGACCTAAAAGGTTCCGGGACTTCTTTTCATAGACCTAAAAGGTTCATGGACTTCTCTACAGGAACTAAAAGGTTCAGGGATTTCTCTTCATAGAACCATAAGGTTCAGGGACTTCTCTTTAAAGAACTAAAAGTTTCTTGGACTTCTCTTCAGGAACTAAAAGGTTCAGGGACTTCTCTTCATAGAACTAAAAGGTGCAGGGACTTCTCTTCATAGAACTAAAAGGTTCACAGACTTCTCTTCTCCGAACTAAAAGGTTGAGGGACTTCTCTTCTTAGAACTAAAAGGTTGAGGGACATCTCTTCATAGATTTAAAAGGTTCAGGGACGTCTCTTCATGAACTAAAAGGTTCAGGGACTTCTCTTCATAGAACTAAAAGGTTCAGGGACTTCTCTTCAGGAACTAAAAGCTTCAGGGACTTCTCTTTAAAGAACTAAAAGGTTCAGTAACTTTTCTTCAGGAACTGAAAGGTTCAGGGACTTCTCTTCCAAGAACTAAAAGGATTAGGGATGTCTCTTCCAAGAACTAAAAGGTTCAGGCACGTCTCTTCTAAGACCTATAAGGTTCAGGGACTTCTCTTCATAGAACTAAAAGGTTCAGGGACTTCTCTTCCACGAACTAAAAGATTCAGGGACTTCTATTCTTAGACCTAAAAGGTTCAGGGACTTCTTTTCATAGACCTAAAAGGTTCATGGACTTCTCTACAGGAACTAAAAGGTTCAGGGATTTCTCTTCATAGAACCATAAGGTTCAGGGACTTCTCTTTAAAGAACTAAAAGTTTCTTGGACTTCTCTTCAGGAACTAAAAGGTTCAGGGACTTCTCTTCATAGAACTAAAAGGTGCAGGGACTTCTCTTCATAGAACTAAAAGATTCAGGGACTTCTCTTTAAAGAACTAAAATCTTCAGGGACTTCTCTTCATAGAACTAAAAGGTTCAGGGACTTTTCTTCATAGACCTAAAAGGTTCATGGACTTCTCCTCAGGAACTACAAGGTTCAGGGACTTCTCTTCAGGAACTAAAAGGTTCAGGGACTTGACGTTAAAGAAGTAAAAGGTTCAGGGACCTCTCTTTATAGAACTAAAAGGTTCAGGGACTTCTCTTCAGGAACTAAAAGCTTCAGGGACTTCTCTTTAAAGAACTAAAAGGTTCAGTAACTTTTCTTCAGGAACTGAAAGGTTCAGGGACTTCTCTTCCAAGAACTAAAAGGATTAGGGATGTCTCTTCCAAGAACTAAAAGGTTCAGGCACGTCTCTTCTAAGACCTATAAGGTTCAGGGACTTCTCTTCATAGAACTAAAAGGTTCAGGGACTTCTCTTCCAAGAACTAAAAAATTCAGGGACTTCTATTCTTAGACCTAAAAGGTTCAGGGACTTCTTTTCATAGACCTAAAAGGTTCATGGACTTCTCTACAGGAACTAAAAGGTTCAGGGATTTCTCTTCATAGAACCATAAGGTTCAGGGACTTCTCTTTAAAGAACTAAAAGGTTCTTGGACTTCTCTTCAGGAACTAAAAGGTTCAGGGACTTCTCTTCATAGAACTAAAAGGTGCAGGGACTTCTCTTCATAGAACTAAAAGATTCAGGGACTTCTCTTTAAAGAACTAAAATCTTCAGGGACTTCTCTTCATAGAACTAAAAGGTTCAGGGACTTCTCTTCACAGACCTAAAAGGTTCATGGACTTCTCCTCAGGAACTACAAGGTTCAGGGACTTCTCTTCAGGAACTAAAAGGTTCAGGGACTTGACGTTAAAGAAGTAAAAGGTTCAGGGACCTCTCTTTATAGAACTAAAAGGTTCAGGGACTTCTCTTCAGGAACTAAAAGCTTCAGGGACTTCTCTTTAAAGAACTAAAAGGTTCAGTAACTTTTCTTCAGGAACTGAAAGGTTCAGGGACTTCTCTTCATAGAACTAAAAGTTTCAGGGACTTCTTTTCATAGACCTAAAAGGTTCATGGACTTCTCTACAGGAACTAAAAGGTTCAGGGATTTCTCTTCATAGAACTAAAAGGTTCAGGGACTTCTCTTCAGGAACTAAAAGCTTCAGGGACTTCTCTTTAAAGAACTAAAAGGTTCAGTAACTTTTCTTCAGGAACTGAAAGGTTCAGGGACTTCTCTTCCAAGAACTAAAAGGATTAGGGATGTCTCTTCCAAGAACTAAAAGGTTCAGGCACGTCTCTTCTAAGACCTATAAGGTTCAGGGACTTCTCTTCATAGAACTAAAAGGTTCAGGGACTTCTCTTCCAAGAACTAAAAGATTCAGGGACTTCTATTCTTAGACCTAAAAGGTTCAGGGACTTCTTTTCATAGACCTAAAAGGTTCATGGACTTCTCTACAGGAACTAAAAGGTTCAGGGATTTCTCTTCATAGAACCATAAGGTTCAGGGACTTCTCTTTAAAGAACTAAAAGTTTCTTGGACTTCTCTTCATAGAACTAAAAGGTTCAGGGACTTCTCTTCATAGAACTAAAAGGTGCAGGGACTTCTCTTCATAGAACTAAAAGATTCAGGGACTTCTCTTTAAAGAACTAAAATCTTCAGGGACTTCTCTTCATAGAACTAAAAGGTTCAGGGACTTCTCTTCATAGACCTAAAAGGTTCATGGACTTCTCCTCAGGAACTACAAGGTTCAGGGACTTCTCTTCAGGAACTAAAAGGTTCAGGGACTTGACGTTAAAGAAGTAAAAGGTTCAGGGACCTCTCTTTATAGAACTAAAAGGTTCAGGGACTTCTCTTCAGGAACTAAAAGCTTCAGGGACTTCTCTTTAAAGAACTAAAAGGTTCAGTAACTTTTCTTCAGGAACTGAAAGGTTCAGGGACTTCTCTTCCAAGAACTAAAAGGATTAGGGATGTCTCTTCCAAGAACTAAAAGGTTCAGGCACGTCTCTTCTAAGACCTATAAGGTTCAGGGACTTCTCTTCATAGAACTAAAAGTTTCAGGGACTTCTTTTCATAGACCTAAAAGGTTCATGGACTTCTCTACAGGAACTAAAAGGTTCAGGGATTTCTCTTCATAGAACCATAAGGTTCAGGGACTTCTCTTTAAAGAACTAAAAGTTTCTTGGACTTCTCTTCATGAACTAAAAGGTTCAGGGACTTCTCTTCATAGAACTAAAAGGTTCAGGGACTTCTCTTCAGGAACTAAAAGCTTCAGGGACTTCTCTTTAAAGAACTAAAAGGTTCAGTAACTTTTCTTCAGGAACTGAAAGGTTCAGGGACTTCTCTTCCAAGAACTAAAAGGATTAGGGATGTCTCTTCCAAGAACTAAAAGGTTCAGGCACGTCTCTTCTAAGACCTATAAGGTTCAGGGACTTCTCTTCATAGAACTAAAAGGTTCAGGGACTTCTCTTCCAAGAACTAAAAGATTCAGGGACTTCTATTCTTAGACCTAAAAGGTTCAGGGACTTCTTTTCATAGACCTAAAAGGTTCATGGACTTCTCTACAGGAACTAAAAGGTTCAGGGATTTCTCTTCATAGAACCATAAGGTTCAGGGACTTCTCTTTAAAGAACTAAAAGTTTCTTGGACTTCTCTTCAGGAACTAAAAGGTTCAGGGACTTCTCTTCATAGAACTAAAAGGTGCAGGGACTTCTCTTCATAGAACTAAAAGATTCAGGGACTTCTCTTTAAAGAACTAAAATCTTCAGGGACTTCTCTTCATAGAACTAAAAGGTTCAGGGACTTCTCTTCATAGACCTAAAAGGTTCATGGACTTCTCCTCAGGAACTACAAGGTTCAGGGACTTCTCTTCAGGAACTAAAAGGTTCAGGGACTTGACGTTAAAGAAGTAAAAGGTTCAGGGACCTCTCTTTATAGAACTAAAAGGTTCAGGGACTTCTCTTCAGGAACTAAAAGCTTCAGGGACTTCTCTTTAAAGAACTAAAAGGTTCAGTAACTTTTCTTCAGGAACTGAAAGGTTCAGGGACTTCTCTTCCAAGAACTAAAAGGATTAGGGATGTCTCTTCCAAGAACTAAAAGGTTCAGGCACGTCTCTTCTAAGACCTATAAGGTTCAGGGACTTCTCTTCATAGAACTAAAAGGTTCAGGGACTTCTCTTCCAAGAACTAAAAGATTCAGGGACTTCTATTCTTAGACCTAAAAGGTTCAGGGACTTCTTTTCATAGACCTAAAAGGTTCATGGACTTCTCTACAGGAACTAAAAGGTTCAGGGATTTCTCTTCATAGAACCATAAGGTTCAGGGACTTCTCTTTAAAGAACTAAAAGTTTCTTGGACTTCTCTTCAGGAACTACAAGGTTCAGGGACTTCTCTTCATAGAACTAAAAGGTGCAGGGACTTCTCTTCATAGAACTAAAAGATTCAGGGACTTCTCTTTAAAGAACTAAAATCTTCAGGGACTTCTCTTCATAGAACTAAAAGGTTCAGGGACTTCTCTTCATAGACCTAAAAGGTTCATGGACTTCTCCTCAGGAACTACAAGGTTCAGGGACTTCTCTTCAGGAACTAAAAGGTTCAGGGACTTGACGTTAAAGAAGTAAAAGGTTCAGGGACCTCTCTTTATAGAACTAAAAGGTTCAGGGACTTCTCTTCATAGAACTAAAAGGTTCACAGACTTCTCTTCTCCGAACTAAAAGGTTGAGGGACTTCTCTTCTTAGAACTAAAAGGTTGAGGGACATCTCTTCATAGATTTAAAAGGTTCAGGGACGTCTCTTCATGAACTAAAAGGTTCAGGGACTTCTCTTCATAGAACTAAAAGGTTCAGGGACTTCTCTTCAGGAACTAAAAGCTTCAGGGACTTCTCTTTAAAGAACTAAAAGGTTCAGTAACTTTTCTTCAGGAACTGAAAGGTTCAGGGACTTCTCTTCCAAGAACTAAAAGGATTAGGGATGTCTCTTCCAAGAACTAAAAGGTTCAGGCACGTCTCTTCTAAGACCTATAAGGTTCAGGGACTTCTCTTCATAGAACTAAAAGGTTCAGGGACTTCTCTTCCAAGAACTAAAAGATTCAGGGACTTCTATTCTTAGACCTAAAAGGTTCAGGGACTTATTTTCATAGACCTAAAAGGTTCATGGACTTCTCTACAGGAACTAAAAGGTTCAGGGATTTCTCTTCATAGAACCATAAGGTTCAGGGACTTCTCTTTAAAGAACTAAAAGTTTCTTGGACTTCTCTTCAGGAACTACAAGGTTCAGGGACTTCTCTTCATAGAACTAAAAGGTGCAGGGACTTCTCTTCATAGAACTAAAAGATTCAGGGACTTCTCTTTAAAGAACTAAAATCTTCAGGGACTTCTCTTCATAGAACTAAAAGGTTCAGGGACTTCTCTTCATAGACCTAAAAGGTTCATGGACTTCTCCTCAGGAACTACAAGGTTCAGGGACTTCTCTTCAGGAACTAAAAGGTTCAGGGACTTGACGTTAAAGAAGTAAAAGGTTCAGGGACCTCTCTTTATAGAACTAAAAGGTTCAGGGACTTCTCTTCATAGAACTAAAAGGTTCACAGACTTCTCTTCTCCGAACTAAAAGGTTGAGGGACTTCTCTTCTTAGAACTAAAAGGTTGAGGGACATCTCTTCATAGATTTAAAAGGTTCAGGGACGTCTCTTCATGAACTAAAAGGTTCAGGGACTTCTCTTCATAGAACTAAAAGGTTCAGGGACTTCTCTTCAGGAACTAAAAGCTTCAGGGACTTCTCTTTAAAGAACTAAAAGGTTCAGTAACTTTTCTTCAGGAACTGAAAGGTTCAGGGACTTCTCTTCCAAGAACTAAAAGGATTAGGGATGTCTCTTCCAAGAACTAAAAGGTTCAGGCACGTCTCTTCTAAGACCTATAAGGTTCAGGGACTTCTCTTCATAGAACTAAAAGGTTCAGGGACTTGACGTTAAAGAAGTAAAAGGTTCAGGGACCTCTCTTTATAGAACTAAAAGGTTCAGGGACTTCTCTTCAGGAACTAAAAGCTTCAGGGACTTCTCTTTAAAGAACTAAAAGGTTCAGTAACTTTTCTTCAGGAACTGAAAGGTTCAGGGACTTCTCTTCCAAGAACTAAAAGGATTAGGGATGTCTCTTCCAAGAACTAAAAGGTTCAGGCACGTCTCTTCTAAGACCTATAAGGTTCAGGGACTTCTCTTCATAGAACTAAAAGGTTCAGGGACTTCTCTTCCGAGAACTAAAAGATTCAGGGACTTCTATTCTTAGACCTAAAAGGTTCAGGGACTTCTTTTCATAGACCTAAAAGGTTCATGGACTTCTCTTCAGGAACTAAAAGGTTCAGGGACTTCTCTTCATAGAACTAAAAGGTGCAGGGACTTCTCTTCATAGAACTAAAAGATTCAGGGACTTCTCTTTAAAGAACTAAAATCTTCAGGGACTTCTCTTCATAGAACTAAAAGGTTCAGGGACTTCTCTTCATAGACCTAAAAGGTTCATGGACTTCTCCTCAGGAACTACAAGGTTCAGGGACTTCTCTTCAGGAACTAAAAGGTTCAGGGACTTGACGTTAAAGAAGTAAAAGGTTCAGGGACCTCTCTTTATAGAACTAAAAGGTTCAGGGACTTCTCTTCAGGAACTAAAAGCTTCAGGGACTTCTCTTTAAAGAACTAAAAGGTTCAGTAACTTTTCTTCAGGAACTGAAAGGTTCAGGGACTTCTCTTCCAAGAACTAAAAGGATTAGGGATGTCTCTTCCAAGAACTAAAAGGTTCAGGCACGTCTCTTCTAAGACCTATAAGGTTCAGGGACTTCTCTTAATAGAACTAAAAGTTTCAGGGACTTCTTTTCATAGACCTAAAAGGTTCATGGACTTCTCTACAGGAACTAAAAGGTTCAGGGATTTCTCTTCATAGAACCATAAGGTTCAGGGACTTCTCTTTAAAGAACTAAAAGTTTCTTGGACTTCTCTTCATGAACTAAAAGGTTCAGGGACTTCTCTTCATAGAACTAAAAGGTTCAGGGACTTCTCTTCAGGAACTAAAAGCTTCAGGGACTTCTCTTTAAAGAACTAAAAGGTTCAGTAACTTTTCTTCAGGAACTGAAAGGTTCAGGGACTTCTCTTCCAAGAACTAAAAGGATTAGGGATGTCTCTTCCAAGAACTAAAAGGTTCAGGCACGTCTCTTCTAAGACCTATAAGGTTCAGGGACTTCTCTTCATAGAACTAAAAGGTTCAGGGACTTCTCTTCCAAGAACTAAAAGATTCAGGGACTTCTATTCTTAGACCTAAAAGGTTCAGGGACTTCTTTTCATAGACCTAAAAGGTTCATGGACTTCTCTACAGGAACTAAAAGGTTCAGGGATTTCTCTTCATAGAACCATAAGGTTCAGGGACTTCTCTTTAAAGAACTAAAAGTTTCTTGGACTTCTCTTCAGGAACTAAAAGGTTCAGGGACTTCTCTTCATAGAACTAAAAGGTGCAGGGACTTCTCTTCATAGAACTAAAAGATTCAGGGACTTCTCTTTAAAGAACTAAAATCTTCAGGGACTTCTCTTCATAGAACTAAAAGGTTCAGGGACTTCTCTTCATAGACCTAAAAGGTTCATGGACTTCTCCTCAGGAACTACAAGGTTCAGGGACTTCTCTTCAGGAACTAAAAGGTTCAGGGACTTGACGTTAAAGAAGTAAAAGGTTCAGGGACCTCTCTTTATAGAACTAAAAGGTTCAGGGACTTCTCTTCAGGAACTAAAAGCTTCAGGGACTTCTCTTTAAAGAACTAAAAGGTTCAGTAACTTTTCTTCAGGAACTGAAAGGTTCAGGGACTTCTCTTCCAAGAACTAAAAGGATTAGGGATGTCTCTTCCAAGAACTAAAAGGTTCAGGCACGTCTCTTCTAAGACCTATAAGGTTCAGGGACTTCTCTTCATAGAACTAAAAGTTTCAGGGACTTCTTTTCATAGACCTAAAAGGTTCATGGACTTCTCTACAGGAACTAAAAGGTTCAGGGATTTCTCTTCATAGAACCATAAGGTTCAGGGACTTCTCTTTAAAGAACTAAAAGTTTCTTGGACTTCTCTTCATGAACTAAAAGGTTCAGGGACTTCTCTTCATAGAACTAAAAGGTTCAGGGACTTCTCTTCAGGAACTAAAAGCTTCAGGGACTTCTCTTTAAAGAACTAAAAGGTTCAGTAACTTTTCTTCAGGAACTGAAAGGTTCAGGGACTTCTCTTCCAAGAACTAAAAGGATTAGGGATGTCTCTTCCAAGAACTAAAAGGTTCAGGCACGTCTCTTCTAAGACCTATAAGGTTCAGGGACTTCTCTTCATAGAACTAAAAGGTTCAGGGACTTCTCTTCCAAGAACTAAAAGATTCAGGGACTTCTATTCTTAGACCTAAAAGGTTCAGGGACTTCTTTTCATAGACCTAAAAGGTTCATGGACTTCTCTACAGGAACTAAAAGGTTCAGGGATTTCTCTTCATAGAACCATAAGGTTCAGGAACTTCTCTTTAAAGAACTAAAAGTTTCTTGGACTTCTCTTCAGGAACTAAAAGGTTCAGGGACTTCTCTTCATAGAACTAAAAGGTGCAGGGACTTCTCTTCATAGAACTAAAAGATTCAGGGACTTCTCTTTAAAGAACTAAAATCTTCAGGGACTTCTCTTCATAGAACTAAAAGGTTCAGGGACTTCTCTTCATAGACCTAAAAGGTTCATGGACTTCTCCTCAGGAACTACAAGGTTCAGGGACTTCTCTTCAGGAACTAAAAGGTTCAGGGACTTGACGTTAAAGAAGTAAAAGGTTCAGGGACCTCTCTTTATAGAACTAAAAGGTTCAGGGACTTCTCTTCAGGAACTAAAAGCTTCAGGGACTTCTCTTTAAAGAACTAAAAGGTTCAGTAACTTTTCTTCAGGAACTGAAAGGTTCAGGGACTTCTCTTCCAAGAACTAAAAGGATTAGGGATGTCTCTTCCAAGAACTAAAAGGTTCAGGCACGTCTCTTCTAAGACCTATAAGGTTCAGGGACTTCTCTTCATAGAACTAAAAGGTTCAGGGACTTCTCTTCCAAGAACTAAAAGATTCAGGGACTTCTATTCTTAGACCTAAAAGGTTCAGGGACTTCTTTTCATAGACCTAAAAGGTTCATGGACTTCTCTACAGGAACTAAAAGGTTCAGGGATTTCTCTTCATAGAACCATAAGGTTCAGGGACTTCTCTTTAAAGAACTAAAAGTTTCTTGGACTTCTCTTCAGGAACTAAAAGGTTCAGGGACTTCTCTTCATAGAACTAAAAGGTGCAGGGACTTCTCTTCATAGAACTAAAAGATTCAGGGACTTCTCTTTAAAGAACTAAAATCTTCAGGGACTTCTCTTCATAGAACTAAAAGGTTCAGGGACTTCTCTTCATAGACCTAAAAGGTTCATGGACTTCTCCTCAGGAACTACAAGGTTCAGGGACTTCTCTTCAGGAACTAAAAGGTTCAGGGACTTGACGTTAAAGAAGTAAAAGGTTCAGGGACCTCTCTTTATAGAACTAAAAGGTTCAGGGACTTCTCTTCAGGAACTAAAAGCTTCAGGGACTTCTCTTTAAAGAACTAAAAGGTTCAGTAACTTTTCTTCAGGAACTGAAAGGTTCAGGGACTTCTCTTCCAAGAACTAAAAGGATTAGGGATGTCTCTTCCAAGAACTAAAAGGTTCAGGCACGTCTCTTCTAAGACCTATAAGGTTCAGGGACTTCTCTTCATAGAACTAAAAGGTTCAGGGACTTCTCTTCCAAGAACTAAAAGATTAAGGGACTTCTATTCTTAGACCTAAAAGGTTCAGGGACTTCTTTTCATAGACCTAAAAGGTTCATGGACTTCTCTACAGGAACTAAAAGGTTCAGGGATTTCTCTTCATAGAACCATAAGGTTCAGGGACTTCTCTTTAAAGAACTAAAAGTTTCTTGGACTTCTCTTCAGGAACTAAAAGGTTCAGGGACTTCTCTTCATAGAACTAAAAGGTGCAGGGACTTCTCTTCATAGAACTAAAAGATTCAGGGACTTCTCTTTAAAGAACTAAAATCTTCAGGGACTTCTCTTCATAGAACTAAAAGGTTCAGGGACTTCTCTTCATAGACCTAAAAGGTTCATGGACTTCTCCTCAGGAACTACAAGGTTCAGGGACTTCTCTTCAGGAACTAAAAGGTTCAGGGACTTGACGTTAAAGAAGTAAAAGGTTCAGGGACCTCTCTTTATAGAACTAAAAGGTTCAGGGACTTCTCTTCATAGAACTAAAAGGTTCACAGACTTCTCTTCTCCGAACTAAAAGGTTGAGGGACTTCTCTTCTTAGAACTAAAAGGTTGAGGGACATCTCTTCATAGATTTAAAAGGTTCAGGGACGTCTCTTCATGAACTAAAAGGTTCAGGGACTTCTCTTCATAGAACTAAAAGGTTCAGGGACTTCTCTTCAGGAACTAAAAGCTTCAGGGACTTCTCTTTAAAGAACTAAAAGGTTCAGTAACTTTTCTTCAGGAACTGAAAGGTTCAGGGACTTCTCTTCCAAGAACTAAAAGGATTAGGGATGTCTCTTCCAAGAACTAAAAGGTTCAGGCACGTCTCTTCTAAGACCTATAAGGTTCAGGGACTTCTCTTCATAGAACTAAAAGGTTCAGGGACTTGACGTTAAAGAAGTAAAAGGTTCAGGGACCTCTCTTTATAGAACTAAAAGGTTCAGGGACTTCTCTTCAGGAACTAAAAGCTTCAGGGACTTCTCTTTAAAGAACTAAAAGGTTCAGTAACTTTTCTTCAGGAACTGAAAGGTTCAGGGACTTCTCTTCCAAGAACTAAAAGGATTAGGGATGTCTCTTCCAAGAACTAAAAGGTTCAGGCACGTCTCTTCTAAGACCTATAAGGTTCAGGGACTTCTCTTCATAGAACTAAAAGGTTCAGGGACTTCTCTTCCAAGAACTAAAAGATTCAGGGACTTCTATTCTTAGACCTAAAAGGTTCAGGGACTTCTTTTCATAGACCTAAAAGGTTCATGGACTTCTCTTCAGGAACTAAAAGGTTCAGGGACTTCTCTTCATAGAACTAAAAGGTGCAGGGACTTCTCTTCATAGAACTAAAAGATTCAGGGACTTCTCTTTAAAGAACTAAAATCTTCAGGGACTTCTCTTCATAGAACTAAAAGGTTCAGGGACTTCTCTTCATAGACCTAAAAGGTTCATGGACTTCTCCTCAGGAACTACAAGGTTCAGGGACTTCTCTTCAGGAACTAAAAGGTTCACGGACTTGACGTTAAAGAAGTAAAAGGTTCAGGGACCTCTCTTTATAGAACTAAAAGGTTCAGGGACTTCTCTTCAGGAACTAAAAGCTTCAGGGACTTCTCTTTAAAGAACTAAAAGGTTCAGTAACTTTTCTTCAGGAACTGAAAGGTTCAGGGACTTCTCTTCCAAGAACTAAAAGGATTAGGGATGTCTCTTCCAAGAACTAAAAGGTTCAGGCACGTCTCTTCTAAGACCTATAAGGTTCAGGGACTTCTCTTCATAGAACTAAAAGGTTTAGGGACTTCTCTTCCAAGAACTAAAAGATTCAGGGACTTCTATTCTTAGACCTAAAAGGTTCCGGGACTTCTTTTCATAGACCTAAAAGGTTCATGGACTTCTCTACAGGAACTAAAAGGTTCAGGGATTTCTCTTCATAGAACCATAAGGTTCAGGGACTTCTCTTTAAAGAACTAAAAGTTTCTTGGACTTCTCTTCAGGAACTAAAAGGTTCAGGGACTTCTCTTCATAGAACTAAAAGGTGCAGGGACTTCTCTTCATAGAACTAAAAGATTCAGGGACTTCTCTTTAAAGAACTAAAATCTTCAGGGACTTCTCTTCATAGAACTAAAAGGTTCAGGGACTTCTCTTCATAGACCTAAAAGGTTCATGGACTTCTCTACAGGAACTAAAAGGTTCAGGGATTTCTCTTCATAGAACCATAAGGTTCAGGGACTTCTCTTTAAAGAACTAAAAGTTTCTTGGACTTCTCTTCAGGAACTAAAAGGTTCAGGGACTTCTCTTCATAGAACTAAAAGGTGCAGGGACTTCTCTTCATAGAACTAAAAGGTTCACAGACTTCTCTTCTCCGAAGTAAAAGGTTGAGGGACTTCTCTTCTTAGAACTAAAAGGTTGAGGGACATCTCTTCATAGATTTAAAAGGTTCAGGGACGTCTCTTCATGAACTAAAAGGTTCAGGGACTTCTCTTCATAGAACTAAAAGGTTCAGGGACTTCTCTTCAGGAACTAAAAGCTTCAGGGACTTCTCTTTAAAGAACTAAAAGGTTCAGTAACTTTTCTTCAGGAACTGAAAGGTTCAGGGACTTCTCTTCCAAGAACTAAAAGGATTAGGGATGTCTCTTCCAAGAACTAAAAGGTTCAGGCACGTCTCTTCTAAGACCTATAAGGTTCAGGGACTTCTCTTCATAGAACTAAAAGATTCAGGGACTTCTATTCTTAGACCTAAAAGGTTCAGGGACTTCTTTTCATAGACCTAAAAGGTTCATGGACTTCTCTACAGGAACTAAAAGGTTCAGGGATTTCTCTTCATAGAACCATAAGGTTCAGGGACTTCTCTTTAAAGAACTAAAAGTTTCTTGGACTTCTCTTCAGGAACTAAAAGGTTCAGGGACTTCTCTTCATAGAACTAAAAGGTCAGGGACTTCTCTTCATAGAACTAAAAGATTCAGGGACTTCTCTTTAAAGAACTAAAATCTTCAGGGACTTCTCTTCATAGAACTAAAAGGTTCAGGGACTTCTCTTCATAGACCTAAAAGGTTCATGGACTTCTCCTCAGGAACTACAAGGTTCAGGGACTTCTCTTCAGGAACTAAAAGGTTCAGGGACTTGACGTTAAAGAAGTAAAAGGTTCAGGGACCTCTCTTTATAGAACTAAAAGGTTCAGGGACTTCTCTTCAGGAACTAAAAGCTTCAGGGACTTCTCTTTAAAGAACTAAAAGGTTCAGTAACTTTTCTTCAGGAACTGAAAGGTTCAGGGACTTCTCTTCCAAGAACTAAAAGGATTAGGGATGTCTCTTCCAAGAACTAAAAGGTTCAGGCACGTCTCTTCTAAGACCTATAAGGTTCAGGGACTTCTCTTCATAGAACTAAAAGGTTCAGGGACTTCTCTTCCAAGAACTAAAAGATTCAGGGACTTCTATTCTTAGACCTAAAAGGTTCAGGGACTTCTTTTCATAGACCTAAAAGGTTCATGGACTTCTCTACAGGAACTAAAAGGTTCAGGGATTTCTCTTCATAGAACCATAAGGTTCAGGGACTTCTCTTTAAAGAACTAAAAGTTTCTTGGACTTCTCTTCAGGAACTAAAAGGTTCAGGGACTTCTCTTCATAGAACTAAAAGGTGCAGGGACTTCTCTTTATAGAACTAAAAGATTCAGGGACTTCTCTTTAAAGAACTAAAATCTTCAGGGACTTCTCTTCATAGAACTAAAAGGTTCAGGGACTTCTCTTCATAGACCTAAAAGGTTCATGGACTTCTCCTCAGGAACTACAAGGTTCAGGGACTTCTCTTCAGGAACTAAAAGGTTCAGGGACTTGACGTTAAAGAAGTAAAAGGTTCAGGGACCTCTCTTTATAGAACTAAAAGGTTCAGGGACTTCTCTTCAGGAACTAAAAGCTTCAGGGACTTCTCTTTAAAGAACTAAAAGGTTCAGTAACTTTTCTTCAGGAACTGAAAGGTTCAGGGACTTCTCTTCCAAGAACTAAAAGGATTAGGGATGTCTCTTCCAAGAACTTAAAGGTTCAGGCACGTCTCTTCTAAGACCTATAAGGTTCAGGGACTTCTCTTCATAGAACTAAAAGGTTTAGGGACTTCTCTTCCAAGAACTAAAAGATTCAGGGACTTCTATTCTTAGACCTAAAAGGTTCCGGGACTTCTTTTCATAGACCTAAAAGGTTCATGGACTTCTCTACAGGAACTAAAAGGTTCAGGGATTTCTCTTCATAGAACCATAAGGTTCAGGGACTTCTCTTTAAAGAACTAAAAGTTTCTTGGACTTCTCTTCAGGAACTAAAAGGTTCAGGGACTTCTCTTCATAGAACTAAAAGGTGCAGGGACTTCTCTTCATAGAACTAAAAGGTTCACAGACTTCTCTTCTCCGAACTAAAAGGTTGAGGGACTTCTCTTCTTAGAACTAAAAGGTTGAGGGACATCTCTTCATAGATTTAAAAGGTTCAGGGACGTCTCTTCATGAACTAAAAGGTTCAGGGACTTCTCTTCATAGAACTAAAAGGTTCAGGGACTTCTCTTCAGGAACTAAAAGCTTCAGGGACTTCTCTTTAAAGAACTAAAAGGTTCAGTAACTTTTCTTCAGGAACTGAAAGGTTCAGGGACTTCTCTTCCAAGAACTAAAAGGATTAGGGATGTCTCTTCCAAGAACTAAAAGGTTCAGGCACGTCTCTTCTAAGACCTATAAGGTTCAGGGACTTCTCTTCATAGAACTAAAAGATTCAGGGACTTCTATTCTTAGACCTAAAAGGTTCAGGGACTTCTTTTCATAGACCTAAAAGGTTCATGGACTTCTCTACAGGAACTAAAAGGTTCAGGGATTTCTCTTCATAGAACCATAAGGTTCAGGGACTTCTCTTTAAAGAACTAAAAGTTTCTTGGACTTCTCTTCAGGAACTAAAAGGTTCAGGGACTTCTCTTCATAGAACTAAAAGGTGCAGGGACTTCTCTTTATAGAACTAAAAGATTCAGGGACTTCTCTTTAAAGAACTAAAATCTTCAGGGACTTCTCTTCATAGAACTAAAAGGTTCAGGGACTTCTCTTCATAGACCTAAAAGGTTCATGGACTTCTCCTCAGGAACTACAAGGTTCAGGGACTTCTCTTCAGGAACTAAAAGGTTCAGGGACTTGACGTTAAAGAAGTAAAAGGTTCAGGGACCTCTCTTTATAGAACTAAAAGGTTCAGGGACTTCTCTTCAGGAACTAAAAGCTTCAGGGACTTCTCTTTAAAGAACTAAAAGGTTCAGTAACTTTTCTTCAGAAACTGAAAGGTTCAGGGACTTCTCTTCCAAGAACTAAAAGGATTAGGGATGTCTCTTCCAAGAACTAAAAGGTTCAGGCACGTCTCTTCTAAGACCTATAAGGTTCAGGGACTTCTCTTCATAGAACTAAAAGGTTCAGGGACTTCTCTTCCAAGAACTAAAAGATTCAGGGACTTCTATTCTTAGACCTAAAAGGTTCAGGGACTTCTTTTCATAGACCTAAAAGGTTCATGGACTTCTCTACAGGAACTAAAAGGTTCAGGGATTTCTCTTCATAGAACCATAAGATTCAGGGACTTCTCTTTAAAGAACTAAAAGTTTCTTGGACTTCTCTTCAGGAACTAAAAGGTTCAGGGACTTCTCTTCATAGAACTAAAAGGTGCAGGGACTTCTCTTCATAGAACTAAAAGATTCAGGGACTTCTCTTTAAAGAACTAAAATCTTCAGGGACTTCTCTTCATAGAACTAAAAGGTTCAGGGACTTCTCTTCATAGACCTAAAAGGTTCATGGACTTCTCCTCAGGAACTACAAGGTTCAGGGACTTCTCTTCAGGAACTAAAAGGTTCAGGGACTTGACGTTAAAGAAGTAAAAGGTTCAGGGACCTCTCTTTATAGAACTAAAAGGTTCAGGGACTTCTCTTCAGGAACTAAAAGCTTCAGGGACTTCTCTTTAAAGAACTAAAAGGTTCAGTAACTTTTCTTCAGGAACTGAAAGGTTCAGGGACTTCTCTTCCAAGAACTAAAAGGATTATGGATGTCTCTTCCAAGAACTTAAAGGTTCAGGCACGTCTCTTCTAAGACCTATAAGGTTCAGGGACTTCTCTTCATAGAACTAAAAGGTTTAGGGACTTCTCTTCCAAGAACTAAAAGATTCAGGGACTTCTATTCTTAGACCTAAAAGGTTCCGGGACTTCTTTTCATAGACCTAAAAGGTTCATGGACTTCTCTACAGGAACTAAAAGGTTCAGGGATTTCTCTTCATAGAACCATAAGGTTCAGGGACTTCTCTTTAAAGAACTAAAAGTTTCTTGGACTTCTCTTCAGGAACTAAAAGGTTCAGGGACTTCTCTTCATAGAACTAAAAGGTGCAGGGACTTCTCTTCATAGAACTAAAAGATTCAGGGACTTCTCTTTAAAGAACTAAAATCTTCAGGGACTTCTCTTCATAGAACTAAAAGGTTCAGGGACTTCTCTTCATAGACCTAAAAGGTTCATGGACTTCTCCTCAGGAACTACAAGGTTCAGGGACTTCTCTTCAGGAACTAAAAGGTTCAGGGACTTGACGTTAAAGAAGTAAAAGGTTCAGGGACCTCTCTTTATAGAACTAAAAGGTTCAGGGACTTCTCTTCATAGAACTAAAAGGTTCACAGACTTCTCTTCTCCGAACTAAAAGGTTGAGGGACTTCTCTTCTTAGAACTAAAAGGTTGAGGGACATCTCTTCATAGATTTAAAAGGTTCAGGGACGTCTCTTAAATGAACTAAAAGGTTCAGGGACTTCTATTCTAAGAATTAAAAGTTTCAGGGACTTCTCTTCAAAGAACTAAAAGGTTCAGGGACTTCTCTTCTCAGAACTAAAGGCTTCAGGGACTTCTCTTCATACAACTAAAAGGTTCAGGGACTTCTCTGTAAAGAACTAAAAGGTTCAGGGACTTCTCTTTATAGAACTAAAAGGTTCAGGGACTTCTCTTCATAGAACTAAAAGGTTCACGGACTGCTCTTCTTAGAACTAAAAGGTTGAGGGACTTCTCTTCTCAGAACTAAAAGGTTGAGGGACATCTCTTCATAGAACTAAAATGTTCATTGACGTCTTTTCATAGAACTAAAAGGTTTAGGGACGTCTCTTAAAAGAACTAAAAGGTTCAGGGACTTCTCTTTATAGAACTAAAAGGTTCAGGGACTTCTCTTCATAGAACTAAAAGGTTCACGGACTGCTCTTCTTAGAACTAAAAGGTTGAGGGACTTCTCTTTTCAGAACTAAAAGGTTGAGGGACATCTCTTCATAGAACTAAAATGTTCATTGACGTCTTTTCATAGAACAAAAAGGTTTAGGGACGTCTCTTAAAAGAACTAAAAGGTTCAGGGACTTCTCTTTTCAGAATTAAAAGTTTCAGGGACTTCTCTTCATAGAACTAAAAAGTTTGGGGACATCTCTTCAAAGAACTAAAAGGTTCAGGGACTTCTCTTCATAGAACTAAAAGGTTCAGGGACTTCTTTTCATAGACCTAAAAGGTTCATGGACTTCTCTTTAAAGAACTAAAACGTTCAGGGACTTCTATTCAGGAACTAAACGGTTCAGGGACTTCTCTTTATAGAACTAAAAGGTTCAGGGACTTCTCTTCTCAGAACTAAAGGGTTCAGGGACTTCTCTTCATAGAACTAAAAGGTTCAGGGATTTCTCTGTAAAGAACTAAAAGGTTCAGGGACTTCTATTCATAGAACTAAAAGGTTCAGGGACTTCTCTTCATAGAACTAAAAGATTCAGGGATTTCTCTTCATAGAACTAAAAGGTTCAGGGACTTCTCTGTAAAGAACTAAAAGGTTCAGGGACTTCTCATTATAGAACTAAAAGGTTCAGGGACTTCTCTTCATAGAACTAAAAGGTGCAGGGACTTCTTTTCATAGACCTAAAAGGTTCATGGACTTCTCTTTAAAGAACTAAAAGGTTCAGGGACGTCTCTGTAAAGAACTAAAAGGTTCAGGGACTTCTCTTTATAGAACTAAAAGGTTCAGGGACTTCTCTTCATAGAACTAAAAAGTTCAGGGACTACTCTTCAAAGAACTAAAAGGTTCAGGGACTTCTCTTCAAAGAACTAAAAGGTTCAGAGACTTCTCTTTAGGAACTAATTGTTTCAGGG